>NC_141054.1:18879671-19457171 GCF_041138505.1 Cibotium barometz
AACTTTTTGAATTATCACTTGGTTAAAAAGTTTCCACAAAGCCCTAGTGATCATAAATACATGGTATCTCTTGTTGCTAATTGGCATGATAAGCATGTATGGGACACAATGGTTAAGCAAGTACCACTCGTGCTATTCAAGGACATGAAATGCACTTAGATTTTCAGGTTATGCATATTATGAGAGGTGATGTTATTTTGGATCGTGAATGGTTATTTCATTTAGGACCATCTCTTTCTCATAGTTATCTAGATAATACCTTTGATTTTGAGGTCAATGGTAAACAAGTTCATTTGCAAGGTGAACATGATGTGCCCCCATCTCCACTCATTTGTTCTGATACAATGGACCACCTTATACATGCTCATGAAATAGAAAATCTCTTTTTGTGTTACAGGTCTCCTTCCAGTTTGAATATTGAATCTCTCAATTATGTCATATGTGAACAACATGTTAGTGTTATGCATAATAATGAACAAACTAAAATTTTCCCTAAGCTCACTCACCGAGTTTGCAAAGTATTTTGCATGAATTTCATGATGTGTTTCCAAGCGACTTGCCGTCTAGTTTGCCTCCTAAGCGTAATGTCCAACATATCATTGAAGTGCTGAAGGATGCTAAACCAGTCTGCAAGCCTCTATATAGGCTTAGCGCTAGTGAAGCCAGTGAGGTAGAGCATCATCTTGCTGACTACCTTGCCAGGGGCTTCATTAGGCTTAGCAATTTGCCATGGGCATCACCAATTTTATTCGTGAAGAAGAAAGGTGGGTCTATGCATTTATGTGTAGACTATCATGGTTTAAATGCAATCACGATAAAGAATAAGTATTTGTTACTGCGAGTTAATGAGCTTTTTAATCAACTGCAAGATGTGTGACACTTTAGCAAGATGACTTAAGGTTAGGCTATCATCAAGTTTGCATCTTCATGGAGGATGTGCCTAAGACAACGTTTCTTACCATATTTGGTCATTATGAGTTTTTAGTTATGCCATTTGGTTTAACTAATGCTCCAACTACGTTTATGATACTTATGGATAACGTCTTACACCCGTCGATTTGTTGTAGTGTTTCCTGATGATATTTTGATCTTTAGTTGCACTGAGAAAGAGCATTTGCAACACTTAAGATTAGTGTTTAAACTACTAAGGCAAAACACACTTTATGCTAAAGAGAGCAAGTGTGAGTCCTTTGCCTCAGAGATCTATTATTTGGGTTACATAATTTTGACAGAAAGAATTTAGATGGAGCCTATGAAAGTAGATGCAATTCTTAAGTGGTCTCATCCAACCAATTTGGAGGAATTACATATATTCCTTGGGTTTGGCCGGGTTCATTCGAGATTATGCTAAGTTAGCGGTTCGTATGACGGTTTGGGGTGCTAACCAACAACAAATTTTTGATTGCCTAAAGTTTGCTATAGCTACTACACCTATGTTAGATATAGTAGATCATAATCAACCGTTTGTGGTTGAAATGGATGCTAGTGACCATGCAGCTAGTGCTGTGCTTCTTCAAGGAGGAAACCTAGTATCTTTTGAGAGCAAGAAGTTGGATAGAGCTTAGCAGAATTATTCCACATACGAGCGTGAGCTTATGCCATCATCTAGGCAAGTGGAGACATTATCTCTATGGTGCTAAGTTTGAGATTGTCTTTGATCATGAGAGTATCAAATGGTTGACAACTCAAACTAATTTGAAAGGTTGTAAAGCTCGGTGGTTCGGGCTAAAATCCTCCAAGAATTCGACTTTCAATTAAAGGTATTGCAAGGGTTGAAACAATGTGGTGCTGATGCTTTTAGGCACATGCCTCAAGTTAACTTGTTGAGTTTCACGGAGTTGAAAAGTAAATTTTTAGATTCACTCAAAGCCAAGTACAAATATGATCAATCATATGCACATGTGTGGAAAGTTACTGCAGGGATCCCTCCCACTTAATAGTGAGTGCAAACGATAGTTCCACACCTAGCTCTTCTCTTTAGGGACGAGCTTAATCATTTGAAAGCATTTTTCCATTGATAATGGGCACTTGTTGCACAAAGGAAGAGTGTGTGTACCCTCGGACTCCGAAACTAAGTGCCAAATACTTTATGAGTGTCATAATAGTCCAAGTGCAGGTCATCCTAGAATTAGAAAGACCTATACCTTAGTAAGAAGGTAATTCTATTGGCCTGGACTTCTCAAGAACATCCAAGAATATGTTTTGCATTGTCAAAAATGCTAGGTTAATAAGGCTGAGTGTCTTAAGACAGGCGGACTATTACAACCATTAGAGATCCCTGATGGTAAGTGGGGAAGCATCTCTATGGATTTTATTGTAGGTCTACCTACAACTAGTAGAGAGGCCATGATGGCATTTGGTTTGTAGTGGTAGGATGCCAAACAGCCGCCAGATTCCCATATACTTTGCAAAGCAATTATATGGAGAGTTTGTCTTAGGGGAGCATGTGGACTACACTAGCAATCGGCTTGGCGGCAATGTTGGTCGAGGTCGTCTCCAGGACCAGGGTAGGAGGCCTCCACTAGCCCTTCGTGTAGTTGTCGCTACTATAGATCCTACGTAACTTGTGCCTTTGTCTATGGTCGAGGCACTAGGCACCCTTGTGGGTATCGACGTACAGATTACCATGGAGAGCATCCAGCACGTGGTATAAAGGGGTTCACTATAAGTAAACCCTCTATATCACGTGCGTTTAAGGCCTATTTTTAAAATCCCTTATATGTGAATTTTTCATAAATAAAACATATACTTTTTCTATTCAACTTGTGAATATCCCCCTTAAATGGTACCCTTCTGTATGTAAAAAATGTATAGAAAAGGGATTTTAAAAATCCCTTCTATTGAACCCACTTGCTACGCTTACATATTTATGAGTGATCCCCCCGACAACGTGGTGTGCCTGTTTTCACGATCGATACCTATAGGTGTTGAGGTATTTGTACATATTTATTGCTTGTTTAGGTTTTTCATAGTTATTTGTTTACATGGTTGATTGTGTCACGTACGGTCCAACACCTACCAGTGAGAGACTCACCCAGGAATTGATAGAGGCGAGGGCGGAGATCGACCGTCTTAGAGCAGCATTACAGATGGCAGAGGCAGCCACTATAGAGGCGCATCATGTGAGAGAGTCTGACATCTACCACGTAGGTCTCTATTGTATGTAAAAGAGTTATAATTAAGGTCTAAAGCTATAAATTTCTTTAAGTAATACATAATGAGAGAGACTAATCAATTATTTGTTTACTTTACTTTTTGAGTAGGCCTAGAGACTGAGGTAGAGAGTGCTAGAGCTGAGGAGAGGATTGCGTACCATAGGGCAGAACACTTGATCCTGCATGTTCGAGAGTTTTCCAAGTCTTTTGACGTGATAGTGCATTACTTGCCTTTATATCCACAGCCTGTTATACAGAGGTTTTTGACGAAGGATGCACCACCATTCCTCCATGTGTAATGAAGTAGGTTTGGGTGCACATGTACATGGGGAATGGGGCCTAGGCACTTGGGATTAGGGACATTTACATGTGTACTTTTGGGGGCCTTGGGCTATATTAGGCATAGGGCTCATGGACATTGTACCCTTTTGATCATATTCACTCTATAAACATTCATGCTTTCTTGGTGCTCCATTAGGACCTCAATGGAAGGCTTCTTGGGCCCTTTTATTTGGCAGTTTAAGGAGTCAAACCTTTTCTCTTAAGAAGAAACGTTTTCTAATTAGAAGCTTCAAAACGGCTACTTTATTTGAATTTGAATTTTGGAGGGAAAATGGAATTTAAAATCTAGCGGACAAAACCATATCATGTAACATATCTATGGAAAGCTCTTGATGCGTAGATCACGGATCTATAATCTCCGCTCAAATCAGAGCTTGTATGTAGAAGTTATGGAGGTCCGAAAATTGTAAAATTGCCTCCCCCCCTTTTTGGGGGAAAAAGTGCACCCTTTGACCACTCTTACACCTCTCTTAGAAACCCAACATTTCAGTCCACATGGCAACCCCCCATTTGGCTATTCCTTAATCACCTTGATTAGGCTTGGGCAAATTAAAGGGCCCAAGAAGACCCCATTCACTTCCTAATGCATGCCCAAGCTTTCATGGCCTTGTTGGCTATTGCCCTAGGATGGTGACCCACACCCATGTTGTCACTCCATGCTTTGAGTGGCCAACCCTAGTCTCTTGCATTGGTATCAGAGCTCTTGGCTTAGATCCCTAGGATTAGAGTCCTTGGCTTAGATCCTTACTTAGGGAGTGATTAGTGAATCATTTTCAGATTATGCCTAGTCCAATTTTCAGAATGCTTTTTCTTGATCTTGATTAATGATAATCATTTTCAAATTACTATTAATCTAGTTTTTTAAAATGCATTTTCTTAATTTTTATTCGTGTTAATCAAATTTTTCTAAATTAATTTTTACACAGTTTTCAGATTTTCTAATTTCTTGTTTGACAAGATTAGCAATGAAATTTTCGTTAATCATTTTTGAATTTATATTAAACACTATTTTGTAATCTTCATCTATCTTCTTTGCAAGAAAGTAATAAGATCAAAAAGATTCAAGAATCGCTTATTGTTATGTTTCTGTGTCAAGATTTGATTTTAGCACAATAAACTTTGCACAATTTGTAAATTGCTCTGTTCTGCACTGTAGATCTACACCAATCCTTTTGTAAATTGCTCTGTTCTACACGATCTACACCAATCCTTTTGAAAATATGTATCAATTGCATATAATCTTGAAATCTGCGCCAAGATTGTGCACACTTTCTTGAAACTGTACCAAATTTTTGCACAGCAATGTGAAAACTCTACACACAAAAATCTGTAATACTCTGCACAGCAATATGAATATTCTGCATATTAATCTGCATAGTTCTCTCTGAAAACTGTGCACGGCAACCTAGATTTTTTGCACAACATGTTTCCTGTAATGTTTCTTCCAAGAACTTAAGATCTAGAAATCTAGGGTTTGTTCTTGAAGAAATAAGAGCTTAAAGGATTAATATTTAAAACTATAGGCTCTCTAAGTAAGATAATGCAAGAAAATCCCTCAATATTGGTTGCTAAAATCTCTGTAAATCCTAATTTCAAAAAATCAAGATCAAGAAGATCAAATCACATCATTTTCCATCTCATCACTTCAGATTCCTTCACATCACATATCATATATTCACATCCATACATATATCCACATCCACATCCATACATCCACATCTACATCCATGCATCGATTTTCACATCCACATCTACATGCACATTCATGCATCCTCATCCATACATCCACATCTACATGCACATTCACATCCATACATCCACATCTATATGCTTACATTCACATCTACATGCATACATCCACATCCCATCCACATTCACATCTACATGCACATTCACATCCATACATCCACATCTATATGCTTACATTCACATCTACATGCATACATCCACATCCCATCCATGTATCTACATCGACATCCTCATTTACATCCATACATCCACATTCACACTCACATCTACATGCATACATCCATACATACACATCCACATTTACATCCATATTCTCACCCTATCACAACCCATATACATCTTATCCCATCACATACACTTCTTATCACTTCTTAACTCATCTTATCACATCCTAACTCATCTCTTATGCATACCTCTATGCATGAAATTCAATTATGCTAAAAGTAACTCTTTTATAATAAAATATTCATCTCTTATGCATACCTCTATGCATGAAATTCAATTACGCTAAAAGTAACTCTTTTATAATAAAATATTCATCTCTTATGCATACCTCTATGCATGAATTTCAATTACGCTAAAAGTAACTCTTTTATAATAAAATATTCATCTCTTATGCATACCTCTATGCATGAAATTCAATTATGCTAAAAGTAACTCTTTTATAATAAAATATTCATCTCTTATGCATATCTCTATGCATGAATTTCAATTATGCTAAAAGTAAGTCTTTTATAATAAAATATTCATCTCTATGCATGAATTTCAATTATGCTAAAAGTAACTCTTTTATAATAAAATATTCATCTCTTATGCATACCTCTATGCATGAATTTTAACTATGCTAAAAGTAGCTCTTTTATAATAAAATATTCATCTCGTATGCATACTTCTATGCATGAATTTCAATTATGCATAATATAAAAATCAATTTCTCTAGGATTACAATGTATATCTTTCAATTAATCTAGGATGATAATTCCTAGAATATGGTAGGAAATCCTCTTTTCATGCTTTGAATGAAATTATTTTATGTGTAAATTTTTATAAAATTTTGCCATAGCTCCGCTACTATAACTAATAAATCTCAATTATTTTAAAAGATAGGTTATCTTTAAGGGAATGATTAGAATGATCCCTAATTGGATCATTAACTCTTAATAGATTGAATCAAAAATAATCATAAACTAAAAGTATAGATAAAAAAAACTATTAATTTATTCTCAAGTATAGATTAATCTTGGATTAAGGAAAAGCTTTATGAAAAGCTTCATTTGGATTGAGAATGGGTCATGAGTATGACTATTTCTTAAGTGAGAGAGAGAAAAAACCATTAGAATTAAACATAAATAAAAATTTATGTAATTCTTTACTATCATTAATCAATTAACTTCAATAGCATTCAAAAACCATACCAATTAAGCTTCTCAAGCTTGAGAGGGGTTGAGAAGAGAGAAACATTGAGAAATTATAGAAAAGATCAAAATTCACCATACTTACCTTACAATTTGCTTGATTCTTTATTCACGGTAGAGGCCCCCAACCAATCAATTGGTTTAGTATGTTGATGGAGCCACCAATGGGAATTGAAGAAAGAGAGAAGTGTCAAAAACTAGTGAATTATTAAAGAATTCACAGTTCTTGGCTTAGGTGGAGTAGAGTAACAATGTGTAAACACTATATTTTTTTCAACAAGGGAAGGCTTCTATTTATAGGAAAAATTGAGCTCCTAACCAAACAAACTGATTCTAGAATTTTCCAAGTCAGTTTGGTTGAATTTGGACTAGATTTGGACCTAGTTTGGTTACTTTTTGATTCGGTTTGGTTCCATTTTGATTTGGTTTGGTTCAAGAGAGAGGAGAGATAAAAATATCACATTATTTTTGAGTTTAAAACTCATTTAAGCATATGAAATATGCACCTCCTTTAAAGAACTCCCCTTCCTTACATATGTGTCAAAATGGAATGATTATACCCAAAATATCTCATATTTTTAATATTGCTCAAAGTTTTTTACTAATAAACCTTATACATTTTCAACTCTTCATCTTATGTGAGCATTTACTCCTTTTTGGATACTCAATTTATCTCATTTTTTTGATATTACTCATAGTTTTTTACTGATAAACCTTGTACATTTTCAACTCTTTATCTTATGTGAGCATTTACTCATTTTTGGGTATCTTCTTTTACAATTTGGATTTATCTCCTCCCTACACATGGATTGATGCTATTGGCCCATAGGAACCTTAATTGGACCATAATCCAAAAATTTCTGAAAATCTAGACCCTTAGGCTAAGGTCCTTTATACCCATTTCCAATAAATTCTAATTGCACATTGGAAAGTTCTTTTTGAATTTCTGTTTTAGGGGAACTTATTTTAATAAGATGAGATAATTTTCTGTCCAAAAATATTAAAAATCTGAATATTCTCTCTCTAGAATATTTTCTCTCTCTAGGTTAAAACAGTTAGAAACAAGGTCTTTATATTTCTGAAGAGGGATTGATTACAGGGGAAGATACTAGACATCAAAAGGGGGTTGGGGGAGGAATCTTACATTCTACCCCACTTAAAAAACGCGAGATGTCCTCATCTCGCAACTTGGGATAATTTCGCAAGATGCACGAATAAAGATTAACCACCAAGAAAAGTCTCAAAGAGAGTAAGATTCAAGACAAGAACAAGATTTAAACTTTATTTATTCTTGGAACATATACAGTAAAGATAGAAGAACTCTTTACACTTCCATAAGCCCGTCCATCATATGATCACAAAAGCAGCACTCACAAGCTGCGCATGTATAAGGTAACTCATCTATGGGAATAATTCTGTTGGTTATTGCCGCACCTATCTCAGTGGTATGAGGTGATCTAACAAAAGGACCTCTGAGAGGCAAGCCAAAAATGGGGTAAAGGTATATCTTCTGATGAGGAAGAAAACACGCCAATAAGAAGACCCGCTTAGAAAACCCAAGATGCCTTGATCTCATGACGCAGTAGTATCGGGGACCCAAACCTAAGGCTTCAATAACCATGGCCAAGCGGACATTGTTACGAAAGTGCTGCTGACCCCAGGGTGTTACCCTAGTTATGTCTTGATAGGTCCGCCATTTGGTCTGAGCTACAGAAGTTCCTAGGTGAGAAAAAAGTGAGCGCTCATACTGTTCTATAAAATCCTTCTTCACAGACTCACTTGCGTCTTGAAGGTGAGAAATCATCATGGATAAAACTAATTCTTGTTGCCAAGCCATAAAGGAGATTAAGAAGAAAGGAGATCGATGGGAGTAAGATTACTGTGAGCGACAAGTAAAAGCTACGACTTATATAAAGGAAGGAGCTAACGTAACTTAGAAGCCAACGGTATCTTGTGACTGAAGTTTTACCGTCTTTCCATGATTTGGGTTTGGCACATTTTCTATAGAAGGCATTAAGAACTTTGAGATGAGGAGATAAAAGAAGCTTGTAGGCTAAGTCACCTACTTTCATTGAATTCAGATAAGGCTCACAATATCTGGGGGATAACTTCTTATACTCCCCAAGAGATAAAGAACTTCTTTTGGGCCGTACTCGAATGAAAACCAAAACCTTGGTATCCAAAACACCGATTTTTACTTTTGCACTCATTGTTCTGAATCCTTAAAACATGTGGAACTCCTGAGAAGTATTCTAGGGAAAGGGTCTTCCTTTTTTAAACAGAATCTTTCTTTTATTTTAGAGAGGGAATAATTATAAGATCAAAAAGGGAGATTCTTACTCCTGTATACCTCGAAGGCTGGGGAGGAATCTTACATTCTACCCCACTTAAAAAAGTGCGAGATGTCCTCATCTCGCAAGGTAGAGGACAACTCTTTTTCTTAAGATCCAATTTTATTCTGGGGTTCCTTATATTCTGGTCAACCCAACAGAATACTGGGATAAATATCCCTTATATAGAACTCATATTTAAATAACAATTCATTCAGATCTTATCATTCATATCTTTAACATGATAATGGTCCATTAGACCGAAAAAATTTCCTTCTGAACATTCCTCCACGGGAATTTCAGCCAAGCAAGTTCTCAATTTGTCATCCCTTAACTTGATCTACCGATCAAGTGTTAATAGTAACAATTTGATAGCACAACCCACTAATCTCATAGTGATTTGCTGAATTCATTATCATCATTCTAGTTATGAATATCATCACAGGGACTCGTCCCATTCCTCCTCATTGTGGTTTTATTATATTTCAACTAAATTTCAGAAATCATTATTTTTCAATCAGAATTTTCAATCAGAATCCAAATCAATTCATCAATTCTCAAACAGAATTAAAAATCATATCAACCACATTCGAAATCATCATCTGGATAGCATTAACGCTTATAATTTCAAGTGTTAGATTTACTCGTATATACTCTCAGTAAAGAGCTGCAGTTATACTCTCGGTATATACGGTAGTCACGGCCCTTGGAATTATAAGGTAAATACCATCATGTCTAGGCCTCAAGCAAGTCAGGGATTCTATATAATTGCGGTACTTCCATCTGAAGACCCAATTACCAAATTACGAATTTCAGTTTGAATATCAAATTGTATGAATTATATCACACAATTATAACCTTTTTGTGTTTCTTGATAAATTTTTGACATATTTGTCTTCTTAGTTGATCTTTATTAACCAAATGCTCTGATACCAACTGTGAGATCCCCCTGTTCCCACCGAGCAACAGATTCGGGGTACTAGCAGCGGAAGTAGCACTTCTCGTGCGGGATAGGGATCCCACATTCGGGGCCTCGCCCACGGATATCCGGACAAGAGACTAATTCGACGGTTGTTTCAAAACCGAACCCGAAAAAACTTCCTTTACCCGAAAAACACGGGCGATTCCACCAAGAAAAAAAAACTTTTTACTCTAACGTAATCAAGATCATTTCTAAACAAGCTGATCCAATTGCATCTTCAAGATACTTGATCAGATCAAGGAAGAAACTTGCACTTGGATTCCTATCCATAGAACAATTACTGTCCGGGATTTACTTTATCTATCGTAATAACAAAAGTTGAGTCTCGATTTACGGATCCATCAGTCCAGCCTAACCCCATCCAGTCCCATGGGTTAGCCAACCGCCCAACCACTGTAGTGATGAGATCCAATTAAGAATTTGGTTAGGTTTTGTCCCGGGTACCAAGGAAAAGAGTTCCAAGGCCCCCTAGCCCGAAGTTCATGCAAAAATAAAACTAGTCACACCACTTACACACCCAATATGAAATTGCCTTTTCACAGATTCAACTAGTTTTAAAACAATCCTTTAATAAAACCATAGTATCACTGATCACCATCTTCCAATTTATCCGGTTGATTCTTAATTTCCCATCATTCCTTCATCAGAGTATCTATGGCATCATTGGCAACTAGGATGCTCACCACCTGTCCACTCAGGGGCCGTTTCAATAGTTCCTAGCCCATAATACTCGGCAATATAATCACTTATCAAGATGGACTCTCGTTGAAGATCAGCAAGATTAACCAACAGATCCATATAAAGAGCCATGGACTCATCCATTGAAGACCAGCAAGGTCAATCAACCAGATCCATGCCCGATTTCAGAAAACAACTCTTACTCCTTGTTCCAATATCTTCCTCGACGCACGCGTGGATATCTTGGGCGACTCAGAGCCCGAGCACCGTATGATCAGCACTCTCTAGGATCCTTCGCAGGTGACCTAGCGCTTCACTCATAGGCCGCTTCCTTGACGTCCTCCATTGACTCTCAGCAGTTGCAACTTTATCAGTTTTAGGTCTCCACGACCTTAATCACAAGATGGTCAAAATGCTTTCCCAGCATTCTTGACATAAAACAGTCATTTACAAACAGCATTTACAAACAGTCACAAAATACAGTTTCTATATTAACTCTCATTTTTCCACATTATCCCTCATCAATCCACATTGCTTATTCCACATTCCAGTTATATGTGTACTCATCCCATCACATCATTTTCCATCTCATCACTTCAGATTCCTTCACATCACATATCATATATTCACATCCATGCATATATCCACATCCACATCCATACATCCACATCTACATCCATGCATCTATTTTCACATCCACATCTACATGCACATTCATGCATCCTCATCCATACATCCACATCTACATGCACATTCACATCCAATCCACATCTATATGCTTACATTCACATCTACATGCATACATCCATATCCCATCCACATTCACATCTACATGCACATTCACATCCATACATCCACATCTATATGCTTACATTCACATCTACATGCATACATCCACATCCCATCCATGTATCTACATCGACATCCTCATTTACATCCATACATCCACATTCACACTCATCTACATGCATACATCCATACATACACATCCACATTTACATCCATATTCTCACCCTATCACAATCCATATACATCTTATCCCATCACGTACACTTCTTACCTCATCCCATACACATCCTATCACTTCTTAACTCATCTTATCACATCCTAACTCATCTCTTATGCATACCTCTATGCATGAAATTCAATTATGTTAAAAGTAACTCTTTTATAATAAAATATTCATCTCTTATGCATACCTCTATGCATGAAATTCAATTATGCTAAAAGTAACTCTTTTATAATAAAATATTCATCTCTTATGCATACCTCTATGCATGAATTTCAATTACGCTAAAAGTAACTCTTTTATAATAAAATATTCATCTCTTATGCATACCTCTATGCATGAAATTCAATTACGCTAAAAGTAACTCTTTTATAATAAAATATTCATCTCTTATGCATATCTCTATGCATGAATTTCAATTATGCTAAAAGTAACTCTTTTATAATAAAATATTCATCTCTTATGCATACCTCTATGCATGAATTTCAATTATGCTAAAAGTAACTCTTTTATAATAAAATATTCATCTCTTATGCATACCTCTATGCATGAATTTTAATTATGCTAAAAGTAACTCTTTTATAATAAAATATTCATCTATTATGCATACTTCTATGCATGAATTTCAATTATGCATAATATAAAAATCAATTTCTCTAGGATTACAATGTATATCTTTCAATTAACCTAGGATGATAATTCCTAGAATATGGTAGGAAATCCTCTTTTCATGCTTTGAATGAAATTATTTTATGTGTAAATTTTTATAAAATTTTGCCATAGCTCCGCTACTATAACTAATAAATCTCAATTATTTTAAAAGATAGGTATCTTTAAGGAAATGATTAGAATGATCCCTAATTGGATCATTAACCCTAATAGATTGAATAAAAAATAATCATAAACTAAAAGTATAGAATAAAAAAACTATTAATTTATTCTCAAGTATAGATTAATCTTGGATTAAGGAAAAGCTTTATGAAAAGCTTCATTTGGATTGAGAATGGGTCATGAGTATGACTATTTCTTAAGTGAGAGAGAGAAAAAACCATTAGAATTAAACATAAATGAAAATTTATGTAATTCTTTACTATCATTAATCAATTAACTTCAATAGCATTCAAAAACCATACCAATTAAGCTTCTCAAGCTTGAGAGGGGTTGAGAAGAGAGAAACATTGAGAAATTATAGAAAAGATCAAAATTCACCATACTTACCTTACAATTTGCTTGATTCTTTATTCACGGTAGAGGCCCCCAACTAATTAATTGGTTTAGTATATTGATGGAGCCACCAATGGGAATTGAAGAAAGAGAGAAGTGTCAAAAACTAGTGAATTATTAAAGAATTCACAGTTCTTGGCTTAGGTGGAGTAGAGTAACAATGTGTAAACACTATATTTTTTTCAACAAGGGAAGGCTTCTATTTATAGGAAAAATTGAGCTCCTAACCAAACAAACTGATTCTAGAATTTTCCAAGTCAGTTTGGTTGAATTTGGACTAGATTTGGACCTAGTTTGGTTACTTTCTGATTCGGTTTGGTTCCATTTTGATTTGGTTTGGTTTAAGAGAGAGGAGAGATAAAAATATCACATTATTTTTGAGTTTAAAACTCATTTAAGCATGTGAAATATGCACCTCCTTTAAAGAACTCCCCTTCCTTACATATGTGTCAAAATGGAATGATTATACCCAAAATATCTCATATTTTTAATATTGCTCAAAGTTTTTTACTAATAAACCTTGTACATTTTCAACTCTTCGTCTTATGTGAGCATTTACTCCTTTTTGGATACTCAATTTATCTCTTTTTTTGATATTACTCATAGTTTTTTACTAATAAACCTTGTACATTTTCAACTCTTCATCTTATGTGAGCATTTACTCATTTTTGGGTATCTTCTTTTACAATTTGGATTTATCTCCTCCCTACACATGGATTGATGCTATTGGCCCATAGGAACCTTAATTGGACCATAATCCAAAAATTTCTGAAAATCTAGATCCTTAGGCTAAGGTCCTTTATACCCATTTCCAATAAATTCTAATTGCACATTGGAAAGTTCTTTTTGAATTTTTGTTTCAGGGGAACTTATTTTAATAAGATGAGATAATTTTCTATCCAAAAATATTAAAAATCTGAATATTCTCTCTCTAGAATATTTTCTCTCTCTAGGTTAAAACAGTTAGAAACAAGGTCTTTATATTTCTGAAGAGGGATTGATTACAGGGGAGGAATCTTGCAAAGACAAATGGTGGAAAATAGAAAAAAATGAAGACAAATGGTGGGAAATAGAAAAAAATGAAGACAAATGGAGGGAAATAGAAAAAAATAGTGGATAAAAAAAGAGCTTTGATACCACTGCAAGATAGTGGCCCACTTAATGCTGGGAGTAGACAAAAAGGGTGCAGATCACCATCCTAGCATCTCAAGAAAGGAGCAGCTCACCATGAAAGCTTAAGCCATAGGCATGAAGGTAACTCTATTATGATCAAAGAGTCAAAAGGTACTCAATAACTAAGCCATTGTCTTATATACTTCGACCCGTTTCACACTCACTTATTATGCCCATGCCCATAAGAGTAAGCCCCAAAGCCCCACATTTAAACATGTCCATGAGGCCATGGCCTCCACCATGTTATATGCACACACACTTGTCACCACACAAGGTCTTAAATCTGCCTTAGTAGAGGGCTTATCACACTCTCACTAAAACGTGTCACCACATAGGGTCTGAATCACCTCTTTTCAAAGGTAGAATTACAAAGTTTACAAGGATGTAGTCCTTGGAGCTTTCAAGGCTGAAAAATCACACTCACAATCTACAAGAATTGAAATTTTAGCATTAAGAGATATTTATGACATCTTCAAAGTATCCGAATCATCCAATCTTTGAGAGAGCACTAGAAAATCAAATTTGAGAAGCTCTTCTTTTGTTCTCTTCAATGGCATCGCTTACTTATAGAGGTGTTCAAGACAACCCATTTCTACAAATTGGTGAATACTTCTTTTTCATTCTTGGTCTTCTCAGGCCCAAAATAGTGTTTTACTAAGCTTTAAATAGTAAATTTGTGCCTTAAAAATAGCATGTAGTGCTCAAAATAGCTTTTATGCATGGTAAGTTGGCAAAACTTGGTTTACTGCATTTTAAAATTTTGGTGAAACTTGACAAATTTGGATAAAATATTCAAAAAGACATTTTTATTCCTTCAAAATGACATTTTTATTCCTTTAATCAAGATGGATATACTCTACTAGATTGGTATAGCAAAAACATATGTATTCCTCTAATCAAGATGGATATACTCTACTAGATTAGTATGACAAAAACATATGTACTTGTTGGAAACAATGTAGCCTTTGTTCAATCAAAGCATATGTATTCATGTTTAGCTACATTTTCATTTTCCTAGTGATGTACCCTTCTTTAAATGGCTTAGTATGCATACATTTCTTCTAGCAGATGTATAGATCAGAATGAGTACTCTTCCTTAAATAGATCAGAATGAGTACTCTTCCTTAAATAGATCAGAATGAGTACTCTTCCTTAAATAGATCAGAATGAGTACTCTTCTTGTAAATAATAGATTGGTAGTTGTACTCTTTTTTAGAAATAAATGTATTGTTCCTTCAATAGATTGGCTGAATATTCTTATTTTGGATTTATGTGATATACTCTTTGTTTAATCTATGGAATACATTCTTCTTTTGGGTTGGTATACATACATATGTATTCTCTTAAATTGAAATACATGTATGAATTATCCTGGATGGTTATACACATATGCACTTTCTAGGATCATTACACACATATGCATTGCCTAGCATAAGCATTACATTTTTTAGCACATATGCATTTCCTAGCATAAGCATTGCCACACAGATCTGAAGAAGATGTACTATTCCTTTAATAGATTGGTTGTATACTCTTATTTTGTAATGGTACTTTTGGATTGTTATGATATCCTCTTTTTTTAATCCATGCAGTGCACTCTCTTCTTTTGGGCTTGTATATACATATGTATTTTCTTAAATTGATACGTATGTTTGCATTCTCTTAGATGGCTATGCACATACTCTTCATTTGGATCGACACATACATATGTATTCTCTTGAATTGATACACATATATGCATTCTCTTAGATGGTTATGCACATATGTTTTCTAGGATCAATACACACTGCTAGCATAAATAATCCTTATGAATGTAGAATGATGAGTATTTGATATGCTTCAAGTTATTTCTTGATGATCAACTATGAATCCTCTGTAAGTTGGCTATTCTACATATCACCAAAATCTGGTTGTTGTAAGGGTTTTAAAATAGGTTTCAAAAGATTAGTTTTATCCCATCCGGTCTTGTAAACCTTGTTCTTGTTTCATGCTTTTGTAGAAGAGTGTCCATGGTTTCCAAGACATAAATCAAATCCTTAGAGTGGTTAGGCTCTAGAAGAGGATCCTAGTCTAGGTTCTCATCTTCATAATCCAGCAAATTGCAACATTTTCATAGGTTGACTTATTAACAAGAATGCCTTGACCAATGGGATGAGTCTAGGCCATGCTCGTGAAGGTAGACCATGCTCATAATCTTGCACATAGTCATGTGAGAGTGGAATCCTTTATTGCATTAAAAATTTCTTGTTCAATGTGTGACTTGAAACAACAACCCCCACTCTGATCTCCAGTCTCAATGTCAACCTTTGTTTCTTAACTCAACTAGTCACCCCCTTAGATCCTTTCAAGGCTTGAGCACTAATCACCCCCTTAGATCCTTTCAAGGCTTGAGCACTAATCACCCCCTTGGTTCCTTTTAAGATTTTGTTGCATGTTTGAGAGAGAGAGAGAGAGAGAGAGAGAGAGAGAGAGAGAGAGAGAGAGAGAGGTCATGTGGATAAATATATTATATTAATGTCTTTGAGGCCAAATCTTGATTACGAGACATAATCAAAAGTGCAGTAGCCTCTCTAAGCTTTAAAAAGATGAATATAATAAGATGTCTAGATGACCAATTAATGATATATAGCAAAGTGTGTGTGGAAGTATCTCCATATGCAGTGCTTCCCAATAGCATATGACCTCCATAGTGAAGATGACAATGGAAAGAGTATTTGCCCACTTACCAAATGGGAGTGTGGATTCATCCTCCCTCTCAATGATGCAAGTAAAGTATATGCAACAAAACAACACTACATGTATACAAGATTCTTGGTAATAGATTCAAGACATTAATAGATTCATCAATCAACAACAAGAGGAGATAAATTTAGACTCATGGGATGAATTATAATTCAAATCTTGTAGGAGGCCTCATTCCCACTAAAAACATGGAAGGAAACAAACATGCATTATGATGATGGATTTTGAACTCACACATAAGGGTTGGTCTATCTTGAAGCACAATCCATTTCGTTGCCTTCCATGTGACTTTGAACCTCTCTAGCTCTCCTATTTTTTGTTTTAATTGCTTCTCCTATTCAAAGTGATGTTCCCTTTAGTGTCTTGTATTGCTTGAGTATTGCCTCTCTATGTTCTATGTCAAGATAAGTTATGTGTGTTTGTTCCTATTGCATAGGTGTGAGATCTTCTCCTATTCAAAGTGACGTTCCCATTAGTATCTTGTATTGCTTGAGTATTTCCTCTCTATGTTCTATGTTAAGAAACGTTTTGTGTGTCTATTATAAAGCTAGACCATGTTGGTCAAGGTAGACCATGCTAATAATCTTGAGTATTATTGATTTATGTTCTATGCCAAGATAGGTTGTGTGTGCTTGTTACAAGGCTAGGCCATGCTGGTGAAGGTAGACCATGTTGATAATCTTGCAAATAGTCATGAGAGTGGCATCCTTTATCTTATATGTCAAGATAGGTTGCGTGTGTCCGTTGACAAAGCTAGGCCATGTTGGTGAAGGTAGATCATGCTAATAATCTTGCACATGGTTTTGAGAGTGGTATCCTTTATTGCATCAAAAGTTTCTTGTATAAATCATGACTTGAAACAACAACCCCACTCTAATCTCCAGTGTCAATGTTAGCCTTTGTTTCTTCTCCTCAAGTTTGAGCACTAATCAACCCCCCTTGTCTCCTCGAGGTTTTGTTGATTTGTGTGTACATGTGTGTGCATGTTTGTGAGAGAGAGAGAGAGAGAGAGAGAGAGAGAGAGAGAGAGAGAGAGAGAGAGAATGGTTATAGTAGTTAAGCTTGCCTTCACAAAGCCATGTCTAAATTGAGTTGGCTCGAGGCTTTTGTGCATATTTTCAAATGCAAGTAGTAGCATATTCATCAAAGTTTTCTGAGGCATTTATTAATGCGCCTAAGGTCTGTCTTAGGATTACATACAACTAACCCTTTGTCTCCTCCCATGTTGTTTTCCTTCCTAATCTCCCTCCCCCTTTCGTCAACACGGGCACTTCCTTTAACATCCTTCTTGCTCTCACGTGAGGGCCCCTTATTTCCTTGGGATATTGTTACCATCTTCCTTATCGGCTTGTTATAGGTTCTTTCCTTAACCTTCCAACTCTCCCTCAATCGTGATGAAATAGATAGATGGACACACAAAGGGATGCTATCCCAAGAATTCAAGTGTGTGTGTGTGTGTGTAGATAGGTATATATATATGTATGTATGTATGTATGTATGTATGTATGTATGTATGTGTATATATATATATATATATATGATATGTGTGTGTGTGTGTGAGAGAGAGAGAGAGAGAGAGAGAGAGAGAGAGAGAGGCTTGATAAAATTGGGGATGGAGGGCTGACACATGGCCTTCAAAACACTAAAAATATTAAAGTTCTTTTTTAACTTCACCAAGCTTAGCATTTTTAAAGGTGAAGTGATGATCTTGGTTCTTTGTAATCCTCCATTTTCATGGGGGCCACAAATTCAAGATGCGGGCAACCTCATCCGGCAAGAGTAGCAGGCATGTGGACGGTGGACTGTGGGAGGCTGGGAAGTCAAGGGGAGTGAGGACCATGTTGTTATGAAGCTAGGCCATGTTGGTGAAGGTAGACCACGTTGATAATCTTGATTATTTTTGCCTTATGTTCTATGTCAAGATAGGTTGTGTGTCCATTTACAAAGCTAGGCCATGTTGGTGAAGGTAGACCATGCTAAAAATCTTGCACATAGTCATGAGAGTGGCATCCTTTATTGGGGTTTGATTTTTTTGCGAGCTTTTTGGAGATAAGATAGTTTTATGTGAGCTTGTAAGAAAAATGATACATTTTGGTGAGCTTTTATATAGTAAGTATTTATGAAAGAGAAATAAATACATTCACATACATACATACATACATATATACATGTATATTCTCAAACATACCTACCTACCTACCTACTTGCCTGCCTACCTACCTACCTTCCTACATATATACATACATATATACACACATTTGTACAATACATACATACATACATGCATGCATACATATATACATACCTACATACCTACCTTCCTACATATAAACACACATTTTGTGTCCAAGAAACTTAAATATAGGCACAAAAATACCTATCTATGTACCTTTCTTCCAATGTTTATTTCAACACAAGTAAAAACAAGTATACCCGGCTCATATTTTCTTACAAAAAGATTGAGTTCACATTTCCATACAAGAAGATATATGGTTGGTACAACTCCTTTACCATAGCGTCGCAAGCTACCTACAATAAGACTTTAGAGTACGTGACAGTATACTCCATCCCAAAGCAAGACAAAAATAATATTGGTTCAAATTTTCTTACAAAAAGATTGACTGCACATTTCCTTACAAGCTTAAGTAAGCACAAACATGGAAGGCTTGATTAAAGCTTAAGTAGGCACAAACATGAGAGGCTTGATTAAAGCTTAAGTATAGGCACAAACATCCTTGCTTCGAGGACATGATAGTATATTGTCCACTTCCTCTGGTGATAGTGTCGGTTGATGCAGTACCATATCCTCATTCTTATGTAATCCCAAAACTCGCAAGAAGACAAAATAGATATGCTTACATGCAACGTAAGACTTTCCTCTAGCTTCTCTTTGCATGAAATCAGGACATGTACACCAAGGTTGTACCTTGATGTGTATAAAATAGTCCTCTCCACTCTCACATGCCAAATGAAAAATAGCGTAGGGGGACGGCTGCATTGCACTCTCATTAAGGACTGTCACTGTCATGGCCTCGGCACTACCAATCCTCTTTTCTGCTTCTTTGGAAATCCAATGCCTCCACTTGGTTGATCTCTTTGTATTCTGTGTAGCATCATGTGGCCTCTTGTCACTTTCTTTGTTGCCCGCTGCTTGTGTGGACGTTTCTCCCACCCCCGACACAAAAGGTTCTTCATGAGTAACATCTAACTTGAACCCTGCCTTTACTAATTTCTCTACCTCTTGGCTGGTTATGTTGGTCCCAACATCCACTTTCCACATATCTGGGTATGATGGCTTGTATATTATGTTTGGATCTACATGCCATGTGTGTGAAACATCTGAAGGACAAAACCACATCATTTGAGCCTTTGGCCCTCTCGGACCAGGATGTCGTCGCTTTGAGTAGAAGCTAGGGGAAACAACTCCAATAGAGCTTCCCTGTATGTATGAGTTGCACTTAAGTCTTCCATCAATACCTCCCAAACATTTGACTTTTGAGTTCAATGGGGTTCGTCTAATGGCCCACATTGTGCGTCCAACGGCCTCTTCCTTTACATGCATTTGTCCTCCGCTCATTGTGCCATAATGTTGTTTAGGCTCTTCATGTCCGACATCTTTTTTTCCTCCAGTCATTG
Organism: Cibotium barometz; assembly: GCF_041138505.1. Lineage (NCBI taxonomy): Eukaryota > Viridiplantae > Streptophyta > Polypodiopsida > Cyatheales > Cibotiaceae > Cibotium > Cibotium barometz. The sequence continues at coordinate 18,900,107 of NC_141054.1, forward strand.
GACTTTTTGGTCCTCCCCTTGAAGTGGGACTTGCTCTATCTCCAAAACTTACTCTTCTTACTGTTCCCTAGTTTTGACGATGTCTGCTATGCATGACATAACCTGGACGATGTGAGCATTGGTCTACTTCCATTTTCCTCACCCTCTTCCGTTGAATAGTCTCCTTATCTCCATGTAGAGGCCTTGATTCCTCATACATAGGAGTATTAGTTACTGTTTCATGGACCATGCGAGCCACTTGTGGTGGTGTCGGTCTTGACCTTGCTGCCACCCTGTCCAGCAACTTGCTCAAGCTTGGTCCCTCACCTTTGTGCTTCCCCATCTAGTATGCATATTGCTTTGCACTTTGTAGTAAAGCGTTTGCCATATCTGAAATGCACGCATCATACAAGCTAGCCTTTTCCTTGTATCCTTCACCAGCAAGCCAACTCCCATGTACACTTTCAGATAAGTTTGTTTGAGGGGTTTGTGCTAAGTCCACCGAGCTTAAGACCACCTGCACACAAGAGGTTTCATACATGAATTCACAAAATTGACTCCAATGCAAATACATCCATACAACATATCATTTCTCCATAAAATTTCTCACCCTTGACATGAGGTTGCCCCAATGGGCTATTCGTACTTCCCACCAACTCATCCATGTATCCATTCACTGATAGTTTTCCCTCATGAACATGTCCATTTCTCCACCACTCATGAATCTCTTTACTTTTTAAGAAAGCTAACTCCTTATTGGTTGCCAATCTCCATTCTTCACACAAGTCAATATGGTGTTGTCGACTTTCTGCCTTCACGCATTGTTTAGCATGCTTCATCAAACTTTGTTTCCAATGGAATAAGCACGTTCGCTCCCTGTCCTCCATAATGTTGTGCGGACCCCCATTGAAAACGGTCCTAACTGCACACCAATTGGACCCTGCTTCATCAGCCATAAACCCATAGAAGTGTGCGGGTGCATAACCACATTGCTCCATTGTGCTATTCAGCATTTCCCAAAATAGTACTTGGCTTTTTGTATCCTCCTCCTTCATTTCGCATGTGGCAATTGTCAACAGCTCTTGAACACTATAGGATTTTGGAGAGAAATTTTTTCAATCAGCTATCATTCAAGGTAAATCAAGGTAAATGAAAGAACGGAAAAAATTGAAGTACGTGAGTGTGATCAAACAAAACCCAAGACTTTGACAAGTCACCTCCACTATCACACCGCGTGCGATTCACCAAGTCCACGCCTGATGCTGGTCCTCGTTACGCAAAGACATCTTAAAGACATAACATTTGTCATCAGGGCCACCTTGTCCTGGGAAACGGCTACCTTGTATAAACGAATAGCGAGATCTTCTTTGTATAAGAAGGATGCTATCAAAGCCCTCTCCTGTCGACATCAATTTTCTTTTCTCCTGGGATACAATGCGTCTAAACCTGAAAAACATAATTTCACAATAAAGAGAGGACCGAATGTAGAAAAATACATCCAAATATAATTAAGTTACGGAATGAATACTCACCTCTGGTTTTCCACAAGAGGACTCAACTCCTCCAAAAAATTATAGAGCTCACAATCCCCAATACTTGTAGGTAGCTCATCATTTTGATTCATCATGGAGGAAAACAGCATATCCTTCACAATATCCATCTGTATTTTTCGAGGACCTGCACTTCTCTGGGCTTTCAATACTTGAGAAACAAACATTTTCACACGCTCCAACATTGACCTTGAAGTTCTTGGCTAAACTAGATATTCCTGCAGCCCAGTGTGGAGCATCATTCTTGTAATAGTTGTGTCACGAGGCATTACGTAATACACAATACATCTACACACTTGCACATAGTGTGCAGTTTTGCGACAAAAGTAACAAACTATTTTAGTTTTCTCATCCTCTCTCAGAAGTCCAACTGCAATCTTTTTTGTTAGATGTCCATGAAAGAAGGTGTTGTTATACCTTTTATTGTTCAAGTAAAAAGGACAGCTGAGCCTATGGCACTCCAAAGTACCAACACAATAGCTAATACGCACGGTACAACTTATAGACATGTTTGATGTTACTGCAGCCCAGTGTGGAGCATCATTCTTGTAATAGTTGTGTCACGAGGCATTACGTAATACACAATACATCTACACACTCGCACACAGTGTGCAGTTTTGCGACAAAAGTAACAAACTATTTTAGTTTTCTCATCCTCTCTCAGAAGTCCAACTGCAATCTTTTTTGTTAGATGTCCATGAAAGAAGGTGTTGTTATACCTTTTATTGTTCAAGTAAAAAGGACAGCTGAGCCTATGGCACTCCAAAGTACCAACACAATAGCTAATACGCACGGTACAACTTATAGACATGTTTGATGTTACTGGACGTGTCCATAGGTGACCATCATATGTTTGCTCTATTCCATCCATATTTCCTATTTTGCCATATGTTGGTGGAAACTCTAGGATGGAATCACCATCATAATGTCTTGGCACCTCCTGGACTTGGATGACTCGAGTAACTTTTTCCAACAATGAACGTAGGAGAGAAGGTTGTTCCTGCTTACGAAGAACTGAAAGTATACTCTTCGAAGCAATACATTCATCTTCAGAGATCTTGTGCTTTGAACCTTTTGGATTGCTTGTGCCTTCACAAAACAGTTGCTGAGCCATTCAAGTCACTCTCAGAGGAGGAGCTCAAGATATGAACATGGGTGTTTTGTGTCCCTAATTCTTTATCCACTGAAGTCTCCAAATGTCGAACATCTTGAGCAATGTCATTAGCACTAGAATCAAGACTATCAGCAGCACAGAGAGGACTACATTGTAGCATATATGTTTTACTTTGAGTAATATCTACGAGGTAGTTTTTATTGCCCTCCATATCATAATGAGCGATGATTTCCTGTAGGCTTCCATTGGTCCTAGTAGCTTTCACTCCAGAAAGGGCGTGTGATGAAGGCAGTAAACCTTGTAGATATCCATGACTGACAAACGTGGTCTGGTGGAGAAGTATTAAAGTTTGAGATTTTTTGCTACAGCAGCCATCAAGCTGCCACTCAAAGGTGACCGTGTGCTCCATAGGGAAGGCAATACGAAGATGCAGAAAGGACAGGAGAGACGAAAATGTGAAATGAAAATATAAAAACGAAGGAATAGGTGGAGCAATCACGATTGAGAATGAAGATAGTTGAAATGATAAAACAAGGTGGAGCAATCACGATTGAGAATGTAGGCGGTTTAAATGATAAAACAAGGTGGAGCAATCACGATTGAGAATGGTCATGACCAATTTTTTTTAATAAAAAATATACAGATATATATGTATCTATAAATATGTAAAAAAATACACAAATATGTACATTTATTGGTTCTAAGTATTATTTTTATAAAAGGCTTGTCTCTTTGTAAATACACACACACACATGTCTATATTTATATATTATATTGTATATATTTTAGGCTAAGAATCTATTAGCATATATGTATTTTAGTGTGTGTGTGTGTGTATTTACAAAGAGACTAGCCTTTTATCTATTTTAGGATCTATATATCTATTAGGCAACACACACACACACCACACACATTTATTAAAATACATATACCTTAATATGTGTGTGGTGTGTGTGAAACCTAATAAATACCTAGACTAATATATATATATATATATACATCAATATATATATATTTACATATATACATAGCCTAAACTATATTCTCTCTCTTTTTTGTAAATCACATATTCTCTTTCTCTCTCTCTCTCTCTCTCTCTCTCTCTCTCTCTCTCACACACACACACACACACACACACACACACACACACACATTTTTCAATGGTTCAATATGTGTGGTTCACTTTTTTAAAATGTTTCTAATATTTAAGTTATTGAAATTGTTTTTCAATGGTTCAATATGTGTGGCATACTTTTTTTAAACTTTTCTATTATTTATATTATTAAAATTGTGTGTGTGTGTGTATATATATATGTGTGTGTGTTCATATAGCTTAATTCATTTTTAGCCATATATATGTGTGTGTATATATCTATCTTTAGGCTATATATAATTTAGGCCACACAAACATATGTTGTACACATATTTTAGGGTACTTGAAGGAAAAGACGTTTTGGATACTCTCAACACAGCAACACGCAGGCGAACGCATGCAGGAGGAAAAGAGGTATTTTTCTTTTTCATTTCTTTTCTCTGTGCTTTTGTTTTTGTTAGCGCCTGCGGCGACGGCACCCTGGTTTGGGTGTCAACAGAGGTGAGGAGATGGAGGGAGGCGCAGCTAGTGGAGAAGGCGGTGGACGTGGAGGCGGAGTCGGAGCCGGCGGTGGAGGAGGTGAAGGTGGTCGAGGCGGAGGCGGAGGCGGAGGCGGCCGGAGCCGGTGGAGGAGGTGAAGTGTAGGCGCATGCAGGCGTAGCTAGTAAAGGAGATGGAGGAGGTGGAGGTGGAGGCGGAGTTGGTGAAGGAGGTGGAGGCGGAGCATACCTTGCTCCCATGCTCTAGCCTCTCCAGTCCCCCGGTAGAGCTGGGGGACTGGAGAGGCTGGAGCATGGTAGCAAGGGGTTCGTTGATCTCCGCCCAATTTGCCAGTAAAGGAGCCGATGGAGGAGGTGAAGTTTAGGTACATGTAGGCGGAGGCGAAGCCGGAGCCGGTGGAGGAGGTGAAGTGTAGGCACATGAAGCCAGAGCGAGTAAAGGAGACGGAGGAGGTGGAGGCGGAGGCGGAGTTGGTGAAGGAGGTGGAGGCAGAGCATCCCTTGCTCCCATGCTCCAGCCTCTCCAGTCCCCCGGCAGAGCCGGGGGATGGTCTGCGCTAGTGCAGACCATCCCCCGGCTCTATCAGGGGATTGGAGAGGCTGGAGCATGGGAGCAAGGGGTGCGTTGGTCTCCGCCCAATTTGCCAGTAAAGGAGCCGGTGGAGGAGTTGAAGTCGGAGCCGATGGAGGAGGTGAAGTGTAGACACATGAAGTTGGAGCCAGTAAAGGAGATGGAGGAGGTGGAGGCGGCGGAGGCAGAGTTGGTGAAGGAGGTGGAGGCGGAGCATCCCTTGCTCTCATGCTCCAGCCTCTCCAGTCCCTCGGCAGAGCCGGGGGACTGGAGAGGCTGGAGCATGGGAGCAAGGGTGCGTTGGTCTCCGCCCAATTTGCTAGTAAAGGAGCCGGTGGAGGAGTTGAAGCCGCGGAGCCGGGGGAGGAGGTGAAGTTTAGGCGCATGCAGGCGGAGGGTATGTTACACAACCTTGTAAATGATCTCATGATTTGTATGTTACACAACCTTGTGTGACAAGAACACTTTGACTTTGTATAATAAATTACATCATTGAAAGGGTTCTTTTTCCATATTTTTGTTACATTATGAAATTTATGTAATACGACCTGGAATGCTTATAGATGTGCATTCATACATATGTGGATTGCAAGTCCTTCATCAAAATTTACTCATATAAACTTTCTCCCATTCATGTTTGGATCGACTCAATGTGCATGTCGACCTTGATGCCCATGCATTGCACATGTGATTGACACTCATAAGGGCATCTATGTGCACACCCAAACTCTTGGTATTCTAAAGAGTTACTTGGTGTAGTATTGACTTTAAGAGTTCCTTAATGTAGTAGTAAGGTAATGTGTAAGGTATATGGTTGCAAAAAGTTTCGACTATGTCAACCTCATGCTAGTTTTAAAGCATCTTAACCTAGTAGTTTGGGCCAACATTGCACCACAACTTGAGTTGCGATACTTTATAATTCATTCGCTCCTACACATGGTAATATTTTACATTTATTGCTTTTGCATCAAGTGATACTTTTCATACTTAGTAATTATTAAAGCTTCACCTTGATTTTGCTCCTCTAGCAATTGGAGGAACTTCTCCATAGAGTCTTCTTCAGGTTTTAAATACCTTCTTTGTGACATCTTAAGGACATAACACTTTGTTCCTCTCCTTGATTTCTATAGGCTATTGTGTTGGAGCTACACTTTTGAGCATGTGCTAGGGATTTTGCATAGAGGAGTTAGCATTGGTAGCATTGCCAATGGAAGCACAATTGCTTCATATAATCTTGGGTGTAAGTTGTTTGGCAAACTAGTCTTTCCCACCATGTTGCCTCATTCTATGCAAAACCATGCAAAGTGAATTTCCAATAAGGTGTGAGAGGAAGGGATTTCAAGAGAAGGATATTGAAGGGTTTTTTTCATTTTGATTTTTGTGTGTAGGTTAGCTTTCCATTATAGATTTGGTGGTGTGGGAAGGACGATTAGATCTAGCAATGGGAGTGGGATTAAGGAGTCATTAGGGTGTAATCAAGGCATGTTTATTAGTTTTTTTCCCTCTTTATAGTATCATGGATTTGTCGGTTTTTATTTTTTTGGATTTCTCCCCCCCGTGTGGATGATCCACGGGGTTCTTAGCTGCACCTCTAAACCCCTTACTCATGGCCTTATTTGATTAAGCCGTATAACCCTGCACATATAGCTAGTTTATTTGCTACACGTAGTCGTGGGAAGATTACATGAAGAGAGACGCCTTACAAGCTACGAATGGGCACGATTGTGATCATATTCCTCAAGTTAATGATGGGTGAATGTTTCTTTCCTAGAGGTACCTTTCTTTGAATAGGGCTTATAGTTACGGCCCGATCTTGGTTTTGGTATCCGGCCTTGTGAGCTTACTGATCTACTCTTTGAAGTTGTGTGCTAGCCTCTAGAGCTTTCACCATCCTGAATGTTTTCTTAGACATGTAGTAAGGTTTGTGTGTGAGGTTGATGTTTTTCTACGGACATGAAGTAGGGTTTATGTGTGAGGTTGATCATCTCTATATGTCATTTAGCTCAAACTGTTTTGCTACTCATATTCAGGGCAAAAGAGAGAGAGATGGCTCCAAGAAATGCAGGAAAACAACAGGCAAAGACTAAGAAAGATATATGATGTGAATAGCCAAGATTATTTTGAGATTGTGTTTTAATGTTTTAGATATGCTTACTTGGGCTTGGTGTGTGTGTCTTACAGACAACAGGGGATACTCACTTAGATCTGGGCGTGTTTGTTTGACTCTTATAGCAAGGAAGCTCAATCCCGGACACCTGTGTCCTCACATGTATCTCCTATTAGAGAGGAAACAGAAGCGCATAATTCTCTTGTTCATGAGGAAGAAGCGCTTGTGTTAGAGAACGAAATGAGCTCACCTCCTCCAACTCACACGGAGATTCCTGAATCTAGTACTGGTCAAGGGGAGACCCATAGAAGGCTTCTTGGAAAATCTATTGAATTGGGATTGCTTGGTGATGTATTCACTAAGTTTTTTGTGCAATGCAATTCCTCTACCCCATTGGTCCCTTTATGCAGGCTGATTCCAAATGAAGCCATCCGTACAGTTTCTAGCCAACTTGAGGTGTTTCGTGATTCCTTTGACTGCCATGGTTATGTCGAAGCATCTCCTCATTTTTTAGTTTTGCTTACATGTCTCGGAAGCTCTATGTATTTTGCGGTCACACAAATAGACTTGCAAGAATGGGGACCAAACTGGGTGGTACAACATGATAGATTTGAGGATGAAATCAGAGGAACTGAGTGGGAGGATCTTAGTGGTAAGAAGTTTCTTGTTTGGGATGGCAATCATCGTGTGAAGGCATGGATGTCTCGAGTGCATGAAGGTATGTTCTTTTGAATGCCATAGAGTGGTTTTGTGCAACATTAAAAGTAATATATTGTAATATCTTTATTTTGTTTTCTCTAGCTTGGTCTCAAAGCCCCTCATGCCATGTCCGGGTCAAATGTCAATTTTTGGTTGTGGACAAGAAGCAAGAAGGAGAATTGCTATTGGCTTTACGATCTCAAAATGAGTAAGTGATCTCTCTCTACTTAATTACGGACATTGTGAATTCATTGTTAAGTTCTTGGCTCATTGTGACTCTTTACAATAGATTGGTGCGCACTAGTGTTACACCCACATTGTCACATGAGATCTTCATGTTTCAATGATTTGGAATGGCGGACAAATCATCCATATTGGACTACCTTGGTGAAGACGTAAGGAGGTGGGCTTTAATGGAGCTTAGTTTGGAGTGACGAAGTGGAGAGCAATGGTACAATGCTCCAGCTACAATCTTGGCACAACTTGTGTGGAAGGTAGTGTTTGCATTTCCCATCTTTTATTAATAAACGGATTATCAATGTTTTTTAATCGTGTGAGTGATAATGAGTCCTTTTCGTTATACGTAGACATCGTTTGAAAGTGCGGTGAAGCAAGCTATATCATGCATTGATAGACATGCCATGGGGTTGCAAGAATATGAGACAAAATGTGAGAAAGCCAGACGTGGTGTAGAGCAAACATTTCGAGATAGAGCGTACAAGATGTTCATAATTGCAAACCCATCTAATGGTGATGCATTCTTTCAACTTGTATATAACTATGATTGGTCTAAGAAGGGATTGGTTGCTCTGACCAGAGAAAAGCTCTACACAGTCGCCATATCTCGGATTTCAACTCAAAGGTATGTGACATGTTAATAAACCTCCCTTAACATAAACTAACCTTAACATCTAATCTCTTATGGTTTTGGTATGATGCTAAAATAGGAAGACGGAATTGCTTCAAATGCTTATGACCGGGAGGGCAAAGGACAAGGTAATTTCAGAGATGTTTGGGGATAACAAAAAAACGTTGCTGCATATGAAGAAAGAGTTGTATTGGGAAGAGCTAATAGGGGAGGCGGACTCTATTTTGGAGGGTTTATTGGTATATGATGATGTTATCTATGTCCCACCATTTATGCAATGGGTGCAAGAGGAGCGATCGAAACACATACCATGGGCCTTCCATGAGGTGTGGGCAAAGATTGGAAAAGTGAAGGAAGGCCAAAAGCAACCTGAGGTGGAGAATGCCGCAAAGAGGGTTGTCTACAGGTATATATCTTCTAATGCCATTATATTTTTGTAGAAAATACATATATGCATTTAAAAAAATATTTTAGTGCTGTTTGTTTTATTTTGGATATGTAGGTGGGTGCAACTACTCATTGGCCAAGGTCTAATGGACGACGAGACGGAAGCAGTCAAAGAATGGGTGATCCAAATTCCTCGAAAACAATGTACCCGAAGGAATGGGTTGAGAGAGGGATTTCTGATTGGGAATTTAAGAGATGTCCTTGGTGGTTGGACTATCCTCTAAATCATGTGCCTCTAAGTGAGGAGCTCCTAGAAAAAGGTACTTTTTTGCTTTCTGCTAAATTATATGCATGTAAATGTATATGTATATGTTTATGTAAACCTTCCTACCTACACATATGTAAACTATCCATATGCATATACATATTAGATACATATACATACAGATATATACAAATACATATGTATATACATATGTAAACTATCCATATGCATATACATATTAGATACATATGCATATACAAATACATATGTATATACATATGTATATATACATATGCATACATAAATACATACCTACATACATACACTAAATTATATACTAAATTCCTACATACATACAAAGTTCATGTTACATTTAAGATTTGGCATGTTACATACAAAGTTCATGTTACATTTAAGATTTGGCATGTTAGATTTTAAAGAACCATTGTTAAGTACTTGAAGTTTATTTTGGGATATTTTAGGAGAATGCAAAGGAGATGCTGTCCAAATTTTTTGCAAATTTGTACATTTATACATACATACGTACATACATAGTTCATGTTACATTTAAGGTTTGGCATATCAAATTTTAAAGAAACGTTGTTAAGTTTTGATATATACATACCTACATACATATACATATAAATAGATACATATACCTACATACATATACATACACATACATATACATAGATACATACCTACATACATATACATATACATATGCATATACACATACATATACATATACATATACATATGCATATACACATACACATACACATACATGTACATATACATATACATAGATACATATACATCTACATACATATACATATACAAAAAGGTATGGGGATTTTTACCTTTTTACTAATTATCTTGATCTATTTCTTGAAGAATTTAAGAATTGCCAATCTGAGCTTGAAAGAGAGCCCCCAACTCAAGAAGACTCTAGAATACCTTCCCCGCAGCCAACAATCTTGACCCAGTCTCTAGTAGTTGGATCCTCACGCGTGGCCCCAAAACCATCCACACCACTGTCACGAGTGCCACAATCACACCAAGAGCATACATCTACATCGTCTCAAGTGCAACGTGAGAGGCGAACAAAGAGATGTCTTGACATTATGCATGATGTTCAAGAGGGAGACCCCACAAATGAAGATTAAGAGAGAGACCCTCCAGAGCATCTTCAAGAGGGGGATGTGTCAGGACAACGTGACATCATGGACATGACTAGTAAGAGTACTTTCCATCGCAAATTTATTTTGAGAAGTGTGTGCTTTCGAAATGCATCTCAATTTTTGTCTTGTTTAATTGCAGGTGAGAGATGTTTTTCACACATATTACTGGTAGACATCCACACTCTTTCGGAGGGCTCAGATAGGTAAAAAGAATAATTTCACTATATAATTAGTTTTCCAAGTTATACTTACCAAAACCAAACATCATAAATCTTTTATGTACTGTGGAAGAATTCTTGATGAAGATTCCCAAGGCTCTATCTCATAGAGGTGCTCCCTCAGATACAGTGGCTCGCCTTGTATGGGCTGACTTTCCTACAGGTTTACAGGTTGTTGATGTAGATACAGATGGGTGTCCCTCATGGAATCAAGTTTCTTCATCATTGATACGTGCCACACTCAGTTTTGTTGGTTTGTTTGTGGGGGCTGATGAGGGTTGGTTTGTGTGTTTGAGTCTAATGGATCAACTTTTTGAAATATATTCCATGGGAAAGAAAGTTGGATTGGTCATGCATCGAACAATGTCTGTTCATGTGGAATCAAGTTATTTGTATGACAATGGAGAACGGGTAAGTCATAATCTCTCAAATATTTTCCTTTGTGTATACATGTTATGTGATATGGATATCCAAACATAATGTTTTCTCGTTATGGTAGGTGGATACATTGGCGCTTAGTATGTTCTATCGAGTAAATTGCCATGTCCCTATTATTGATCGTGAGGCTGGGCAAAATGTTTCAAAGAAGTTATTCAACGCTCAACGAAATTTCATTTTTGAGAAGAATAAGAAGCATCCATTCCAACGCACGATGGTCTTGGAGCGTTACATTCGAGGTGGTGCAGAAAGATCTCCTATGTTCTTTAGGTGAGACAATTTTCATTCTGTTCATTTTCATAGCTACTTTTTTAAAATACTTAGATGCACGTTTATGATTGTATTTCATTGTAGGTGGCTAGTGGAGACCTTCTCAAGTGAAGGAGATGGTGTCTTGGATGTTTTTGCAGGATGTGGAGGCTTGGGACGTGCATGCCAAGAGTTAAAAAGGCACTATATGGGGATAGAGAATGACATGGAGGTAGCCAAAGCATGTCTGGGAGATTTCTCATTAGGTCAGGATGACACGTAGAAGAATGCTATAATTTGTGGATCAAAAGACTTTGTAATCGAGACTGTCATGGTTTGGAAGTTTAAAGATCGATATATACATTTTTTATCTTTAAAAGATTGTGTTATATATTTAAGTAAGTAAGAAAGTATGTATGTAATGTATGTATATATGTTAGTGCTGCGTAGGTAGCTCTTGTATGTATGTATGTATATGTATATGTATGAGGTGTATGAATTTAGGTAGATATATGTATATATATAATTATATCAATAAGTATGATGTGGATCAAAAGACTTTGTAATCAAGATTTTCATGGTTTGGAACTTTACAGATCGATATATACATTTTTTATCTTTAAAGGATTGTTTTTTATATTTAAGTAAGTAAGAAAGTATGTATGTATGTATGTATGTATATATGTTAGTGTGTAGGTAGCTCTTGCATGTATGTATGTATATGTATATTTTGTATGTGTATATGTATGAGGTGCATGAATTTAGTTACATATATAAATATATGTAATTATATCAATAAGTATGATGTGGATCAAAAGACTGAAATTTATATTATTGATCTTTCAAAGCTTGTTATTTATATGTAAGTAAGTTCTTGGTCCTTTACAAAGCTCATAGTAAGTTCATGGTCCTTTGCAAAGCTCGGACTCCATGTTCATTGCTCCAAAAAGCTCGGCAAAAAAAGCTCGCAAAAAAATCCCCCCTCTATTGTATGGAAAGTTTCTTGTAGAAAGCGTGACTTGAATTGGAGCAACCCCCACTTTAATCTCTAGTCTCAATGTTAGCCTTTGTTTCTTCTCCTTAAGTTTGAGCACTAATCGTCCCCTTGGCTCCTTGAGGTTTGTTGATTTTGTGCACACGTGTGTGCATGTTTGAGAGAGAGAGAGAGAGAGAGAGAGAGAGAGAGAGAGAGAGAGAGAATTAATGTTTATACTAGTTAAGATTTCCTTCATAAAGCCATGCCTAAATTGAGTTGGCTTGAGGCTTTTGTGTTTCAAATGCAAGTAGTAGCATATTCATCAAATTTGTCTTGGGAATGCCTAAGGTTTGTGTTAGGCTTACATGCAACTAGCCCTTTGTCTCCTCCCATGTCGTTTTCCTTACTAATCCCCCTCCTCTTTTCATCAACCGGGCACCTCCTCCAACATCCTCCTTACTCACGTGTGCCCCTATTCTTCTTTCCTTGGGATATTGTCACCATCTTCCTTATCAACTTGTTATAGGGATCTTTCCTCGACCTTCCAACTCTCCCTCAACCTTGAGTAGATATAGATAGAAGGGATGCCATCTCAAGAATGTAAGTGTGTGTGTAGATAGATATATATAGATCTATATATATAGATATAGATAGCCTTGAATTTCAACATGGCTATGGTGGCTCATAGCAAGTGATCAAGGACATAATGAAAGATTAAGAAAATGATAATATAATATTAAGATAGAGGCTAATCAATGACACAATAATTAACGTACAAACTCCATAATATCATTGTAATAATCAAGTTCCATACACCCATATTTATAGTATTGGGAAGGACTCCAATTCATGCTTTTTGTGCACCCTAGTGCCAACCATGTGCTCATTAATGCTCACACTACATGTGCAACCTTGTGCTTTCCATGTGTCACCTTTTGACCATTGACTTCACCTTTTACAAGTGACCATACAAATCAACCTTTGATATTAGAACCTTAGTCTATTACTTTATCTAATGTGCATGCTTCTTCTCTTGTTCATATGACTCACTCCCTACCTTTCTTGTGCTCCATGGTACCACATTTCTCAACACCCCCCCCTTGGTGCCAAATCTTTGGGCTACTCAAGGTGGTTGGACATCGGTTACAAAATGTTGTTTTGAATTTTTACTTTCTACATTCCCCTTTGTGCTCTGAGCAACTTTGGCTCATGTGTTACTTTGGCACTTCTCCCCCTTGATGGTTACTTGACCTATCTTTGAGGCCTATAGGTCATCTCTTAGAGTGAGGTCCCCCCCCCTTGATAGAGACTTGACCTATCTTTGAGGTCTAGAGGTCTCTTCGAATAGTGAGGTAGCAAATTTTTGACTATTTCTTCTACCTTGGCTACATCATCGATGCCAGAGGGTAGTTATAAGCACTTTTTGTAGGAAGTAGGAATTTTTAAAAAGAGATCGGTAGTAAGGAAAGTTTTGCGTGCTCATTTGGCCGCGTTTCATCAAGGGTTACACTATTTTTCAATTATTGGTTATGAAATTGCTTGCTCATATTGGTAGCATTTACAAAGATTACATATTTTTGGTGAAAACATTTTTGTCAATGAGGAATCCCATGTCGATGGTGATGGAAGCACTTGTTGATTCCAAAACACATGAGAACATACTCTTTTTCAAGTCTTTTTACACCACATTTTTTTGAATTTTTATTTTATTAAAATTTTCCACCCGCCACATAGAGCTGCTCGTCGAGCTCATGATCACCATCCTGAGGGAAGGCGGTTTCCTTGCCCCCACTTGAATTTGAGCAACCCCCACTTGAATTGGAGCAACCCCTACTTTAATCTCTAGTCTCAATGTTAGCCTTTGTTTCTTCTCCTTAAGGTTAAGCACTAATCGTCCCCTTGGCTCCTTGAGGTTTGTTGATTTTGTGCACACGTATGTGCATGCTTGAGAGTGAGTGAGAGAGAGAGAGCGAATGTTTATACTAGTTAAGATTCCCTTCATAAAGCCATGCCTAAATTGAGTTGGCTTGAGGCTTCTGTGTTTCCAATGCAAGTAGTAGCATATTCATCAAATTTGTCTTGGGAATGCCTAAGGTTTGTGTTAGGCTTACATGCAACTAACCCTTTGTCTCTCCCATGTCATTTTCCTTACTAATCCCCTTCCTCTTTTCATTAAACGGGGTACCTCCTCCAACATCCTCCTTACTCACATGTGCCCCTATTCTTCTTTCCTTGGGATATTGTCACTATCTTCCTTATCAGCTTGTTATAGGGCTCTTTCCTCAACCTTCCAACTCTCCCTCAACCTTGAGTAGATATAGATAGAAGGGATCCCATCTCAAGAATGTAATTGTGTGTGTAGATAGATATATATAGATCTATAGATATAGATATAGATAGTCTTGAATTTCAACATGGCTATGGTGGTTCATAGCAAGTGATCAAGGACATAATGAAAGATTAAGAAAATGATAATATAATATTAAGATAGAGGCTAATCAATGACAAAATAATTAACGTACAAACTCCATAATATCATTGTAATAATCAAGTTCCATACACTCATATTTATAGTCTTGGGAAGGACTCCAATCCATGCTTTTTGTGCACCCTAGTGCCAACCATGTGTTCATTAATGCTCACACTACACGTGCAACCTTGTGCTTTCCATGTGTCACCTTTTGACCATTGACTTCACCTTTTACAAGTGACCATACAAATCAACCTTTGATATTAGAACCTTAGTCTATTACTTTATCTAATGTGCATGCTTCTTCTCTTGTTCATGTGACTCACTCCCTACCTTTCTTGTATTCCATGGCACCACATTTCTCAACACCTCCCCTTGGTGCCAAATCTTTGGGCTACTCAAGGTGGTTGGATATCGGTTACAAAATGTTGTTTTGAATTTTTACTTTTTACATTCTCCTTTGTGCTCTGAGCAACTTTGGCTCATGTGTTACTTTGGCACTTCTCCCCCTTGATGGTTACTTGACCTATCTTTGAGGCCTATAGGTCATCTCTTAGAGTGAGGTCCCCCCCCCCTTGATAGAGACTTGACCTATCTTTGAGGTCTAGAGGTCTCTTTTAATAGTGAGGTAACAAATTTTTGACTATTTCTTCTACCTTGGCTACATCATCGATGCCAGAGGGTAGTTATAAGCACTTTTTGTAGGAAGTAGGATTTTTAAAAAAGAGATGGGTAGTAAGGAAATTTTTGCGTGCTCATTTGGCCGCGTTTCATCAAGGGTTACACTATTTTTCAATTATTGGTCATGAAATTGCCTGCTCATATTGGTAGCATTTACAAAGATTACATATTTTTGGTGAAAACATTTTTGTCGATGAGGAATCCCATGTCGATGGTGATGGAAGCACTTGTTGATTCCAAAACACATGAGAACATACTCTTTTTCAAGTCTTTTTACACCACATTTTTTTGAATTTTTATTTTATTAAAATTTTCCACCCGCCACATAGAGCTGCTCGTCGAGCTCACGATCACCCTCCTGAGGGAAGGCGGTTTCCTTGCCCAGGTAGAAGGAAGTCGTAAGTAGAGGCCTATCCGGTGTAACTAAACAGGGCGAGCACCCAACAGGGGGAAACTCACCATCTCCACCATCCCTATGAAATACAGAGTCACCCTTAACCACCCAAAAGTTGTATGTGCGTGAATCGTCATGGTTGTCATTTAGGGAAGATACATGATTAAGGAGGAGGCGATGCTTTGGTTCCCAAGGAGCTAGGGTTTGATGCTTCATGGCCTCCATGTCCATGTGCAGAACGGGTTGAAAACACGTGAAGGCCACCATGTTTTGGCCAAAGACTTTGTCAAAGAGACCTTTCCAACCCAGCAGGTAGCGCAGGCAGTCTTTGGCTAAGATGGCACCATAGAGGCAAAACGCTTGCCTGTCCCACCATGATCTGCACACTAAGCTGTATGAACCTGCAATCTGAGAAGTTGGCAAGAATTTGAAAATCTCTGAGCACACCACATTCGGAAGCTTGCTGACGCCCCATGGCTTGGCCCTGGGCTGCAAGCGCGCGCTCTCTCTCTCTCTTTCACTCTAGACATACATCAATGCAAGGAAACACAAATAGGCCCAAATGAGGAAGGATAAACCTAGAAATTTAATGTAGCATAAGTATCCTAATCATGCCTTTGATCTACCTTAATTATCTTGCTAAGAGCCAAACCTAGGAGGCTCTGATACCAAGTTGAATTTTAGCATGGCTAGGGTGGCTCATAGCAAAGTGATCAAGGTCATAATAAAAGATTAAGAAAATGATAATACGAGATTAAGCTAGAGGCTACTAAATGACACAACAATTAAGACACAAACTCCATAATCTCATTGTAATAATCAAGTTCCATACACCCATATTTATAGTCTTGGGAAGGATTCCAATCCATGCTTTTTGTGCACCCTAGTACCAACCATGTGTTCATTAATACTCACACTACATGTGCAACCTTGTGCTTTCCATGTGTCACCTTTTGACCATTAACTTCACCTTTTACAAGTGACTATATGAAAAGATGCAGGGGAGAAGAGAGCTTGAGCTATTGCAAGCACATACACACTCACACAAACCCTAGAAGAGAACACACAAGGTGAGAGACTGAAATTTTTTCTTCTTCTTCACACAACAAAAGAGGACTACAAAGAAGATAAAGTGACTAACACATAATAGAGTACATACAAGCAGTCCATAATAAAGTATATACAAGCGGTCCATAATGTGAACACGCTAAGTAGAGTGGGTAGGTATGGAGTAGTTAGTGTAGTCCAACTATAGAATCTTTGTCAAAGATATGTCGATGCCAGCTATCAAATCCGCCAGTGATGTAAATGTCGAACGGTCATGCAGGCACCTCGTGAGGGTTAGCTCATGTTGAGCTTGACATCTCAACACTCCTCCTCAAGCTCAACTCTAGCTCATGAACTCTAATCATATCTTAAAATCTGCGGAGCTTCTGAGCTCCCAAGGCCTTCGTGAAGATGTTAGCGACCTCATCCTAGGTGTTGACGTAGGCCAGGTCGATGTCACTTGCCAAGACTCTCTCCCTGATAAAGTAGTAATATACCTCAATGTGTTTCGTCCACGCATGGAAAATTGGGTTTCTAGCCATCTGTATACTGCTAGGATTATCAGAATTATGACAATGTTTCTCTCCACATGCAACCCTAAATCTGCAAGTAGCTTGCATAACCAAGATACCTCACATGCTGCCCACTATAGCTCCTCTGTACTTTGCCTCTGAACTCAACAAGCCAACTGTGGGCTACCTCTTGCTTCTCCATATCACAGTAGCACTCCCCAATGAAAACATAAATCCACTGGTAGATCTCTTGTCTGAGATGCTATCTGCATATGTACCCATATAGCTCCAATGGTACACTTGCTGCATAAAATAATACATAATCAATAGTGGGCTCAAATACCGAAGTGTGCATCACACACTTAAAGATGCGGTTTGCACGGAACCTGTATAAACTGGCTCTCTAAGCCAATAGTGTAACTCAAATCTGGCTTGCTAATTGTGACATAGATCAAACTCCCCACAATCTTCTTGTACATAGTGGGATCCTCCAACACATAACATGCATCAACACTAAGCTTGCCATTTTGATCTAATGACATCGAGATTGACTTACAATCAGCAATCCCATACTTGGGACAACATGTCCAATACATACTGTCTTTGTGATAGCCAAAGACCATTAGGTGCGCGAATGATCTCATCTCAAACTTCCTTTTGCCACATGCTCAATATCATCCAAGTTGTCACCCCCAACAATAAGATTATCTACATAGATGGTGATAATCACAATACCCTTATCACTCTCGTGCACATATAAAGAGTGATCTACATCTACCATATGAAAACCAATGGTGACAGATACTCAGCAATCTTGTCATGCCATGCTCGTGGAGCTTGCTTTAGCCCATACAAAGCCTTACGAAGCTTACATACATACTCCGGGTGACCTGTATCCTCAAAACCAGGTGCCTCATCCATAAGTTTACTAATGAGTAACTATAGAGAATGCTCATTGATGGGTACTATTGTTTTATTTGACTTTCATTTTCACTACAACACATCGGGCTAGTAGCAACACAAGAAAACATCACTTATGCGATGCTTTCTGCGTCGTTGTGGGGTGTCACTAAAGCGACGTATTTAACGACGTAAAATCCATCATATAGGCGACGTTCGTAGTGTTGCTAAACAAGGCCTGTCATCGCTTATGCGACACTCAACGAGAATTTTTTTTCTTGCCCTCGTGCAATAGGAAACACATGATATTGTTATTATATTAGAGAGATAAGGCGAAAGGGTTGTTGCAAGATCAGGGTATCCAGTCCAGTTTATGCTGGACTGGGACAATGCTTGGAGAGCAAATTTTGGGGGGTAAGGTACTTAAAATGAGATCAAGCAAATAATAGAAAATACACTTGTCCTTAAATTAACCCAATATAACTTAAATTAATATAAATTAGTATAATTAATCAAAATTAACAAGTACACTAGTCCCTATAGGTTTTAGATGATTCACATCAAAAATATAATTTTACTAATTAGATTATTAATATTTACAGGCCTTCTGATAGTTTGAAAGAATTTTGAAAAAGAGATCATTAAAAATCCAACCATTGGATTTGCAATTTTTACTAACCACCACATTCTACTAATGTCTCAATATCTACCCACTCTTTTGATCTACAAGATTGAGGATTTTAAGTGGTAGCTATTGTGGGTACAAAAAGTGGCGTATATTATAACACTTTAAAGACCTTGAAATATTTAAAGAAAATAGACAGACATCTTAAAATTTTCTCAAAAAACACACACACACTCTCTCCCTCCCTCCCTCATACATACACACACTGTCTCTCTACCAATATCTCACACATTGTGTCCGCCTATCTTAAGACACTTAGCCTTATTGACCTAGCACTTTTGACAATGCAAAACATATTCTTGGATTTTCTTGAGAAGTCCAGGCCAATAGAATTACCTTCTCACTGATATAGGTCTTCCTAATTCTAGGATGACCTGCACTTGGACTATCATGACACTCATAAAGTAGTTGGCACCTAGTTTCAGAGTCCGAGGGTACACACACTCTTCCTTTGTGTAACAAGTGCCCATTATTAATGGAAAAATGCTTCCAAATGATTAAGCTTGTCCCTAAAGAGAAGAGCTAGGCGTGGGAACTATCATCTGCACTCGCTACTACTACGGAGTGGGAGGGATCCCTGCGTGTGGTAACAACTTTCTACACATGTGCATATGATTGATCATATTTGCACTTGGCTTTGAGTGAATCTAAAAATTTACTTTTCAACTCCATGAAACTCAACAAGTTAACTTGAGGCATGCACCTAAAAGCATCAGCACCACATTGTATTGGCCCTTGCGATACCTTAATTGAAAGTCGAATTCTTGGAGGATTTCAGCCCATCGAGCTTTACAACCTTTCAAATTAGTTTGAGTTGTCAACCATTTGATACTCTCATGATCAAAGACAATCTCAAACTTAGCACCATAGAGATAATGTCTCCACTTGCCTAGAGCATAAATGATGGCATAAGCTCATGCTCATATGTGGAATAATTCTGCTAAGCTCTATCCAACTTAGCACCATAGAGATAATGTCTCCACTTGCCTAGAGTATAAATGATGGCATAAGCTCATGCTCATATGTGGAATAATTTCGCTAACCTTTCAAATTAGTTTGAGTTGTCAACCATTTGATACTCTCATGATCAAAGACAATCTCAAACTTAGCACCATAGAGATAATGTCTCCACTTGCCTAGAGCATAAATGATGGCATAAGCTCATGCTCATATGTGGAATAATTCCGCTAAGCTCTATCCAACTTCTTGCTCTCAAAAGTTACTGGTTTTCCTCCTTGAAGAAGCACACCACTAACTGCATGGTCACTAGCATCCGTTGTTTCAAACAACCACAAACGGCTGATTATGATCTACTATATGTAACACAAGTGCAGTAGCTATAGCAAACTTTAGGCGATCGAAAATTTGTTGTTGGTCAGCACCCCAAACAAAGTTGTGACCCTTAACCTTTAATTGGTCCGTCATACGAACCGCTAACTTAGCATAATCTCGATTGAATTTGTGAAAGGAATATATGTAATTTTTCCAAATTGGTTGGATGAGACCACTTAAGAATTGCGTCTACTTTCGTAGGCTCCATCTAAATTCTTTTTGTCAAAATTATGTAACCCAAATAATAGATCTCTGAGGCAAAGAACTCACACTTGCTCTCTTTAGCATAAAGTGTGTTTTGCCTTAGCAGTTTAAACACTAATCTTAAGTGTTGCAAATGCTCTTTCTCGGTGCACCTAAAGATCAAAATATCATCAAGAAACACTACAACAAATCGACCAAGATACGGGCGTAAGACGTTATCCACCATAAGAATCATAAATGTAGTTGGAGCATTAGTTAGACAAATGGCATAACTAAAAACTCATAATTACCAAATATGGTACAAAACGTTGTCTTAGGTACATCCTCCATGAAGATGCAAACTTGATGATAGCCTGACCTTAAGTCAATCTTGCTAAAGTGTCACACACCTTGTAGTTGATTAAAAATCTCATCAACTCGCGGGGTAACGGATACTTATTCTTTATTGTGATTGCATTCAAACCATGATAGTCTACACATAAATGCATAGACCCACCTTTCTTCTTCACGAATAAAATTGGTGATGCCCATGGCAAATTGCTAAGCCTAATGAGCCCCTGACAACAATGTAGTCAGCAAGATGATGCTCTACCTCACTGGCTTCACTAGTGCTAAGCCTATATAGAGGCTTCCAGATTGGTCTAGCATCATTCAGCAATTCAATGACATGTTGGACATTGCACTCAAGGGGAAAACTAGATGGCAAGTTGCTTGGAAACACATCATGAAATTCATGCAAGGAAGATGATCATGAAATTCATGCAAGGAAGATGATAATGAAATATTCTTTTAGGCCAACTCTCCACCACCTACCGGATATAGGAACCCTAGCCAGCTAAAATAGCCCTGGCCGTCCACACATGTGCAAACTCCTCTTAACTGCCAGACTCCCCCTAAACCTTCCTTACATGCCTACTTACCAAGCTGACATACTTCACATACTTTGTGCATAGTATCAACCTTAAACTTTGGCAAACCTGACAATAATATTTTGGGCCTGCATAGACTTTAGCACCACTGTATATTCATATGACCAATGTGCTTGTGCCATATATCAATATCTACAATGACACCTGTCCCATGCCAAGTTTATTTCTAACATTGGATCCTATGATTTTTTAATTTATTTTTGTAAGTATGAAAATAACTCCGATCAATTTGGAAACAAAGTAACGAGATGAGCCAGCCATCAAACAGCTCCGAAGCCATTCTAGTACTTTGGTAACCGCTTTATGTTTTTTTTCCTTTTCTTCTTCTTCTTCTTTAATAACAGCCTTCATTATGAACATAATGCTTTGGTTGGAGCCACTAGAGTCCCCATCCACATATGGGTGACCTGTTGACAGATCAAGCATAAAAGGTTGATCTACCTTTTCCCTTCTTGGCATATTACATGTGTATCTACATTTGTCCTCAACTTGCCTAACCATGGATCCACTACTAGAGGACTCTCCAGGTCCACTAAGCACCTGTGATTGCTACTCTATATATGGGACATTATCACTTCTTATATTTGTATCTTCTATTGCCTAGTGCATACCAGCTACTCATCTCATCAAAGAAAACATCTCTGCTTTCTTGCATCTCATGAGTGGTAGGGTTGTTACATCCATAACCTTTTTGCTCTAAAGCATAATCAATGAAGATACATTTCTCTGCCTTTGGATCCAACTTTTTTCTCACTTCATCAGGAACACACATATATGCAATACACCCAAACACTTTCAAGTGAGACACATTTGGTTTTAAGGGTGTAAACTTCTGTTCATACATAATACCATGAACAGCTGTAGTGGGGGTCCTATTCATAATGTAAATAGCAATTGCTATTGCTTGTGCCCAAAAGTAATCTAGCATGTTCCTTTTAGATGTCAAGGCATGTGCCACTTCCGTAATGTGTCTATTTTTTCTTTTTGCGCAATACCATTTTGTTGCAGAGTGTACGCAGAGTCTTACCAAATAGCAAGAAACCTTTTTCGATCTAGTTGAAAATTAGAGCAAAACTTGGCAAAAAAACCCTAAAAAATTAGAGGTATCTCGACAAACTTTTAGAACAAAAAACAATGCAAAGTGAGCATAAGACATAAGCAGTTACCTTATTTTCCATTCACATGCAGGATAATCTTTGATTGAAGCAAAATGGTTCCTATCATTGCAGTACATTAGAAGATCACGTCAATCACCATACAGAATTGAAATACCACTCTAACTACAATTTTGTGAAACTGCACAGAACATGACCCGACAATATCTACACATTAAATAAGACCGAAACAAAATCGCCAATCATGGCTCGCAAGAAAACACAAAAACCATGTGCTGCATTGTCCACTACAAACACCATAACAAATAAAGTTGTCACAATCATCGTCTATAAAAACATGAGGAGCATGATGTCGTTCTGCATGGTCCTTCTCAAAACGTACATCTCCAGCCATGGTTCTTGCCATTGCTTTGGCATACACTGGAAGAACACTTTGCATAGAAAATAAACAATAAAAATTATTTAGTTTTTGCAAAATCACATGTTTAAGTATATCTATATATTGTAGATCAAACTTGAATGTTCTAGTCTTAAAACATATGCAGCACGAAGGTAACCAAAATCACAAACTTGGATCCTCAAGCATTGACCTAATGTAAAACATCGCTAAATCCATATCAAAATAGAGTGACAATAGTCCCAAGCCCATCAAAAAACAAACCCAAATAAATAGTCATCAATGAATAAGGTCAAGATGCTCACTAATCATATGGATTCTGTCCCACACGCTCATCAATATCATCATCCTAATCATGTGAACTGCTAGCCTCCTCCTGGCCTCCTTGCCCTCTTAGGTAGAAGCAATGGCTATACATATGAAGATAGAAGACCCTCGTCAGAGTCCATTGAAGCGCATAAATGACCTGAACTCAAACATGCCTTAAGTAGAGGAGCTATGCCACATCCCAACTCAAGGCAAACACCACCAAGACAACAGAACAACTTTAAATACCCTGCAATGAAAGTAATTCTGCGCTCCAAAACACCACAGATCTCCACACCCCCAAGATCCCTAGCACAAGATAAATCTGGAAAATAATGGTATGCCACCGAATCCATAGGATGCATATGAAGCGCCTCAAAAAGAGGTGCACTCTCCAAGCAGTAAATTGCAAGAATCATACCTTGTCTACGAACTGCAAAGAGCATAGAAGAGGTATAGGCGCTTCACATGCTTTCTTGTTTATTTTTTAGCAACTCTAAAATTCTAAAAATGGGTGAACAATTCACTCTTCTCCTTCATGAAATACACCCACACTTTCCTCGTGTGGTCATCAATGAATGTTACATAATACCTGCTGCCACCCATGGACATAGTCTTTGCAAGACCCCATACATCTAGTACACGACATCTAGTACATTCCTGCTCAAATTTATTTCATGTGGAAATACATATTTTGTTTACTTTCCAATTGACATGCTTTAAAATCTTTCTGCATACCTTCAACTTTAAACTTAGGCAGCCCTGTCATAATTTATTTAGTTTGCATATACTTCATTCTTTGCACATTTACATACCCAATTCTTTTATGATAAATGTATGTATCTACAACAACTCCTGAACCATTTGCAAACATTGCAGCACACACTTCAGGCATATTTACATTCAATATAAACATTATGCCCCACTCTATTACCTTTTGCAACTAGCCTACACTTATCTTTAAAGTCTTCTACATAATAGCCCCGTCCGAACCTACAAACCCTACTCAATCATCTACCCAATAGAAACTAGATTCTTTGTAATGTTCATAACATGAAGTACATCTACAAGGTACTTCACTTTACCATCCTGCATAGTTAGTGGCACATCTCTAGCATGGGAAATCGGATGAGAAATTTCATCCCATGTTTCAACAAAACCTGGTCTTTCAAGACTCTTCATTTCCATGAACCACTCACCATATGACTTGTCATGTGGTTTAAATCACCTGAATCAACATACCATATGTGAACCTTACATACTGCTACATCATTTCTAGATACAACATTAACTACATGTTGCTGCATAACAAACAACCTCTCATTATCCTCATTATTTCTGCTAGAGCATAAATAGTTGTTTTGTTGCACTTTTTCATTTCACATGTCACTTTGCTTCTTATAGCAATCTGCTTGCACACGCCTAGGCTTAACATAGTAAAAATAGCCTTGTGTATCATTATGCTACCTTTTTCCAATTACCATGACCTTGTTGGCTCCCCCTACCTCTAAACTAGCCTCTTCCACCTGTGTGTTGTTACGAATCTTGAGACTATTGCTACTGCTGGACCAGAATTCTGATTATCTATTCGGCCACCACCTTGACCACATTGATGACCCCTGGATCGAAGCCATTTTTAGCAATTTTTAGGGTCTAAATAGGGTCAATTGTGGTTATTTTAGGTGCATTTCCATGGTATTTGAAAGCATATGTGTGTGGAATGTCATGGTATTTGCATGCATCATGATTGTCGATGTTGTCCATTGGTGTACTATGCACATTGCATGGGAATGGTGACGATTAACATTGTTTTGTACATAAAGAGGAGGTTGTATGTAAGTGGGTAGAGAGAAGAGAGAGATCGAGGGGAAGAGAACGAGGGTTAGTATGATGAGTTTCAAATTCAAGCTTTGAGGATGGTTAGGTGGGAACACAAGTTTGGAGACCTTAATGTGGTTACAAATGAAAAATTCCAAATTAAAAAATGGAGGGGTGGGTAGTTTTAGCACCCGTTGGTACCCGTCACCCTCTTGAGAGCATATAGAAGAGAGAGAGAGAGGAAGCGCTTCTTTCTTTGGCTAACGTGGAGAACAGGAGGAGGAGGAGGAGGAGGTAAGCCTGCTTATTTGTTGGTTGTTAATGTGTGTGTGTGTTTCATCTTGATTGTTGCAGAGGGAGCGGAAGGAATTATGGTTTTCTCTTAATCGCACCTGCTCTGCATGAGAGAGTAGCGAGAGATATCTCTTCATTGTTCCAGAGAGAAAGAGAGAGACCCTATCTCAGCCCCAAACGCCCAATATGCCTCCCCGACGTAGCCAGGGCAGAGGCTATAGTGGCCGAGAAGGTGGATATGAGCAACAAAGTGGAGAAGGGCAGCGTGGAGGTGCTAGGAGAGGTGGAGGCCGTGGCGTACGGGCACGTGGTAGTGGGGATAGTGGCTATGGGGAAGAGGGTGGTGCTGCTCATCCGGCTGGCTATGGTAGCGAAAGAGGAAGAGCGGGTCACCATGGAGAACAATTGCGTGGGGCAGTTGTGGATAGCCAATCTATTGGGTCTAGCAGAGGGGATGGAAGCAGGACAGGGAGAGTGAGAAGAGAGAGCATGGGAGGGTGAAGCGTAGCTTTGTGGGCAGTTCTGTATAGGTGAAAAGAAGGAGGGAGCAAGAAGAAGAGAGAGGGTGCCACTCACGTAGAGAGAGGGTGCCACTCACGTAGAGAGAAGGAGGAACAGCATGTAGGCCTGGCGCCTGCACGAAGAAGGTGGCGGAGACCTTGGCCAAGTGTCGGCCTGCACAACACAGAGAGGGGCTAAGCCCTTGCGCTTGAGGTGGACGGGTTCGCTTCCTGCGGTCGGGAGATCTTGGCGTCGTGAGCGAGACTGACTGTGTGAGCATGGAGAGCCACGGAGAGGTGGTTGCGCATGAGGCTGGCAGACCGCTTGTGCGCCATGGTGGGCCGCCTGTGTGTCGTGTACACAAAAGGGGTCAAGCCCCTCCGTCTAAGGTTGAGCGGGCTGGTCATCAGCCAGGTGTGCCTGAGCACTAAGGTCATGGGGCATAGGCCAAGCCCAACGGATAGGGATGGTCGCATGTGCGTGGCCGGCGTGCATGGAGAGACTCCACGAGGGAGGTGCACAATTGTCTTGCTCTAGTCGCCATATTGGGGGCTCAACCCCAAGGTGTGTGCACCTTACGGGCTGGCCAACAATTGGCTTTGTGTGGTAGGCTCGACAGATAGAACTTGGTATAGCATGAGTACGTACCAAGAAGGAGAAACCACCCATACGGATTGGCCGTGCATATGAGGCGGCTAATACACATGGGCCAGACAGTTGGACGGCTGTGTGCCTGGCAAGGAGTGACGCTTGGCTCAGTGGACAGAGCCTAGTAGGCCGCATCTTGGAGCCGACCAGCATACACATGGACAAGGTACCATAATGGCGGGGACCTTGGCCACACTACTAAGGGGGATGCTCATGAAGAGAGCAAGCACACACCTAGGAAGGCCACCCATGGTAGACTGTGAGAGAGATAAAGAAACGTGTGTGTGCATGTGGGAGGTCTCCATGCTTTCAAGCTAAAATGAAGAGAGAGAAGGTGGGGAACCATGGCAAGTAGAGGAGACATTGTGTGTGGGTAGAAGAAGGAAAGAAGAGAGAGGGCAATATGGCTACGTTATGTGTGTACATGCAAAATAGGAAAGAGAGAGAAAGAGATTTGATCACTTTGACATGGTGCATACTTAAAAGTAAAAGCATGAGAGTGTGAGAGAATGTATTAGATTGTGTGCATTATTCTTGTGTTTGTGTTTCAGGAGGAGGAAGAGAAAGAAAGAAAAAGAAGAAGAGAGTTCACGAGAATAATGAGTAGAGAGAGAGAAGAAAGAAAGAAAGAGTTTTGAAGTGTGAAAGAGAGAGAGTGAAGAGTGGAGTGAAGTGAAGATTAGCCAAATGTTGAATGCAGTGATGCTATTGCAGATTGACTGAAACGTGGAAGTGTTGGAAATATCGGTTCTTTCTCATTAAATTCTTGGAAACAATTTACACCGTAAACCATTTTGACATTAAATTTATTTATTCAGTTTAGAATGGTGAAGTTATGTCTTGATGATCTGTTGGGTCGTAGTAGTTTGTTCTTTTCCATTTGTGTGTCTGTGTGGGTATGTGTAAATAAAACATTGTAAATTATTTCATACAAAAAGATGTCTTTTCGGTGTGTGTTTCTAGGATTTAGGCTGTGTGTGGTTGTTATTTAGGACGCATTCACTGTTTAGTGGGTATTTAGTGCATTGGACTAGAGAGTAGGAAGGCCAGTCACATGTCCACGACCTC
Source organism: Cibotium barometz (assembly GCF_041138505.1). NCBI lineage: Eukaryota > Viridiplantae > Streptophyta > Polypodiopsida > Cyatheales > Cibotiaceae > Cibotium > Cibotium barometz. The sequence continues at coordinate 18,927,606 of NC_141054.1, forward strand.
TACCTACACTTGTGTAGAAGGCCGACTGCTTTGAACTATTTTTGTTTTGTGAAGACTTTTGATCTTCACCCACGTTCTTCTCTTCAATTATCAACATTGACACCAAATCTGTGAAGTTGGGAATGTTCTCGTGAGTCTGAATAGACATCTTGAATGCCTTGTATTGTGGCCCGAGACCACATAGACACACTTCCACCTTATCATCATCACTAACAGAAACACCAACAATTGATACAAGGGATTCCACAATGCCCTTGATATCTTGAAGGCATAATCATTCACAGACATATTCTTCTTCTCCATAGTATGAAGCTCATTGTTCAACTGAATTTTTGGTGCCCTAGTGTTAGTTTCATATAGCTTCACCAAGGTGTCCCATGCCTCCTTAGGTGAGTTGGCATCCTATATATGCCCAATCATGCTATCCTGTGTATACTAGTAAAAATCCAATACATGGCTTTCCTAGCTCCATGATTCCAATCCTTAAACTCTTTTACATTTGTAGTAGTTGGATTAATCTCTGGTATCGAGAACCTTTTCCCATCAGGAAATTTGTCAATCTAAATCTCCAAGCATGGAAGTTGTTCTTATAAAGCTTCTCTCCAACAATCTGGTTTATTCCATCATTCGACATCTTTTTTGCAACACAAATTTACCAAGAACAGTGCCCACTCTTGTTTGACCTCCACAAACTGTTGTATTCTCTGTAGTGGTACTATACCGCACCCAAACTGTCACAACTAGTGACCTCCACAAACTGTTGTATTCTCTGTAGCGGTACTATACCACACCCAAACTGTCACAACTAGTGACCTCAATTTACATACATACACCCAATGGAAACTTTGAGACCCCACACAATGTTTGCACAACCAATCACCCTTCCTCCAGTTCCAAAAATAGAGTTTTGCTACACAGAATCGAAACTTACTCGCAGTGCCTGTGCGAACACTTTGCGAACTGAAAAATGGAGGTCCAGATACACCTAAAACGAGTTTTTAGCCATAATAATGTTGTCTTGTATAGTGTAGCTTTCCTCCCGCGAAGAAAGCTCCTCAATCAAAGTTTGTTTGCTGGTGCCTCTCAAAGAGCTCTCGCTACAAGGGTGTAGTAGCCAACAAAAAGGGGGAAGATCAGATGAAGCTCTTACCCTCATATCGTTTCATGTGCTTCTCTTGCTTGCCGCTCAACGAGGCTCTAATACCATGAAAATATGTAGGGGGGAAGAGAGCTAAATCTCTTTCAAAAAGCACACACACACTCACACAAACCCTAGAAGAGAACACACAAGGTGAGAGGCTAAAAATTCTTCTTCTTCTTCACACAACCAAAGAGGTCTACAAAGAAGATAATGTGACTAACACACATAATAGAGTATATAAATGCGATCCATAATGTGAACACGTTAAGAGGAGTGGGTAGATGTGGACTAGTCAGTGTAGTTCAGTTGTAGAATCCCTAGCGAAGATATGTTGCCAGCTACCAAACCCGCTAGTGATGTAAATGTCAAACGGTTATGCAGGCACCTCGTGAGTGTTAGCTTATGTTGAGCTTTACATCTCAACATTAAGGATGTATCATTACTCAAATTCTTGCATGACTTTCCCCACTAGGGGAAATGAAAATTGATCCTCTTCTTGGATGAAACTTGGATGAAAGAGTGATCCTCCAAAGTATCATCATGTCATTGTAATCTTCATATTCCTCTATCTCATGAGATTTCTTTGAATCATCCTCTTCGACATCCATAAGAATAATAGTGGTTGTCATCTTCTTTGACTTGCAAACATGCCCAAGTGTGACAACTTTTCTTTGCATTTGAGGCACAACCCCTTACTCCCCAACTCTTCAATGTCAAACGATTATGCAGGCACCTCGTGAGTGTCAGCTTATGTTGAGCTTTACATCTCAACATTAAGGATGTATCATTACTCAAAATACTTGCATGACTTTCCTCACTGGGGCCAAATGGAAACTGATCCTCTTCTTGGATGAAAGAGTGATCCTCCAAAATATCATCATGTGTCTCTTCATTGTAATCTTCATATTCCTCTATCTCATGAGATTTCTTTGAATCATCCTCTTCGACATCCATAAGAATAATAGTGGTCGTCATCTTCTTTGACTTGCAAACATGCCCAAGTGACAACTTTTCTTTGCATTTGAGGCACAACCCCTTACTCCCCAACTCTTCAATCTTAGGATCATCCATCCTCTATGTCCTCTTGAAGGGTTCAAAAGTCTTCTTGACAATATCATTTCCTTTCTTAGCACCATTTTGAACTCCACTTTTGGGATGTCCACCTCCAAATGATAATGAAAGCCTAGAGGTAAAAGTGGGTGGTGTCCAGAAGGAAAGTTTTTTTGAACATTTGAAGAAGTATTAGATGGTTTTTGAGAGGGTATAATGGGCTGAGATTTTTTGTACTTTGGCTCGTAGAGCTCCGGCAACCTCATAGCCTCTTTGATGGTGTTAGGTTTTTGAGCTAATACATCCACCTTGATGTAGGAATCTAGACCATGCACGAACTTCTTCATCTTCATGTCCTCATTGAGTCCATCCACAAACATAGAGAGCTTCATGAACCTTTCTTTGTACTCTCTAACCAATGTTCCCTTTTGTGAGAGTTCATACCATTCTTCATGGTATCGGTCAAGAACCAAAGGTGAAACAAATGCCATATTCATCTCTCTCTTCAATTTCTCCCAAGTATGTGGTGTAGTCCCTTACTTGACCAAATCTCTCCACCATTGATGGGTATAATCTTCCAAGTGTAAGGATGCAAACTGCACTTTATCCCTCTCATTCTTTGGATATAGCTGAAAATATGTATCCATTTTGTTCATCCATTCCTCCAAATCATGTAGGGTTGGTCCTTCACCTTCGAATTTAATGATTGGGATCTTATCCTTAACATCCTTGGAAGTGGTAGATGATGCATTCTCATGTGATGATTAGAGGGTTTTACCTTTGCATTTTTAGATATGATCCCAAGAATTGTACAAAATCCTTGTACTCCCTCTTGAAAAGCTAGGCATTTCCATCAATGCATCATGAGATTCTCTTTGCCTTTCTTCGGTGAATGACATATGTTTCCAATCATGCTTAACCACATCACTATCAACATACAACTCCTCTTCAAGCATAGAAGATTGATTTCCCTTGGGAAGTGAAGATACTTTTAGGTTCTCCAAGGGTTGGTTCCACATGTGTAGACCAAGAAGTATGTTGCTTCCCATGTAGTTGAGAGGACCGGCTTGGAGGATGTAGACTTCATTTCCCTCATGAGAGGTCTTCTATCCTCCACCATGAATCCACTTAAGGTATTCTTTGTAGGATTCTCATAGGTAGCCCTTGTAAATGCCTCTTGCATAGTTTTCTTGCCTTCCTTTGTGACCACCATGACAAGCCTCTTACATAGCTTGCTTGCCTTCCTTATGACCACCATGAGAAGCCTTTTGCATAGGCTGCTTGCTCCCATGCCTACACCAATAGCATCTTCATGGTGTTGCTCCAATTGGTCTTCAATAGCCCCAATCTTGGAGGTCATGAATTAAAATCTCATATTCAAGGTATGGTTGATGACATCCAACCTCTACATAAGTGGCTTGAAATTGAGTCTTTCCATAAGTAATTGCAAGAGGGCATTATTTCAAATGGCTTGTACACCTTGAGATGTATGCTTATGAGTGCCTCCCATATTTGCCTCCTCTTCAATTTGATTTGAAGCTTGCCCCATTGATGGAGGAGTGATTTTATGAGTGCTTGTCATAATCAATTGCTCTTCCAACTCCTCCATTGAATAAATAATTCCATGATACACTAACTCCTCCCATTCCATGTCTTCCGGGGACCAATGATAGCTTTCGAGGATGACCTTTTGGCTTGTTGGGCCATAATGGATTGTTTTGGGAAAATTGCCAAAAAATGGAGCTAGGGTTATCCGATTTGAACAAAATAAGTCTCTATGTAAAGGTAATGAGATGAAGAATAAGCCTATGTGATTATTTTAAGTTCAGTCCGGGCCCTAATACTCTTTGTGTTGGGTTTTAATTGAAAAAAAGCTTTTACCAAAAATGGGCCGTAACTCCCTACTCAAGAGTCCGATTTGGGAAATCTTTAGCTTGTTTGGATCCTTTTGAGAAGTACTACACACCCATGAAGTTCAGTCCATAAGATCACTCTTGGTTTGCAAATTATCAAAACAGGACAGCCCTATGAAAAATGGGTATAACTGCTCACACCAATAGCTCCAAATGGTATGGCGTTTGGTTTTTTTGAAAGGTGTCTTACCAAAGTTTTAAATCTAATGGCAAGAGTTGAGGCCATGTCTTCACTCCATGTACCTAATCCTCTGATGTACCAATTTTCCAAGGAACTCATGGCACACCAGATTCAAGACATTCTCCCCTTGGCCTCTCCACCAATTGCCAAGGTACCCTCACCACATAACTAGCTTTCTAATCGTGCAAGAATCAAATTGATTGGAAAGCATAGAAATGGATGAGAGCATAGGAGACATACCTGAATGGCATTTATAGAACATGCCAATCATTACAACTCATGTATCCAATAGCCTTTTTACTTGTCCCAAATGATTCCGGTTCAAAGCCCCTCACCATGGCCTCAAGAGCATAAAAAAATACATCCACATGGAGCATAAACATGAATCAAATACATCACAATGCATCCTTTACTCAATGCCATCCCCTTTTCCAATACACTCAATCAAGCTAATCCCAATGACCATAATGTGGCTTCCATTGCAAGTTTATCAACAATTAATCAAGGGTTGATGAATGAAGAGTTCTTGCTTATGGTTCTCAAACCCCACTCCATCAAGAACTCCAAAATCATAAAGGGCTTTAGACTAATTGATGCATAGTCATTGTATTTCATCAAATTTAAATAATGATTATCTCTCAATGTGTGTGAATGGCATGAGGAAATGATCAACGAGGTGGGATTAGGGTTTTTGTTATGAAAGCCTAGATGAAACCCTTGAGAAAGGCCAAGATTAAAAAATTAGCTACTGTAGAGAAATCAACTCATGTAGTGACTTGATTAAGGCTTAGTAAGCACTAATTAACCTCTCTTGCCCCTTCTCATGTGCATGGAACTCGAGAAAGAAAAACACTACTTCTTTATTTCTTCCCTTATTATGAGCAAGAAGTACACCACAACCTAAATGGAAGTTGTTGAGATTATAACATAAGATTTAAGAGATTAAGCACATGATTAATGTCTCACATGGCAAGGAAGAGACCTCCATGATGGAAGCTGCGTCACGCGAACTATCATGGACTAGAAAAGGGAAGGTCGTGCACCATTTTCTCTCCATTAGACCATCACATGGTTGGTAAATGCCTTCTACAAGACAAAGCAAGTCTCAATGGTCCTCAATGGTCGTGATTAAGCTCCATAACCTCCAAAAAATGCATTTTTTGGTGGTAGCCTAACGGCGTATAGAATCAACATTACTCTTGATCAAGCCTGTAACAAAGGATCTATACACCCTGCTTGAAGATTTCTTGAAGAAATGGCAATAGAAATTGGTTGGAAATGAGTGCTATGGCCATGGAAGCTTACACACAGGAAAGGGATTACAAAGAAAATGTTTTGATTAACATCCCTAATCAAGATTAGTGTATTTTCCCCAATTTTGGTCTTGCCTTTTTCAAAATTTGGAGTGGCTACCCCAAAAATTGATCCCAATCAAACCCATGGTCCCAAAAGGGATAGAATTAAAAAGATTAAAAGATTCAACCATCCAATTTCCCCATCTTATTGATCAAGAAAATCAAGAAAACTCAAAAAAAAAATAGAAAATTCCAAGAAAGTGGATCAAAATCAAAGCCGTGATACCAATTGAAATGGATCTAGACCAAATATCAAATAAATCAACACATAAAGTCCACATCTAGCATCCATTTGATGAGCATCAAAAACATATGAGAAATCCATGTGATTATGATGTGAAAAGAGAATAAATCCATGTGATTATGATGAAAAGAGAATAAATCCACATGTACATGTAGCATAGAAGGTATGTGCATAAGGCCTAGGTGGTTTAACCTCTCACCATGAGGATGGCTATCAAGCTCTCATCAAGCTTGCCACCATGAGCCCTAGACCATGAGAGGACATCTCCATGAAATGAAAGGAGCCATGAGTATGTAAGTGTCCAAGATAAGAATGATCAAAAGATCTCAAGAATGAGCCCAAGACCCTATTTATAGTAGCCTTGCACATGTCCCATTATTTACATATTTTGGACCTTATTTTTGCTACATTACACCATGTTGGGCCACTCACGATTTACCCCTATGCTTAATTCTTAGACCCGACATGAAAAATTATTTGATTTTTTTCTATCAAAAAACCTCTACACCCCTTAAATTTACAGTTTGTGAAAAACTTCTCTTTCTTTTTTATGTAGTCAATTATGTAAAATGTGTCGTTCCCTTGATGCTACCTAAACATGCTTTTTCATTCTTATTATTACTGACTTCAATGGAGTGTAACATCATGTGTGAACCTCATGGACTATACCACTTGAAGGGAAATCCCAACACACACCCTCAACTATAAAGAGAAACTAAGAGGGGGCTTCACCAATCTGCATCGGTGTATCCAAACACCTGCAACTCTCTACCAGCCTCATAAAAGTGACCATAGTCTACTATTGACTTCACACTGTGCAATGTTTGCCTCACACCATCCCCATGTGGCTTTCGAGGAACTGCATAAACTGACTCTGCAATCCAACCATATAGTTCAAATCTAGCTTGGTGATCATCATGTAAATCAAGCTACCCCCACTATCTTCCTGTACATAGTGGGATTCTCCAAAATCTCACTCGCAACTGCACTCAACTTGCCATTTGAATCTAATGGCATAGAGATTGTATTACAACTACCCATACCATATTTAGACAGTATGTCCAATGCATACTGCCTCTGTGATAGCCATATGCCCTTGTCCATCCTAATAACCTCAATGCCATGGAAGTTCCTCAGCTCACCCAAATCTTTCATGTTAAATTTCTGCTTGAGGAGACATTTCACACTCAACTTCCTCTCCACTATCACCCCCAACAATTAAGTCATCCACATAGATTGTGATGACCATACAGCCCTTATCACTCTTTCGCAGATAGAGTGAATGATCACCATCTACCACATGAAAGCTAATGGTTAATAAGATATTGTGCTATCTTATCATGCCATTCTCTTGGTGCCTGTTTCAAGCCATATTAACTTTACACAACTTGCATATAAAATCAAGGTGATCCACATCTTCATAACATGGTGGCTGATCCATATACACTTCTTCTTGCAAGAACGCATTCTGAACATCCATTTGCTATAAGAACCCATCCTTTTAATGGATCCACCACAATAACAGCTCTCAAAATTGCCATCTTGGCAACGGGGCTGAACGTCTCTTCATAATCAATGCCATAAGTTTGAGCATAACATTTGGAAACCAATCTTGCTTTAGATCTACTACTACTTCCATATGGCTTTATTTTATACATCCACTTGCATCCAATAGCCTTCTTGTCCTCAAGTAATGGCACCAATTTCCAAGTCTCATTTGCATCCAATGCAACCATTTCTTCATCCCATTGCTTTCTCCCCATTCAAATTCCAGACGGCTTCTTCAAAACATGTGGGTTCAACATCTTACACATTTTTAGCCATATATGCATAATGATGAGGGACATAACCATCAAATGTCAACCTATCAACAGGTTTTTTGAATGTCCGTGACCTACGTTGTCCATGATCATTGCATAGTATTTTCTAGCTTCTCTTGTCTTTCTTACACTAGGTGTTCTAATAGCTAGAATCTCAAGCTCATCATCAAAGCTCTACTCTGAGCCACTAGACTCGTCTCATCAACATAAGAATGCCCTGTAAAAATGTTAAGCATACCAAGAGGCTCACCAACCTTCTCTTTCCCTTTTTGTGATGTACTGCCTGCATTCTCAGGACTGGTATTTTGATGTAGCCTGCCACTCTATGGTCTATCCACAAACCCAAACAAGAGGACTCTTTAGGTCCACTCAATGACTGTGATTGTTGACTTGCATTCTGTGCAATCATATTTTTAGTTACATCAACCCCAACAACATCTTTTTGAGTAGCATACTAGCTACTCATTTCATCAAACACAACATCTTTGCTTACCCTCAACTCTCGCATTGTAGGGTTATACCATCTATATCCCTTTTTCTCAAGGAAATATCCAATAAACACATAGAGTGAATGATCACTATCTACCAAATGAAAGCCAATGGTAATAAGATATTGTGCTATCTTATCATGCCATGCTCTCGGTGCCTGTTTCAAGCCATATAAACTTTACACAACTTGTATACAAAATCAAGGTGATCCACATTTTCATAACATGGTGGCTGATCCATATACACTTCTTCTTACAAAAACGTCAGTAACATCATCCAAAATATTATCCATATATATGTTGGTAACATTGTCGCAAAAATGTCTATATCGTTAAAATCCCTAGTCCCCACGTTCATTCTGATGTATATATCGAATCTATCAACATAAATACTAACGGATGTAGGTATTTTCCAACGGTCATTCCGATAGACGCGTGTATTTTTTGACGCGCATTCCGACATATGCAGGTGTTTTTCAACGCTTATACCGACACATGTGGGTTTTTTTAAAAAAGCAGTATGGTGCATATAGGTACAATTCTATATCTGGATACACCATTACGCTAAATACTTAAAGATTTTCTTGCATTCAAGTGAAATTTTACACACTTAAAGAATCACCACAAACAAAGATACATTGATGTACAAAATCAAGTCTCATTGCTTGATGTCAAACCATAATGAGACATTGATCCAAATTGTATGACATGAATACTTATACGATAAATGTTTATACAAAAAAGCTACCGCATATGCAAGCAACCTATACATGCCCAAAAGGGGTGCAAAAAAGATTTATACAATTCCAAAACCAAAACGATCTATACAATTTCAAAACTATGCCAACTAAAGTGGGTGTCCAATCTGCAAGTTAGCCTCAACGGGGAGGCTTAGGTACTTCTCTCTACAAAAACAATGCAATATCCACAAATTAGGAAATGCATCCGTGGCACTACCACTGCCAAAACAACCACCACCACCCCTACGATGTGTACCGTGACTACGGTTGGAGTAACGGCCTGAGGATGGGGGGGTTTGAGTAGGGGATGGTATGGGTGTAGCTGTGACCGTGGTCATCATTGACAATGGGCTTGCACCCGACTCGCCATGGGTAAAATCTAGCCGTGGCTGCTTGTTGCTGGGGGGAGTGGCTTGTGCAATGAAAATAAAAAATTGGTCACGGCTCATAACACGTGGAGTAGGTGGGAAAGTTGGTTGGGGGTAATGCTAGGGGTGATTTCTGGGCTACATGTATGGTCCTCCATCTGCATATGTGCATGGATATGGTTATGCAAGAGGATATGCAAGTTATGAATAGGAGCATATGAACATGTGACATTTTAAAGATGAGATTAGTTGTCAGAGTTCCTAGATCACAAAATAATAAAACCCACTAATCAACTACATTTTAAAAGCATAAAATCAAAATAACACAGAGAGCTAGGGAGAGAAAAAAGGGGCTTACCTCTAAGAGATTAGGGATAGATAGTAGAAATATGCAACCTACAAAAAAAAAAACAAAAAAAAAGAGATTAGAACACTATGCAGGTGTAAGAAAACATGAAAGAAAGAAATATGGTGGTGTAGGAGAGTGCAAAGATGCAGAAGTGAAAGAGAGGACAACCAAAAGGTCATCGAGGAGGGGGGGGATGTTGAAGATATGCAACCTACAAAGAAACCCAAAAAAAGAGATTAGAGCATTGAATCTGTAAGAAATCACGAAGAAACCAAGATGCCAGTGTAGGAGAGTGTTGGGATGCAGGAGAGAGAGAGAGGACATGCAAAAAGGGGGGGCTAGGAGATTAACTTACCGCACACAAGAGAAGAGAACCGAAAATGAGAAAAATAGAGTCCGCATTTTGGCTATATAATTTTTTCTTGTGTCAGAATATATGAGTCGGTCCAACATTTATTCTAATGAATTTTACAACATACTTTCCAATGACGAAAGATATTATATTGTAAAAATGTATACAATCTTTAAAATTTCCCACCCCGACACCTTTACCATTAAAATTTAAACTTTGGCTAATTAGACTATGGCCTAATATATAAAGGACCATTCCTCCCCTCCCAAAAAACACAAATTTACAATCATGGATGGTGTGAACACTACAAACACGTCAGAACACCCGAATGTTAGAGGAGAAATTCTTGTGCCCTTGCAATCGGTGCAAGCACCAAATCTCTCTCGACGAAGAATTTGCAATGACCATGTAAAGAAAAGCAGTATATTTCCAGTTGAGCTTCTAAATGCATTACTTCGTGTTGCAAATATGAGCAACAAATCGATTACTTGGACCTTCAACCCGAGTGGATTACTAGAAGGATAACGATACAAGAAAGTACTAATCAGCCTCATGTTAAAGAAGAAACTATGGCGGACTCTATGACATATTTGAAGCAAGACATGGAAGACATGATAGACACCCTACATGACACAGGGGATATTGAGCGAGAAATAACACAGGAGATGGGTGGTGTCCATTGATGTATGGAGCAGGCCCCTCAGGAGAAGAGCACGAGTTGTGTAGGTTGGCTTGTATGCTTGTGTATCATGGTTCATGTATATCTGTTTTGCATACATGCCTCGCAATGCTGAATTTGCAATCAATATTTGGATGGTCCGATACTAGCGTATGTATCAAAACTTTTTGTGTAAGTACTTATCACCCTTTCCATTTATAATATTTTTCTTTTACCTTTTTTAAATCATCATTGTCAATATGACAGGTTATTGAGAGATCAAATATTGCCAGAAGGCAACAAGATGCTTACGGACCATACGCGTGCAAAATATATATTACAATCCATTGGTATGGACTACAATTCCTACCACACTTGTCCAAATGATTGTGTTCTTTATCGGCACGAGCATGCAGGCATTGCACAATGTCCATAGTGTGGAGAATCTAGATATAGGAAAGATGTCCAAGGGGAAAGGGTTCTTGTAAAAGTACTCAGGTTTCCCTATCATTCTACGGATTTAAACCATGTTCAAGTGTAAATCCATGGCATCTATGATGTCTTGGCATTGAACCACTAGATCCACAGATGATGTTATGCATGTGCCCCGCGCTGATTGCCCTGCATAGACACACATTAAAGAGAAGTCTAGACTTTAATGAGGAACCTCATAATATTTTTCTCGGGCTAGCTATGGATGGTGTAAACCCGTTTGATCTTAAAAGTTTAACATGGAGAACATGCCCAGTTTGTCTTATGAACTACAATATTCCACTGTGCTTAGCAATAAAGAAGGGACATCTTTTTCTCTCAGTAATAGTCCCTAGAAAGTATAAGGTAGCCAACATTGATGTGTACTTAGTCCCGTTAATAGAGGAGCTACAAAGTTTGTGGGAAGGAATTGATGTTCATGACATGTCAAAGAGGTTTGGACAAAGGGAGTTACGATGAGGAATACTAATGTGGACTATGCATGATTGACCAAGCTATGGAAAATGCAGTGCTAACCTATTTTGTTATTATGTAATAGCTATTGATATATATGTGTATGGTTGTGTAATATTATTTGTTTTAATATGTCAAGACTATCAATCTCTGTATACAATGAAAGATGGTGTATGAGGGTCACAAGAAGTATCTACCAGAGGACCATGAGCTACATGAGGGCTTTTTGGGTCGGCCTCCTCCTACACTAAAGGCAAGCAATTGGAAGAGAGCATGGGAGGACAACGAAGGGTCTCCAACCCCTGGAATGAAGCGGTTTTCCATATTTTATCGACTACCATATTGGGAAGGTCTTATAATTAACCATTTGCTTGACCCTATGCATATTTTTAAAAATATAGCCATAGTGTTTTGGAAGACTATTAATGGGGTCACAGAGAGCAAGGGCCAAAGGGAGGATTTACAAATAAGTGATTGTATACGCGAAACTTATGGCCACAAACCAAAGGTGATGGTAAGTTGTTATTACCTAAAGCTCCTTGGGTATTGACAAAAGAAGATAAAGCTCAAGTTAAGAAGTGTATTTTGGAGTTTCGTACTCCGACTAGATGTATGCACTGCCTAAAGGGGGCGTTTACAAAGGATAATGAGCTCTCTGGCTTAAAATCACATAATTGGGCGACTTCTTGCAATTTATCTTGCCTGAGGCCATAAAAGGTTGCCTCATCGAGACAACATAAGGGATATAATATACAAGATTGGCACTGTGGTCCGTTGGATTTCATATTGAAGGAGATAAGAAAAGACACTTTAGAAGTACCCCGCTTTAAATTCCATAGAAGAAATTACACTGGTGGAGAAGTTTCTCCCAACTAACATCTTAACGATACAAATGCATCTCCTAGTTCATGTTGTGGATAAGGTAGCTATGGTAGGGGTCATCCATTCACATTAGATGTTCTTTTTGGAGAGGTTCATAAAGACACTAAAAGAGTTTGTTTTTCAAAGAGCTCGCCCAGAGGGAAGTATAGGAATGGGATGGTTTGTGCAAGAATACCTTGTGTACATCACAGAGTTTCTTAGTACCGTAAACCTTGAAATGCCTAAACTGTGGTCAACGAAAGAGGATGATAGGGTAGTTGGAGAACAACCACAAGTACAAGGGATTGAGAGAAGCATGGATGTGGCATTATGAGATAATAAACTTTTCATCTTAAACTCAAAGAGTATGCAAAAGTGGATCGAGCAGTATGGAGAGACAAAGAACAAAAGGAATCAAGGTCGTCAAGCTTTTTGAAGGAGTCGCCAACCATACCCTTCATCGCTTGCTATACTTTCAGACTTTCCATCAAGTATATGGCTCCTACAAAACCTTACAAGAATAAAAACTTCGTGATGAAGTTATTATACGGATGAGGAAGAGGAGCTTGCATATGGTTGTGACTACCGTGTAGGTGATTTCATTCATTCTAAGCCTCGATATGTTCACATGTTTTCTAAATATTGTTTACAACTTCTCCATAATCTAAAAATGTGTTATTTTCTTTTAGTATCAAAAATATGTAGCATTGTGGTCAAATGGCTGCCATTTTTGAATGGAGCGGATCGATAAGAAGAGAACAATATTCGATAAGAAGAGAACAATATTCGATTGTGGTGTTAAAGCAAATTTCATGCAAGAAAGCAGGACTAGTGCAAGTGATTCAAATACGGATGTGAGCATGCGCGATTACTTTGGAACCATCCAAGATATCATCAAGTTTGGCTTTAGAAAGTTTCATATGTATATCTTGGATGTTAAGTGGTTCCAGGTAGTCACAACAGGAGCACATGCAACCATATGAAGAGACAAATCTAGATTAGTTCAAGTGGACTCTACAAAGATATGGACAGACAAAAAAGACACATTTGTACTATGAGAGCATTGTGAGAAAATAATCTTTAAGGAGGACCCAAGAGATATAAGATGGTGGTTTGTAATCCAAGTGGCACCATGTAGTAAACAATATATGAAGACATGGAAACAAACGGAGATGAAGCAGAGATTGGTGTGGGCCAACAAGATCAAGTTACACTACATGCCAAAGTGCAGCACAAGAGAAAGGGCTAGACGAAGGTGTAGAGATCGAACATGCAGACACGGGAGATGTTTTAGACATAGTAGATGGTGATCTTGATGAAGAGCAAGCAACAAATGAGGAACCAGAGCCAGAGTTAGAAGATTTAGAGGCTAAGATAGATGCATCTCCTATTCCTAGAGGATTTGAAGATGGAGGGATTTTCCTTGAAATAGATCTTTTTGGGGCTAATGATCTTTTTGAAGATGAGAGAGTTGATATTGATCACTTATGATTTTGTAAGCATGAAATTATTCTCACATGCTATGATTTAATAGTAATGCATTTATTGGTTTCATTTAATTTTACATGTATTTTTATATACCAAAAGTGAAAAAGAAACATATATATTGGTAAGGATATAAATAAGGTAAAAATAAAAAATAATTAATTTTCGACTATCATTGCCACATTTTTTACGATGAAAATTTTGATGATGGTACTGACGTGTGTACCGACGCTAATATCGACAATATTATAGACATTTATTTGGACGCTGTGACAATCATCAAAAATCATTGTCGGAACATATAGTGATGGATTTTGCATGCATATGGTCCATAGGCATCTCATTGCCCTCATGAAATATCTGATCTCTCAAGGACCTGTCACCTTGGCCCCATGATGATTAGAAAAGGTAAAATAAAGAGAGAAAATGGAAAGTGATAAACCTTGGGCAAGGGGGATCTTCTAGGGCACCCAACAGTGAGTATCAGTGGGTTGGGTTGGGTGGAACTGGGGGGGCAAGCTAGTACCTATTGTGGTAGTTAGTGGTGTTATTAGTGTTTGTTTGCAAGGTTGGCTTGCTATGTAGCTTGGTGTGCGGATGAGGCTCTTTGAGTTGATGGGGTATCCTGGTAAAGGAGAGACTGATTTTTGGGTGGCAAGGTTCTATGTTTGTCGGTAGGCAAGGTGGTTATGGTTGGTGAAGAGGATTGGTCACCTTGTGGAGGTGATGATTGTTCTTGTGATAATGCTATGAGCAAAGAGATTGTGGACCCCTCATTATGGAAGAACAGATAGACTTTTATGATTATGAACATTTGACAAAGACAAGAAGTAAGATAATGTATGTTTGGATGATTTAATGAGCACTCACTGTGGAATTTGTGATGAAATATCACATGATTCATTTTCCTATGAAGACATATATAGCATGATAATGAATTCTCTCTCATGCAAGCTTGCAGAAGCCTACACAAGCTTTATACATGAGCTTGGAGACCTCAAGGGTTACAAGCTTTGCCATCCAAAATATCCCCAGGACATGTTGAGGTGAGTGGTTCCTTCTTTGCTATCTTTTAGCTTACACAAAGAATCTATAAGCCTCCACCCCTGCCATTGTTTCCAGAATATGCTCATTGTATGGTAAAGGGTAATGGTCCTTCTATGTTACAATGCGGACCTTCTTGTTTGGTGGCTGATATGATGGATCTTCACCAGTGATTCTATAGCCGAACTACACCTACTTAGTCCCACCGAGTTATGGCATACTTATCTTCCTAGCTCACCTGCTGCTTAGAGTGTACATTATGGACCGCTTGTACATAGTACTCTAAGTACTTATGTTGCTTTTCACTTATCTTTTGTAGACATACTTTGAGAGAAACAAGAAGAAAATGATTTCATCCTTCCATCTCTATGTGTGTCTTATCCATTGTTT
Source organism: Cibotium barometz (assembly GCF_041138505.1). Classification (NCBI taxonomy): domain Eukaryota; kingdom Viridiplantae; phylum Streptophyta; class Polypodiopsida; order Cyatheales; family Cibotiaceae; genus Cibotium; species Cibotium barometz. The sequence continues at coordinate 18,942,990 of NC_141054.1, forward strand.
TGTGAGTGTGTGCGTGTGCTTGCAAGGGCTTAAGTTCTCTCTCCTTCCCCAATATTTTCATGGTATCAGAGCTTGGTTTTGGCTAAAAATATAAGTGAAAAAATAAAAGGAAGCTATGAAGGCAAAGGAAGTGGTACACATGTAAGAGCATCATCATGCCCTTCTTGTTTTGGTACGACACCCCCTAGGTAGCTCTGGGAGCTATACATCTCCAATTGAGAAGCTATCTTAAGAGGTGTGGATGTACTTATAAGGTGTGCAATACTTTGTACTATAATTTTACGTCCAAATTTACATTTCAGGCACATTTTAGCATCCGTTTGCCATTGCAAGGTGTTTTTGGCAGCAAGAAATATGGGAAGATCTACTTTAGAGCTGTCTCTATCCGAACTCTAGTTATTATTACAATGCAGTAGTAAATTTTGGGTGTGTAGACAATGATTGCATATGTATTGTAGATTGTGTGTGTATGTGCTTATACTCTAGTCAAATAGTGTGATATTATACAGATTGTGTAAAAGTACTACTACAAGAGTTATAGAGCAGATACTGCTATGTTGCATGTTGAATACAAAAATTGATTGTTTGTAGATTTCTAGTTGTTTTGCATGTAAAGATGTCCGACTAACAACATCAACCAAATTGTCAAGATGAGAAGCTTAACAAGAATAATTTCCATGGGTGGAAGTTTAGAATGACCAATTTCCTTTATGAGAACAGGATTTTGGGACTATGTTAACGGAGACAGTGAGGAGCCTTTGGAATTGCCTAAAGAGAATGCTACATCAGCAGACAACGGAGATAAAGGTGTTCAAATATTGAAACTAGGGTTTAAGGAAATTCATGTATTGGATTTCAATGAGTGTAATAGACAATATGATAGGGCATATACAAGATGCCAACACTGCAGCAATTGTATGGAAAAACCTTCTGATAAGATGTTCCATATACAAGCACAAAGAGAGGCAAGGAGGTTGCAACAAAAACAAGAGCTATATATAGTGGAGAAGAAGAACATGTCTATCAATGAGTATAAAGATCAAGGGTATTATTGAGTCCCTTGGATCTATTAATATCTCAATTGAAGGTGATGACTTGGTGAGAGCCTATTTGAATGGTCTTGCAAAGAATAAAAGCCATTCAAGACCTCTATTGCTATAAGAGAGAATGTTCCCAAATTTCAGGATTTGGTGTCTATGGTAATCATAGAATAGAATTATTTGGGTGAAGACTCTTCCTTCCAAAGTATGAACACTTGAAAACATGCCTTCTACTCAAGTTCACGTAGAGGTTGAGGTCAAAGTCAAGGCTAAGGTAATGGTTGTTTTGGAAATTAGAATTTTGGACAGTAGGAGTCTATTGATTCGTAGCATAGTAGCAAACGCACAGCTTAAACAAGATAAACAATCTTATTGGAGATCTATGACATGTTCAAGTAACAGATCTTGCTTCTTCAATTCGTCATATAATAAACAATCACTTATATAACACATGTGAGATCCCTGTTCCCACCGAGCAACGGATTCAGGGTACTAGCAGCGGAAGTAGCACTTCTCGCGTGGAACAGGGGTCCCACATTTGGGGCCTCGTCCACGGATATCCGGACAAGAGACTAATCCGTCGTTTTTTCGAAAACCGAATCTGAAAAAAACTTCCTTTATCCGGAAAGCACGGATGATTCCTCCAGGATAACTTTTTACTCTAACGTAGTCAAGACCATTACTGATCAAACTGATCCGACTGCACCTATAAAGGTACTCGGTCAGATCAAGGAAGAAACTTACACTTGGATCATTGGGATCAACGCTTTTTTCCCCATCAAGAGGCACAGTCGCCGTTGATTCCTATCCATAGAACAATTACTATCTGGGATTTACTTCATCTATTGTAATAACAGAACCTGAGTCTCAGTTTACGGATCCATCAGTCCAGCCTAACCCCATCCAGTCCCATGGGTTAGCCAACCTCCCAAGCACTGTAGTGATGGGATCCAATTAAGAATTTGGTTAGGTTTTGTCTCGGGTACCAATGAAAAGAGTTCCAAGCCCCCCTAGCCAGAAGTTCATGCAAACATAAAACTAGTCACACCACTTACACACCCAATATGAAATTGCCTTTTTCTTAGCATCGCTAACTTTAAAACAATCCTTTAATGAAACCATTATGTCACTGATGACAATCCTCAAAGTTTCTGGTTGAATCCTTATTTCCAGTCATTCATTCATCGGTATACTTATGACATCACTGGCAACCAGAACACTCACCACCTGTTCACTCAGGGGCCTTTTCCATAGTTCCTAGCTCATAGTAACTGGCAATATATTCATATAACAGAATGGAATCTCCGTGGAAGATCAGCAAGATCAACCCACAGATCCATATAAAAGAGCCATGGACTCATCCTTTGAGGACCAGCAAGGTCAGTCAACTAGATCCATGCCCGGTTTCAGAAAACAACTCTTATTTCCTGTTCTAATATCTTCCACGATGCATGTGTGGATATCTTCGGTGACCCAGAGCAGCCCGAGCACCGTATGGTCAGCACCCTCTAGGATCCTTCGCAGGTGACCTAGCGCTTCACTCATAGGCCGCTTCCTTGGTCCCTCATCCACCGTACTGGAAGCTCACCATTTAAATCGAACCGAGGCTGGTCAAGACCTCGGTCGACCTTGCTACGCGAGACGTCCTCCATTGACTCTCTGTCAGCAGTTGCAACTTTATCAGTTCGGTCTTCATGACCTTAATCCTCAAGACGGTCAAAATGCTTCCCCAGCATTCTTGACATAAAACAGTCATTTACAAACAGTCACAAAATACAGTTTCTATATCGAACTCTCGTCTTTCCACATTATCCCTCCTCAATCCACATTACTTAATCCACATTCCATTCAATGTGTATTCATTCTTATCCATTTACTCATATCGACGACACATTATTTCCCATACGTGTACATTCACGTTCATTATTCTACACATCCACATTCATACATCCACATCTACATGCACATGCACATTCACAGCCATACATCCACATCTATATGCATACATCTACATCTACATGTATACATCCACATCCGTATCTACATCCATTCATCCCCATCCATATCTATATCCATTCATCCACATCCACATACACCTCCACACATCCTCATTCATACATCCACATCTACATGCATATTCACATCCATACATCCACATCTATATGCATACATCTACATCTACATGTATACATTCACATCCGTATCTATATCCATTCATCCAGATCCACATCCACATTCATGCATCCACATCTACATGCACATTCACATCCATACATCCACATCTATATGCATACATCTACATCTACATGTATACATCCACATCCGTATCTACATCCATTCATCCACATCCATATCTATATCCATTCATCCACATCCACATTCATCTCCACACATCCTCATTCATACATTCACATCTACATGCATACCTCCACATCCACATCTACATGCATATCTCCACATCCACATTCATACATGCATTTCCACATTGCCATTCATATAGCCCCATACACCTTCACATCTATTCTTTTACATCACATCCATTCTCGCCCTATCACAACCATATACATCTTATCTCATCACATACACTTCTTATCTTATCCCATACACATCTTATCACATCTTAACTTATCTTATCACATCCTAACTCATCTCATATGCATCTTATCACATCTTATCACATCTCATACACCTCTTATCACATCCCATACACCTTCACATCTATTCTTTTACATCACATCCATTCTCGCCCTATCACAACCCATATACATCTTATCTCATCACATACACTTCTTATCTTATCCCATACACATCTTATCACATCTTAACTCATCTTATCACATCCTAACTCATCTCATATGCATCTTATCACATCTTATCACATCTCATACACCTCTTATCACATCTCATACACCTCTTATCACATCCTAACTCATCTTATCACCTCTTATCACATCCTAACTCATCTTATCACATCCTAACTCGTCTCATATATATCTTATCCCATCACATACACTTCTTGCCTCATCCCATACACATCTTATCACATCTTAACTCATCTTATCACATCCTAACTCACCCCATAAGTATCTTATCACATCTCATCACATCTCATACACCTCTTATCACATCCTAACTCATCTTATCACATCCTAACTCACCTCATATACATCTTATCGCATCTTATCACATCTCATACATCTCTTATCACATCCTATCCCTTCCCATATCTATTTATAGAATACAAGGGAATTCTTATATTTGATATAAGATTTCTTTACGCTTCTAATTATGCATAAATTCCATTTAAGGAGACTAACACTTTCGAATAAAAATCAATCTTTTATGCATCTTCCTATGCATAAATTCATTTTAAATGAGAATGACACTTTTGAATTAAAATCAATCTTTTATGCATCTTCTTATGCATAAATTCAATTTAGTAGGAATTACACTTTTAGACTGAAAGAATTTCTCTTATGCATCTAATTTATGCATAAAATCCATTTATGTGATGAAAATCACACTTTTAGTATAAAAATATCTTTTATGCATACCTCTATGCATGAAATCTAATTATGATAAAATTAACATTTTTACAATATAATAATCATCTTTTATGCATACCTCTATGCAAGAAATTCAAATGTGATAAAAGTAACACTTTTACAATAAAATATTTATTTTTTTGTAACATTTTTATAATAAAATATTAATTTATTTATTTTTTTACCTCTATGCACGAAATTCAATATGATAAAAGCAACATTTTTATAATAAAATAATCATTTTTTTCTTTACAATTTTATAATAAAATAATCATTTTTTTCATACCTCTATGCATGAAATTCAATATGCTAAAAGTAACACTTTTATAATAAAATATTCATCTTTTACGCATACCTCTATGCATGAAATTCAATTATGCTAAAAGTAACACTTTTATAATAAAATAGTCACCTTATATGCATACCTCTATGCATAAAATTCAATTATGCTAAAAGTAACACTTTTATATTAAAATAGTCATCTTATATGCATACCTCTATGCATAAAATTCAATTATGCTAAAAGTAACACTTTTATATAATAAAATAATGATCTTATATGCATACCTCTATGCATGAAATTCAATTATGCTAAAAGTAACACTTTTATAATAAAATAGTCATCTTATATGCATACCTCTATGCATAAAATTCAATTAAGCTAAAAGTATGACTTTTATAAGAAAATATTCATCTTTTATGCATACCTCTATGCATGAAATTCAATTATGCTAAAAGTAACACCTTTATAATAAAATAGTCATCTTATATGCATACCTCTATGCAAAAAATTCAATTATGCTAAAAGTAACACTTTTATAATAAAATAGTCATCTTATATGCATACCTCTATGCATAAAATTCAATTATGCTAAAAGTAACACTTTTATAATAAAATAGTCATCTTATATGCATACCTCTATGCATAAAATTCAATTATGCTAAAAGTAACACTTTTATAATAAAATAATCATCTTATATGCATACCTCTATGCATGAAATTCAATTAAGCTAAAAGTAACACTTTTATAAGAAAATATTCATCTTTTATGCATACCTCTATGCATGAAATTCAATTATGCTAAAAGTAACACTTTTATAATAAAATAATCATTATAAAAACTTGACATTAAACAATTAACCATTCACCTAGGATAGAGAATGGTTGGTTTTGTTAGAAAAGAGAGGGAAATATCTTTTTGTAATGAGGTATAACATTTTTAGAGAAGACATAAAACATAAGAACCATTAAAGCCATAAAAATCATAAAATAAGTGAAAAGAAGAATCACCAACTTACTAATGACTTTGAAAGCTTTCCTTTGGCTTGATGGTTTGAGGGTTGAACTCTTGTTTGGACAAGAGTGGCCAACCAATCTTTGGAAGAGGAAAATGTCAAAAACTACTGAACTATTAATAAATTCATAGTTCTTGGCTTGGGTGAAATAGAGTAACAATGCACTAAACACTATATTTTTTTAACAAGGGGGAGGCTCCTATTTATAGGAAAAATTGAGCTCCTAACCAAACAAACTGATTCTAGAATTTTCCAAGTCAGTTTGGTCAATTTTTGACCATTTTTAGGTCAGTTAAGCTAACTTTTTGGAACTAGACTTGAATGAGGAGAGAGGAGAGATGAAATATCTCAATTTTTGATGATAAAAAACTCAATTTGTCCATGTGAAGTAGGCGCCTCATTGAAGGCCCTCCCCTTCCTTACATATGTGTCAAAAATGGAATCATTATACTCAAAATATCTCATATTTTTAATATTGCTCATAGTTTCTTACTAATAAACCTTGTACATATTTAACTCTTCATCTTATGTGAGAATTGAAGGGACTCCCCTTCCTTACATATGTGTCAAAATGAAATCATTATACCCAAAATATCTCACATTATTAAAATTACTCATAGTTTCTTATTAATAAACCTTGTACATATTCAACTCTTCACCTTATGTGAGCATTTACTCATTTTTGGGTATCTTCATTTACAAAATTGGATTTATCTCCTCCCCACACATGGATTGATCTTATTGGCTCATAGGAACCTTAATTGGACCATAATCCAAGAATTTCTAAAAATCTAGACCCTTATGCTAAGATCCTTTATACCCATTTCCAATTAATTCCAATTGCACATTGGAAAGTTCTTTCTGAATTTCTATTTCAGAGGAATTCATTTTAATAATATGAGAAATTTTTCTATCTAAAAATATTCAAAATTTAAATATTCTCTCTCTAGAATATTTTCTCTCTCTATGCCAAAAACAGGCAAAGAGTAATGAAGTAGGTTTGGGTGCACATGTACATAGGGAATGGGGCCTAGGCACTTGGGATTAGGGACATTTACATGTGTACTTTTGGGGGCCTTGGTCTATATTAGGCATAGGGCTCATGGACATTGTACCCTTTCGATCATATTCACTCTATAGACATTCATTCTACAAGGCCATGAAAGCTTGGTGCTCATGCCCAAGCTTTCATGGCCTTCTTGGCTATTGCCCTAGGATGGTGACCCACACCCATGTTGTCACTCCATGCTTTGAGTGGCCAACCCTAGTCTCTTGCATTGGTATCAGAGCTCTTGGCTTAGATCCCTACTAGGATTAGAGTCCTTGGCTTAGATCCCTACTAGGATTAGAGTCCTTGGCTTAGATCCTTGCTTAGGGAGTGATTAGTGAATCATTTTCGGATTATGCTTAGTCAAATTTTCAGAATGCTTTTTCTTGATCTTGATTAATGATAATCATTTTTAAATTACTATTAATCCAATTTTTTAAATGCATTTTTCTTAGTCTTTTTTCGTGTTAATCATTTTTTAAATTGATTTTTACACAGTTTTTAAAATTTTCTAATATCTTGTTTGACAAGATTAGCAATGAAAGTTCTGTTAATCATTTTTGAATTTATATTAAATACTATTTTTAAAATCCTAATTAAGTTTATACTGAAACTCAGTTAGGTTACAAGATTTGATCCAACTAGTGACTCCGGAGTCCGATTGACAAGGTTGAAATCTTGTCGTGAAGCTTATGAGATGATGATTGAAGCCCAATGATTTTTTTCCAAACAACCCTAAACCATCTTGATGAAATTAGGGTTCAGCACTCTGCTCCATGCAGTCAAAAATTGCCAAAACATCAAATAGGCCTTAATTTGCACAAACAGACTCCAAATTTGATGAGCTTTAGTTTCTAACATCTGCAATGGAGAGAGAAATGCATGTGCCACCCTGGATCCCACTTTGGATGTGCACTATACCTCTCTATTTAGAAGTTTTTGAAGTATTACTGAAAATTAAAAATTGGCTATAAAATGACAAAAACTACCCCAATTTTGATGTTCTTTCATTTGATGGGATTGTCTTGGCAAGTACTATCATTCCCCAAAAAGGTTTGACCAAATTCAAATTTAAAGTCAACTATCTTTGATTTTTACAAAAAGACAACTATGCCACTTTGACCAAACAAATGATATCGGAATCAAAAGCTTAAAGGCTTGTTTGGAAGGTCTAATGGAGTACTAAGAGGACGTGTGAAAATAATTGCAATGGAAATTAGGCTATATTGTTGAATTAGGGTTTTGTAATTTCTAACATATATACATATATACATATACATATATACATATATACATATACATATATACATATATACATATATATATATATATATATATACATATATATATATGTATGTATATATATACATATATACATATATATATATATACCTATATACATATATACCTATATATATATATATATATATATATATATATATATATATATACATATATATATATATATACATACATACATAGATAAACACCATATTGGGGAATATGGGAATTTCTCACAAGTTTGGGACACGTGGTCAAAAGTTTGGATTAACCATAACTTGAACACCACTAATCCAAAATGAGCGCTTTATAGCTCTTTAGATTCCATTTTTCAAGCGCTTTCAACGATAGGTCATATGATAGGGTTTTGAGAAACTTACAAACATGTTATCCATGTCCCCTTTTTTAAGTATTCAAAAATGGGAATTGGGAAATTCCCAAATTCACTAATATGGTGTTGATATATATATACCTATCTACACACACACACACACACTTGAATTCTTGGGATAGCATCCCTTTGTGTGTCCATCTATCTATGTCATCATGGTTGAGGGAGAGTTGGAAAGTTAAGGAAAGAACCTATAACAAGTCGATAAGGATGATGGTAACAATATCCCAAGGAAAGAAGGGGCCCTCACGTGAGCAAGAAGGATGTTAAAGGAGGTGCCCGTGTTGACAAAAGGGGGAGGGGATTAGGAAGGAAAACAACATGGGAGGAGACAAAGGGTTAGTTGCATGTAATCCTAAGATAGACCTTAGGCATTCATAAATGCCCCAGAAAACTTTGATGAATATGCTACTACTTGCATTTGAAAATATGCACAAAAGCCTCGAGCCAACTCAATTTAGACATGGGTTTGTGAAGGCAAGCTTAACTACTATAAACATTCTCTCTCTCTCTCTCTCTCTCTCTCTCTCTCTCTCAAACATGCACACACATGTACACACAAATCAACAAAACCTCAAGGGGACAAGGGGGGATGATTAGTGCTCAAACTTGAGGAGAAGAAACAAAGGCTAACATTGACACTGGAGATTAGAGTGGGGTTGTTGTTTCAAGTCATGCTTTATACAAGAAACTTTTGATGCAATAAAGGATACCACTCTCAAAACCATGTGCAAGATTATTAGCATGGTCTACCTTCACCAACATGGCCTAGATTTGTAAACGGACACACGCAACCTATCTTGACATATAAGATAAAGGATGCCACTCTCATGACTATTTGCAAGATTATCAACATGGTCTACCTTCACCAGCATGGCCTAGCTTTGTAACAAGCACACACAACCTATCTTGGCATAGAACATAAAGCAATAATACTCAAGATTATTAGCATGGTCTACCTTGACCAACATGGTCTAGCTTTATAATAGACACACAAAACATTTCTTAACATAGAACATAGAGAGGAAATACTCAAGCAATACAAGATACTAACGGGAACGTCACTTTGAATAGGAGAAGATCTCACACCTATGCAATAGGAACAAACACACATAGCTTATCTTGACATAGAACACAGAGAGGCAATACTCAAGCAATACAAGACACTAAAGGGAACATCACTTTGAATAGGAGAAGAGCTCACACCCATGCAATTAAAACAAAAAATAGGAGAGCTAGAGAGGTTCAAAGTGGCATGGAAGGCAACGAAATGGATTGTGCTTCAAGACAGACCAACCCTCATGTGTGCGTTCAAAATCTATCATCATAATGCATGTTTGTTTCCTTCCATGTTTTTAGTGGGAATGAGGCCTCCTACAATATTTGCATTATAATTAATCCCATGAGTCTAAATTTATCTCCTCTTGTTGTGATTGATGAATCTATTAATGTCTTGAATCTATTTCCAAGAATCCTGTATACATGTAGTGTTGTTTTGTTGCATATACTTTACTTGCATCATTGAGAGGGAGGATGAATCCACACAAAGAAGAGAGTGCACTGCATGGATTAAAAAAAGAGGATATCATAACAATCCAAAAGTACCATTACAAAATAAGAGTATACAACCAATCTATTGTAGGAATAGTACATCTTCTTCAGATCTGTGTGGCAATGCTTATGCTAGGAAATGCATATGTGCTAGAAAATGTAATGCTTATGCTAGGCAATGCATATGTGTGAAATGATCCTAGAAAGTGAATATGTGCATAACCATCCAGGATAATTCATACATGTATTTCAATTTAAGAGAATACATATGTATGCATACCAACCCAAAAGAAGGAACAATACATTTATTTCTAAAAAAGAGTACAACTACCTATCTATTATTTACAAGAAGAGTACTCATTCTGATCTATTTCTAAAAAAGAGTACAACTACCAATCTATTATTTACAAGAAGAGTAAAAAGAGTACAACTACCAATCTATTATTTACAAGAAGAGTACTCATTCTGATCTGGGAAGAGTACTCATTTTGATCTATTTAAGGAAGAGTACTCATTCTGATCTAGGAAGAGTACTCATTCTGATCTATTTAAGGAAGAGTACTCATTCTGATCTGTTTAAGGAAGAGTACTCATTCTGATCTGTTTAAGGAAGAGTACTCATTCTGATCTATTTAAGGAAGAGTACTCATTTTGATCTATTTAAGGAAAAGTACTCATTCTGATCTATTTAAGGGAGAGTACTCATTCTGATCTATTTAAGGGAAGAGTACGTCCACTAGAAGAAGATTACTCATTCTGATCTAGGGAAGAGTACGTCCACTCTAGAAGAAGAGTACTCATTCTGATCTAGGGAAGAGTACTCATTCTGATCTATTTAGGGAAGAGTACTCATTCTGATCTATTTAGGGAAGAGTACGTCCACTAGAAGAAGAGTACTCATTCTGATCTATTTAGGGAAGAGTACTCATTCTGATCTATTTAGGGAAGAGTACGTCCACTAGAAGAAGAGTACTCATTCTGATCTATTTAGGGAAGCGTACTCATTCTGATCTATTTAGGGAAGAGTACGTCCACTAGAAGAAGAGTACTCATTCTGATCTATTTAAGGAAGAGTACTCATTCTGATCTATTTAAGGAAGAGTACTCATTCTGATCTATTTAAGGAAGAGTACTCATTCTGATCTATTTAAGGAAGAGTACTCATTTTGATCTAAGGAAGAGTACGTCCACTAGAAGAAATGTATGCATACTAAGCCATTTAAAGAAGGGTACATCACTAGGAAAATGAAAATGTAGCTAAACATGAGTACATATGCTTTGATTGAATGAAGGCTACCTTGTTTCCAACAAGTACATATGTTTTTGTGATACTAATCTAGTAGAGTATATTAGAGGAATACATATGTTTTTGCTATACCAATCTAGTAGAGTATATCCATCTTGATTAAAGGAATAAAAATATCTTTTTGAATATTTTATCCAACTTTGTCAAGTTTCACCAAAATTTTAAAATGCAATAAACCAAGTTTTGCCAACTTACCATGCATAAAAGCTATTTTGAGCACTACATGCTATTTTTAAGGCACAAATTTACTATTCAAAGATTAGTTAAACACTATTTTGGGCTGAGAAGACCAAGAATGAAAAAGAAGTATTCACCAATTTGTAGAAATGGGTTGTCTTGAACACCTCTAAAAGGAAGCGATGCCATTGAAGAGAACAAAAGAAGAGCTTCTCAAATTTCATTTTCTAGTGCTCTCTCAAAGATTGGATGATTCGGATACTTTGAAGATGTCATAAATATCTCTTAATGCTAAAATTTCAATTCTTGTAGATTGTGAGTGTGATTTTTCAGCCCTTGAAAGCTCCAAGGACTACATCCTTGTAAACTTTGTAATTCTACCTTTGAAAAGAGGTGATTCAGACCCTATGTGGTGACACATTTTAGTGAGAGTGTGATAAGCCCTCTACTATGGCAGATTGAAGACCTTGTGTGGTGACAAGTGTGTGTGCATATACCGTGGTGGAGGCCATGGGCTCATGGACATGTTTAAATGTGGGGCTTTGGGGCTTACGCTTATGGGCATGGGCATAATAAGTGAGTGTGAAACGGGTCAAAGTATATAAGACAATGGCTCAGTCATTGAGTACCTTTTGACTCTTTGATCATAATAGAGTTACCTTGATGCCTATGGCTTAAGCTTTCATGGAGCTTATCCTTTCTTGAGATGCTAGGATGGTGACCTACACCCTTGTTGTCTACTCCCACTATTAAGTGGGCCACTATCTTGCAGTGGTATCAAAGCTCTTTTTTGATCCACTATTTTTTTTCTATTTCCCACCATTTGTCTTTATTTTTATTGATTTTCTTGTTTTCTTGATCAAGAAGATGTCTATGGTGATTTTGAGTGGCGAAAATCCCATTTCTATGGTTAATTCCTAAAGCTTTTTGGGCTTTGGACTTTCTATGGACCAAAACTACCGCACCAAAGTTTTAAATCTGCAAAATAAAATTTGGGGAAAGTTCACTAGTCTTGATTACCTTTTTGCTAATCATCATGTTTTTACTAATACTCATATTTTGAAAGCTTTCCATAGCCAAACTTACTTGTTTCTTAGCCCATTTGTTGCAAGCCTAAGCTTGGAGAATGCATTGGGGGGATCATTTGCTTTAAGTAGATATCCATTTTTTCCCCTGGCACCATATTAGTGAATTTGGGAATTTCCCAATTCCCATTTTTGAATACTTAAAAAAGGGGACATGGATAACATGTTTGTAAGTTTCTCAAAACCCTATCATATGACCTATCGTTGAAAAGCGCTTGAAAAATGGAATCTAAAGAGCTATAAAGCGCTCATTTTGGATTAGTGGTATTCAAGTTATGGTTAATCCAAACTTTTGACCACGTGTCCCAAACTTGTGGGAAATTCCCATATTCCCCAATATGGTGTTCCCAACATTTTTGCACATTTCATGGAATTTTCAGCCCTCTTTTTGAGCTTGAAAACCCCTAGAAATCCATCACATATTGTTTCCATCTTGTTACATACACAAATTATGGAAACATAGGCTTGATCTTGGCCATGTTTGGCACCATCTAATGCTGCTCGTAAAACCCTAGATACATGGTGGTAATTTTTGCAGCCTTACGGCATATTTGCAAAGAGCTTCTTGACCTAATCATCACCAACACAAGCTAAATCCTCTTCTCTTTGTTGCTATACCTTAATATACTCTACAAGCATGCAGCATACACAAGAGAAAGAAAGAAGCATTCAACTAATCATAGATTAATCTACTGCAATGATGCTAAAATAGATTAAGAGAATGAAGTGGAGCTATACTCATTGGAGCTTCATGCTCATTAGAGTACAATAGAGAGAGAGAGTTCGAGAGCTGCCATAGCTTGAGAGCTCAAGAGCTTCACTCAATAGCTTATGAGAATGGCAAAAAACGTCCACTTTCTTTAGCTAACCTCTCTTTTGTAGAGATGTCACTAACCCTAACCCTAGGCCTCTTTGACACATGGGCAGACAACCCCATAAGTGAGCCTTGCTTAATACACTTAGAACTCTCATTTAGAACCCACATTGGCCTAAAACGATTTACATTGCACTTCGGCACAAAAATATGAAAAAATTATGTGCATCTTTATGTTCCCATGGCTGCAATCCCGCTCTCTTACATTAATTGCTTCTAGCCTCCTTCCATAATCCGTGTTCCCGTGAGTGTTCCCGTCTATGTCAGAGTAGTGTGGTATCATGGGCTAGCTGCACTATCCCCACTTATGTTGTTTCACTAATACTAAGGAATGCATCAAGGACACTGCCAAGAACCAGGGCACACTGAACCCAACTAACCATCTTATTGGCTAGTACGTGCTATGGCCAGCCGGCCAGCCTATGATTTCTATCAAGTACAACCAATCTATAGAGCTAGCAAATGGTCATAGGTTCATATCAAATCTATCAGGCAATGAGAGTATAGTGGGTGAGAGGGTGTAGTTATCAGGTGGCCAAAAGCAAGGATAGCAATAGCCAGAGAGAGCGATCTCAAGTAATTTCTGCTAAAGGAGGCCACAAACACATTGGATGTAGAAGCAGAGCTACTGGTGCAAGAAGCTGTTGAAATATACAAGTGAATAGGGTGTGTGTGGGAACAAGCTCTTGGATAGAGGCTGTAAAAGAGGAGATGTAATTGTGAAAGAACCTGTGAAAAGGTTAGAAGAATCTACTGGGAGAGAATAATGGGTAGCATGAGGGAATTTAGGAGTGTGGAGATATCTGGGAGATATTCAGGGAAAAGAGAAGAGGTGGAGAGAATCAGGCAAGAGGTGGAGATATTCAGGAGGAGTGAATCATGGAGAAATCAAAGGGATTTGATGCTTGATGTAAACTCTATAAATTGAGGCATAGCCCTAATGAGAATTTGCTGGTTTTTGAGTATCCATGCCTACATTAATCTATTTGCTAATTATTTACTAATTACATCTTAATCACTTGCTAATCACTTTGTTAATTATGTTGATTCTAGTGTTTGATCCACCATAGCTCATCATTTTGCTCAAATTTCAACATGGTATCAGAGCCATGCCTAGAATCAACTAGATTTATGAGCCCATTAGTGAATTAATTAGGATTAGTAGGTAATTAGCAAAAAAAAATCAATTTTTAGTGAGTTCATCTTCCCCTTCACCCCCAGCCAGTGGAGGGTCTCTAGCACCTTGCACACATAAAATTAGGGCACAAGCTTTATACACAAGCTAGCTAACATCCCTAGCTTCAAGCCCATCTACTCCACGCAGCAAACCGCCGACGGAAGCAGCCAAATTTATGAATTTTGCACGCGCCGTTTTTCTGAGATAAATTGGTGATTTCTACTTCCACAGATCAAAGGTTTCTAATTCCTCTTATCCCAAGGGGTAATAAAGCATGCTCTACAAGCTGGTGAAGACAGAAATCAATTTCATCAAGTCTACAGTGAGATCCAAGCTCTTCATCAAATCGACAGGTGACTTTGGTAAAACAGAGATTAAGCTTTCATTATTTGGTCAAATCTTGTGTTTCTTGGCTTAATCCTCTACTAGACTCATTGCTATTGATGCCTTTGAAAGCATTTGAGCTCATTTGAAGTGGAAGGCATCAGATCTGGACTCCCCGCATACTCTGTTTTCTGCACATAAAACAGAGCATTAATTTGCTAATCAGTGATTAATCAGTGCTAATCACTATATTTTGGTGTAATTGAGGGTTCAAATTAACCATTACGTATCTGATACAGATCCCTAAAGCTTCAGATTGCAAATCGGAGTTGGTTTGATACTCCAACCATCCCGTACAAATTGGTTACCCTTAATTTAATGTAATTTCTGGTGATTTTATGCTGATAAAATTATTGTAATCATCTAGTAAACACCAGATTGAGTTGTAAAAGGGTAGACACTGTCCTTGAATCTTGAATTTGGATCAAGAGGTAAGACCCCCTTCACATCACCATGAATTCAGCACAGGAAATAGCCAAATTTAATGGGGAACAGTTTTATACATGGCAAACAAAAACCATGTATTTGCTGATGAGGAAAAATCTATGGGAATTAGTTGAAGGGAGAGATGAATGCCCAGAGAGAGGAGAAAATGAGTGGAAGAGTAGGAATGAAAAAGCATTGGGACTTATTGCACTCAGTTTAAATGATGAGATCATTCATCATATCACAGGGATACAGTGGGCAAAAGATGCATGGGATGAACTCAATAAATTATTTGGTACACAAGCAAAAAATTCCAAGATAAATCTATTAATGCAGTTCTACAAACTGGACATGAAGGAAAGTGAACCTTTAATCACACACTTGAACATATATAAAAGCATTAAGCAACAGCTGGCAGCTATTGGCAAAAAGGTAGAAGATGATGAAGCATTAGCTATACTTTTGAAGAGTGTGGACAAAGGAGATTATGAAAACATTGTAGCAACACTAAAGAATGTACCTGAACTGAAGATACACGAGATAGAAGCAGCTCTACTAGAGCAAGAGAGCAGAGGCAAAGAGAAGAAAGGGCTCGACTCAACAGCAGGAGAGGAAAAAGCATTCTTCACCCGAGGAGGATTCTCTCGAGGACGAGGACGAGGAAGAGGCAGAGTAGGACGGAGGACCTTCACTTGCCACAAATGTGGAAAGCCAGG
The DNA here is from genome assembly GCF_041138505.1 of Cibotium barometz. Classification (NCBI taxonomy): domain Eukaryota; kingdom Viridiplantae; phylum Streptophyta; class Polypodiopsida; order Cyatheales; family Cibotiaceae; genus Cibotium; species Cibotium barometz. Next base: position 18,959,287 of record NC_141054.1, read on the forward strand.
ACACATGGCGAGAGACTGCTACAGCAAACCCAGTGAAGAAGGAACGACATCGGCAAACTTCATGGAGGCTCCAAGGGAAGTGGAGTCGGATCATCTTTTCTGAGAGAGAGAGAGAGAGAGAACCCACAACCCAATGTAACCTGCCCCAATAAAGTAAAACCACCTCTGAGCCACCGATGATGTAGGCCAAGTGGTAGATGTATGTGTGAGCACTTTAGTCAAGGTCGCGGGCACTTATAGTAGCCTTGGACACATAGAGAGAGAGAGTGTCAAGGACTATGGAGTTTAGGGACTTGAGGCACTGGTCGCGGGCTATCAAGTAAGAGGGAAACTTGATACAGGGTCCAGGTGTGCTAGGATTATTCACTTGAGGGGAGGTGTTGAAATATACAAGTGAATAGGGTGTGTGTGGGAACAAGCTCTTGGATAGAGGCTGTAAAAGAGGAGATATAATTGTGAAAGAACCTGTGAAAAGGTTAGAAGAATCTACTGGGAGAGAATAATGGGTAGCATGAGGGAATTTAGGAGTGTGGAGAGAATAATGGGTAGCATGAGGGAATTTAGGAGTGTGGAGATATTCTGGGAGATATTCAGGGAAAAGAGAAGAGGTGGAGAGAATCAGGCAAGAGGTGGAGATATTCAGGGAGTGAATCATGGAGAAATCAAAGGGATTTGATGCTTGATGTAAACTCTATAAATTGAGGCATAGCCCTAATGAGAATTTGCTGGTTTTTGAGTATCCATGCCTACATTAATCTATTTGCTAATTATTCACTAATTACGTCTTAATCACTTGCTAATCACTTTGTTAATTATGTTGATTCTAGTGTTTGATCCACCATAGCTCATCATTTTGCTCAAATTTCAACAGAAGCAATGGAGAAGGAAGCTGTGGGGAGGATAATCTACTGAAGATTTTGGAGAAAGTAGAGCTTCATCTCCCAAAGGGGTTATGGGTTTCTCTATCGTGGGTCGCCAAGGTGTTAATGGGGAAATGACCTAACAGAGAAACCAAAAAAAAGAAACAAGAGAGAGATAGAGAGCTTCATTTTTGGTGCATGTTCCTCTTATGCTTATACTCATGAGTGTGAGAGGAGAGAGGATTGAGTGTCCTTGTATGAGGAGAGACATCCTCATGATGATGAAAACTTGAGGAAGGAGGTAAAGGAGTGGATTTAGCTACTACTAGAAGAGCTTGGAGTTTTTAGAGATACGAGCTTGGATGATGCTGCCAAGTTTCCCATGATGTGTTAAGGTAAGCATTATTTGTTACATTTGGATAAGGGTAGTGCAACCTGTAACATTTTTGGCACCTGTTATTTTGGGGATGGAATCTCTAACAAGTAGAGGGGATGTTAATCCCATTTTGAGGTTAGAATCTCTCTATCACATGAGATAGATAACATAATAAGTGTCATGAAATGACACTATAAATGTTGAGAATGGTTGGCAATGCCCAAACCTATGTATCTTGTAGCCACACATTTTTCCTTGCATGATTTGAATTTCATGCCTCTTCGGCACGGTTTGGGCCACTGTTGGAAATTTTTGCCATTTACCACGCTCGTGCATCTTGTTTGAGAAGTTGAGGATTCGGGACCCCATCACAGAACGGACCACACGGACTTGTGCTAGGGAAGTTGCTCTATGTCCACATCACTCCGTGCATGGATTTGGGCATCGCAATCACTTCTCCCATCGCGTCAAAGTTGGGTCCCGGCGAAGATAGTGCAAAATCGCCATAACAGAGTTTCGGATCCAAAATGAGTCCAAATCGCATCTGAACACAACAAGAAAGATTCGGGTTGCTTGCCACACATTTATCCATCCATGATTCGATTTTCATGCCTCTTCGGCGCCGTTTGGGCCACTGTTGAAAATTTCTGCCATTTACCATGCTCGTGCATCTTTTTCGCACAGTTAGAAGTTGAGGATCTGGGACCCCATCAGAGAATGGACCACACGGACTTGTGTGATAGGGAAGTTTCTCTATGTCCACATCACTCCGTGCATGGATTTGGGCATCGCAATCAATTCTCCCAGCGCGTCAAAGCTGGGTCCCGGCAAAGATAGTGCAAAATTGCCATAACAGAGTTTCGGATCCGAAATGAGTCCGAATTGCATCTGAACACAACAAGAAAGATTCGGGTTTCTTTCCACACATTTGTCCATGCATGATTCGATTTTCATGCCTCTTCGGTGCCGTTTGGGCCACGGTTGGAGATTTCTGCCATTTGGCATGCTCGTGCATCTTTTTCTCGAGAACCCGGATTCGGATAGTTAGAAGTTGAGGATCGGGGACCCCATCAGAGAACGGACCACACGGACTTGTGCTAGGGAAGTTGCTCTATGTCCACATCACTCCGTGCATGGATTTGGGCATTGAAATCAGTTCTCCTAGCGCGTCAAAGTTGGGTCCTGGCCAAGATAGTGCAAAATCGCCATAACAGAGTTTCGGATCCGAAATGAGTCCGATCTGAACACAACAAGAAAGATCCAGGTTGCTTGCCACACATTTGTCCATGCATGATTCTATTTTCATGCCTCCTCGGTGCCCTTTGGGTCCCTGTTAAAAATTTCTGCCATTTGGCACGCTCATGCATCTTTTTCGAGAACACGGATTTGGACAGTTAGAAGTTGAGGATGCGGGACCCCATCAGAGAACGAACCATATAGACTTGTGCTAGGGAAGTTGCTATATGTCCACATCACTCCGTGCATGGATTTGGGCATCACAATCACTTCTTCCAGCACGTTAAAGTTGGGTCCCAGTGCCATTCAACACACTTGTTTATCTCCTTGGTTCTCGTCATGGTCTCTTCTTGGAGTAATTGGTTTTGTTGATTTGCATGGTACACAGCTAGATCAATGCATTCTAGCTCTACCACATGGTAGAGCTGGACCTCAAATGCAATTCTAGCTCCACCACATGGTAGAGCTAGACCTCAAAGTAGTCTAGCTCTACGATGTGGTTGTCTAGGTTAGATACAGCTCTACCACGTGGTAGATCTAGATCAAATGCAATTCTAGCTTCTTGGTTCTTGTCATGTGAAGTAGATCTCTTCTTGGAGTAATTGATTTTGTTGATCTGCATGGTACACAGCTAGATCGATGTATTCTAGCTCCACCACATGGTAGAGCTAGATCGGATGCAATTGTAGCTCCTTCATTCTCGTCATGTGAAGTAGGTCTCTTCTTAGAGTAATTGGTTTTATTGATCTGCATGGTACACAGCTAGATCTGGGTTGCTTGCCACACATTTTTCCATGCATGATTCGAATTTCATGCCTCTTCGGTGCCGTTTGGGCCACGGTTGGAAATTTCCGCCATATGGCACGCTCGTTCAACTTTTTCAAGAACCCGAATTAGAAGTTGAGGATCCGGGACCCCATGAGAGAACGAACCACACGGACTTGTGCTAGGGAAGTTGCTCTATGTCCACATCACTCCGTGCATGGATTTGGGCATCGCAATCAGTTCTCCCAGCGCGTCAAAGTTGGGTCCCGGCAAAGATAGTGCAAAATCGCCACCATAACAGAGTTTCGGATCCAAAATGAGTCCGAATAGCATCTACAAGAAAGATCCGGGTTGCTTTCCACACATTTGTCCATGCATGATTCAATTTTCATGCCTCTTTGGCGCCGTTTGGGCCACGGTTGGAAATTTCTGCCATTTGGCATGCTCGTGCATCTTTTTTGAGAACCCGGATTCGGACAGTTAAAAGTTGAGGATCTTGGACCCCATCAGAGAACGGACCACACGAACTTGTGCTAGGGAAGTTTCTCTATATCCACATCACTCCGTTCATGGATTTGGGCATCGCAATCAATTCTCCCAGTGCGTCAAAGTTGGGTCCCGGCCAAGATAGTGCGAAATCGCCATAACAGAGTTTCGGATCCGAAATGAGTCCGAATCGCATCTGAAATCAACAAGAAAGATTTGAGTTGCTTGCCACACATTTATCCATGCATGATTCGATTTTCATGCCTCTTCGGCGCCGTTTGGGACCATGTTAAAAATTTTTCACCATTTGGCACGCTCATGCATCTTTTTCGAGAACACGGATTCGGACAGTTAGAAGTTGAGGATCTGGGACCCCATTAGAGAACGGACCACATGGACTTGTGCTAGGGAAGTTGCTATATGTCCACATCACTCCGTGCCTAGATTTGGGCATCGCAATCACTTCTCCCAGCATGTCAAAGTTGGGTCCCAGCACCATTCAACACACTTGTTTATCTCCTTGGTTCTCGTCATGGTCTCTTCTTGGAGTAATGGGTTTTGTTGATTTGCATGGTACACAGCTAGATCAATGCAATCTAGCTCTACCACATGGTAGAGCTAGACCTCAAATGCAATTCTAGCTCTACCACATGGTAGAGCTAGACCTCAAATGCAATTCTAGCTCCACCACATGGTAGAGCTAGACCTCAAAGTAGTCTAGCTGTACGATGTGGTCTAGGTTGGATACAGCTCTACCACGTGGTGGTAGAGCTAGATCAAATGCAATTCTAGCTTCTTGCTTCTTGTCATGTGAAGTAGATCTCTTCTTGGAGTAATTGATTTTGTTGATCTGCATGGTACACAGCTAGATCGATGCATTCTAGCTCCACCACATGGTAGAGCTAGATCGGATGCAATTGTAGCTCCTTGGTTCTCGTTATGTGAAGTAGGTCTTGTCTTAGAGTAATTGGTTGTGTTGGTCTGCATGGTACATAGCTAGATCCAGGTTGCTTGCCACACATTTTTTCATGCATGATTTGAATTTCATGCCTCTTCGGCGCCGTTTGGGCCACGGCTAGAAATTTCCGCCATTTGGCACGCTCGTTCATCTTTTTCGAGAACCCGGATTTGAACAGTTGAGGATCCGAGACCCCATCAGAGAATGGACCACACGGACTTGTGCTAGGAAAGTTGCTCTATGTCCACATCATCCGTGCATGGATTTGGGCATCGCAATCACTTCTCCCAGCGCGTCAAAGCTGGGTCCCGGTGAAGATAGTGCAAAATCGCCATAATAGAGTTTTAGGTCCAAAATGAGTCGGAAATGAGTCCGAAATGAGTCCCAATCGCTCTAAACACAATTAGAAAGATCCAGGTTGCTTTCCACACATTTTTCCATGCATGATTTGAATTTCATGCCTCTTCGGTGCCGTTTGGGCCACGGTTGGAAATTTTTGCCATTTGCCACCCATGTGCATCTTTTTCGAGAACCCGGATTCGGACAGTTAGAAGTTGAGGATCCGGGACCCCATCAGAGAAGGGACCACAGGGACTTGTGCTAGGGAAGTTGCTCTATGTCCCACATCACTCCGTGCATGGATTTGGGCATCGCAATCAGTTCTCCCTGCGCGTCAAAGTTGGGTCCCGGCAAAGATAGTGCAAAATCGCCATAATAGAGTTTCAGATCCCAAATGAGTCCGAATCGCATCTGAACACAACAAGAAAGATCCGGGTTGCTTTGCCATACATTTGTCCATGCATGATTCGATTTTCATGCCTCTTCGGTGCTGTTTGGGCCACGGTTGGAAATTTTCGCCATTTGGTATGCTCGTGCATCTTTTTCGAGAACCCGGATTCGGACAGTTAGAAGTTGAGGATTCGGGACCCCATCAGAGAATGGACCACACGGACTTGTGCTAGGGAAGTTTCTCTATGTGCACATCACTCCGTGCATGGATTTGGACATCACAATCAATTCTCCCAGCGCATCAAAGTTGGGTCCCGACGAAGATAGTGCAAAATTGCCATAATAGAGTTTCGGATCCGAAATGAGTCCAAATCGCATCTGAACAATCAATTCTCCCAACGCATCAAAGTTGGGTCCCGGCGAAGATAGTGCAAAATTGCCATAACAGAGTTTCGGATTCGAAATGAGTCCGAATCGCATCTGAACACAACAAGAAAGATCCGGGTTGCTTGCCACACATTTTTACTTGCATAATTCAAATTTCATGCCTCTTCGGCACCGTTTGGGCCCTTGTTGGAAATTTCTGCCATTTGGCACGCTCCTGCATCTTTTTCGAGAATCCAGATTCGGAGAGTTAGAAGTTGAGGATCTGGGACCCCATTAGAGAACGGACCACACGAACTTGTGCTAGGGAAGTTGCTCTATGTCCACATCACTCCGTGCATGGATTTGGGCATCGCAATCACTTCTCCCAGCGCGTCAAAGTTGGGTCCGGGCGAAGATAGCGAGAAATCGCCATAACAGAGTTTCGGATCTGAAATGAGTCCGAATCGCATCTAAACACAACAAGAAAGATGCGGGTTGCTTGCCTCACATTTGTTCATGCATGATTCGATTTTCATGCCTCTTCGCCGACGTTTGGGCCACGGTTGGAAATTTTTGCCATTTGGCACGCTCGTGCATCTTTTTCGAGAACCCGGATTTGGACAGTTAGAAGTTGAGGATGCGGGACCCCATCAGAGAACGGACCACACGGACTTGTGTTAGGGAAGTTCCTCTATGTCCACATCACTTCGTGCATGGATTTGGGCATCGCAATCACTTCTCCTAGCGCGCGTTAAAGTTGGGTCTCGGCGAAGATAGTGCAAAATTGCCATAACAGATTTTCGGGTACGAAATGAGTCCGAATCATATCTAAAAATAACAAGAAAGATCCTGGTTGCTTGCCACACATTTGTCCATACAGGATTCGAATTTCATGCCTCTTCGGCGCCGTTTGGGCCACGGTTGGAAATTTTTGCCATTTGCCACCCTAGACCTCAAATTAATTCTAGCTCCACCACATGGTAGAGCTAGACCTCAAAGCATTCTTGCTCTACAATGTGGCCTAGGTAGAACATAGCTCTACTGCATGGTAGAGCCAGATCAAATGTAATTCTAGCTCCTTGGTTCTCGTCATAGTCTCTTGAAGTAATTGGTTTTGTTGATTTGCATGGTACACAGCTAGATCAATGCATTCTAGCTCTACCACATGGTAGAGCTAGACCTCAAATGCAATTCTAGCTCCACCACATGGTAGAGCTAGACCTTAAAGCATTCTAGTTCTATGATGTGGTCTAGGTTGATGCATTCTACCTCCACCACATGGTAGAGCTAGATCGAATGCAATTCTAGCTTCTTGGTTCTTGTCATGTGAAGTAGATCTCATCTTGGAGTAATCGATTTTGTTGATCTGCATGGTACACAGCTAGATCGATGAATTCTAGCTCCACCACATGGTAGAGCTAGACCTGAAACGCAATTCTAGCTCCACCACATGGTAGAGCTAGACCTCAAAGCATTCTAGCTCTAGGATGTAGTCTAGGTAGAATATAGCTCTACCACATGGTATAGTTAGATCAAATGCAATTCTAATAATTGGTTTTGTTGATCTGCATGGTACACAGCTAGATCGATGCATTCTAGCTCTACCACATGGTAGAGCTAGACTTCAAATGCAATTCTAGCTCCACCACATGATAGAGCTAGACCTAAAAACATTCTAGCTCTATGATATGGTCTAGGTTGGATACAGCTCTGCCACGTGGTAGAGCTAGATAAAATGCAATTCTAGCTCCTTGGTTCTTGTCATGTGAAGTAGGTCTCTTCTTGGAGTAATTGATTTTGTTAATCCGCATGGCACATAGCTAGATTGATGCATTCTAGCTTCACCACATGATAGAGCTACACCTCAAATTAATTCTAGCTCCACCACATGATGGTAGAGCTAGACCTCAAAGCATTCTTGCTCTAAAATGTGTTCTAGGTTGAATACAGCTCTACCGCGTGGTAGAGCTAGATCAAATGTAATTCTAGCTCCTTGGTTCTCATCATGGTCTCTTCTTAGAGTAATTGGTTTTGTTGATTTGCATCGTACACAGCTAGATCAATGCATTCTAGCTCTACCACACATGGTAGAGCTAGACCTCAAATGCAATTCTAGATCCACCACATGGTAGAGCTAGACCTCAAAGCATTCTAGCTCTATGATGTGGTCTAGGTTGGATACAGCTCTACCACGTTAGATAAAATGCAATTCTAGCTCTACCACATGGTAGAGCTAGACCTCAAATGCAATTCTAGATCCACCACATGGTAGAGCTGGACCTCAAAGCATTCTAGCTCTATGATGTGGTCTAGGTAGAATACAGCTCTACCACGTGGTAGACCTAGATCAAATGCAATTCTAACTCCTTGGTTCTTGTCATGTGAAGTAGGTCTCTTCTTGGAGTAATTGGTTTTAAGTAAATATTAGATAAAGTGGGAAAAATCCCATTTCCATGTGGGGGTATGGTAAACTCATCCAAAAGTTTGTCAAAACATATTCATGTGACATATCATTGGAAGAGCTTGAAAAGTAGAATCTAGATCTACTTTGTCCGACAAATTTGGAGTTTGCATGTTCAAGATATGGTCAAAACAATTTTTTTAAATACATTCCCATTTTGAGGGATTTTTTCCATTTTATCTAATATTGACTTTTTTTGTTAATGTGTATGGAACACAGCTAGATCGATGCATTCTTGCTCTACCACATGGTAGAGCTAGACCTCAAAGCTTTCTACCTCTACGATTCTAGCTTCACCACATGGTAGAGCTAGACCTCAAATGCAATTCTAGCTCCACCACATGGTAGAGCTAGACCTCAAAGCTTTCTATCTCTACAATGTGGTTTAGGTAGAATAGAGCTTTACAACATTCCATCTATGCTGCAAAATTCTTACGGTATCAAGAAATGGAAAAAGATGGTCGTGCTCAAGACCTGATACAAGTGTATGAAAAAAGGAAGGCTCGAATTGTTGTAGATCCAGAGCCACAAGTTGCGATGGCCATATCTGCTATAGCTAATGAAGAGGCCCAATCATTATATGTTAAACATACTATGATGTCTTGCAGCACTTGAGGAGTCAGTGGATCTTCAATAATTCTCCGTCAAGGCTAGCATCTGGAGTAATAGAGGGCTCATCATCTCGTGTAGACTGGGATGTATGTCCATATCCCTTGCTCTCTTATAATTATATGTTTTGAAAAAAATACTTGATTTTGATCTTTTTTTCTTTAATTTCTTTGCAGAAATTTTTGCGAATGGCTAGAATTACGGTGGGAGCATCCTTCATTTCAAAGCAATCTCACATGATGGTCATTTACTCTGATGAAGTTTTCAAAGGCTGGCTTGAAATCATGGAGAAGAAAAACAAGAAACCAACTACCACAGTTTTCAGATGTCTTGCTGGGCTAGATTGTAAGATCCCTGTTCCCACCGAGCAACGGATTCAGGGTACTGGCAGCGGAGTAGCGCTTCTCGCGCGGGACAGGGGTCCCACACTCGGGGCCTCGCCCACGGATATCCGGATAAGAGACTAATCCGTCGGTTGTTCCAAAACCGAACCCGGAAAAACTTCCTCTACCGGAAAGCACGGGCGATTCCACCAGGATAACTTTTTACTCTAACGTAGTCAAGATCATTTCTGATCGAGATGATCCGATTACATCTATAAGATACTTAGTCAGTTCAAGGAAGAAACTTACACTTGGATCATTGGGATCAACGCTTTTTTCCCCATTCAAGAGGCACAGCCGTTGATTCCTATCCATAGAACAGTTTCTGTCCGGGAAAATTTTTTTTTCTATCGTAAAAACAAAAGTTTGAGTCTCGATTTACGGATCCATCAGTCCAGCCTAACCCCATCCAATCCCATGGGTTAGCCAACCGCCCAACCACTGTAGTGATGGGATCCAATTAAAAATTTGGTTAGGTTTTGTCCCGGGTACCAAGGAAAAGAGTTCCAAGGCCCCCTAGCTGGATGTTCATGCAAAATAAAACTAGTCACACCACTCACACACCCAATATGAAATTACCTTTTTCAACCAGATTCAACCAGTTTAAAACAATCCTTTAATAAAACCATAGTATCATTGATCACCATCTTCCAATTTATCCAATTGATTCTTCATTTCCCATCATTCCTTCATCAGAGTATCTATGGCATCATTGGCAACTAGAACGCTCAGGAGCCGTTTCGATAGTTCCTAGCCCATAATACTTGGCAATATAATCACTTAACAGGATGGACTCTCGTTGAAGATCAGCAAGATCAACCAACAGATCCATATAAGGAGCCATGGACTCATCCATTGAAGACCAGCAAGGTCAATCAACCAGATCCATGCTCGATTTCAGAAAACAACTCCAACTCTGTTCCAATATCTTCCTCGACGCACGCGTGGGTATCCTAGGCGACCCAGAGCCCGAGCACCGTATGGTCAGCACCCTCTAGGATCCTTCGCAGGTAACCTAGCGCTTCATGCATAGGCTGCTTCCTTGGCCCCTCATCCACCGTACCGGAAGCTCACCATTTTAATCGCACTGAGGCTGGTCAAGACTTCGGCCGACCTTGCTACGCGAGACGTCCTTCATTGACTCCCCGTTAGCAATTGCAACTTTCTCATCACGACCTTAATCACAAGACGGTCAAAATGCTCCCCCCAGCATTCTTGACATAAAACAATCATTTACAGACAGCATTTACAAACAGCATTTACAAACAGTTTACAATACAATTTCTATTTTAACTTTCATTTTTCCACATTATCCCTCCTCAATCTACATTACTTATTCCATATTCCAGTTATATGTATACTCATCCCATCACATCATTTCCATCTCATCACTTCAGATTCCCTCACATCACAATCATATATTCACATCCATACATCCACAACTATATGCGTACATTCACATCTACATGCATACATCTACATCCCTATGCATACATCCACATCCACATTCACATTCACCTCCATACATCTACATCTACATGCATACATCCACTCCACATTCACATCCACATCTATACATCTTCTACATGCATACATCCACCTCTACATCCACATCTACGTCTATACACCTACATCTACATGCATACATCCCCATCCACATCCACATCTACATCTATACATCTACACCTACATGTATACATATACATCTCCATTCACAACTACATCTACATGCATACTTCCATATCTCCATTCCCATCTACATCTATACATCTACATCTACATGCATCCATCCACCTCCACATCCACATCTACATCTATACATCTACATCTACATGTATACATCCACATCTCCATTCACATCTACATCTATACCTCTACGTCTACATGCATCCATCCACATCTCCATTTACATCCTCATCTACACATCTATTTCTACATGCATACATCCACGTCCCATGCATACATCCACCTCCACATTCACACTCACATCCCTACATCTACATCTACATGCAACATCCACATCTTCATGCATAATAAAATTCTTTTAATTAATCTAGGATGATAGTTCCTAGAATATGGTAGGAATTCCTCTTTTTATACTTTGAATGAATTTATTTTATGCGTAATTTCTATAAAAATTTTGCCATAGCTCCGCTACTATGACTGATAATTCTCAATTTTTTTCTAAGGGATAAAGCTCATTATTAAAGAAATAATTAGAATGGTCTCTAATTGGATCATCAATCCATAATGGTCTCTAATTGGATCATTAAGAAAACAATTAGAATGGTCTCTAATTGGGTCATCAATCCATAATGGATTGAATCATCAATGTGCATAAACTAAAAGCATAGCAAAAAGCCATTAATTTGGCCTCAAGCATAGCTTAATCTTGGATTAAGGAAAGGCTTTATGAAAAGCTTCATTTGGATTGAGAATGGTTCATGAGTATGACCATTTCTTGAGTGAGAGAGAGAAATTACATAAAAACCATTAGAATTTAAACATAAATGGAAATTAACTTCTATAGCATTTATTAAATTATGTAACTCTTCACTACTATTCACCAATTAACTTCAATAGCATTTAAAAAACCATACCATTTAAACTTCTCAAGCTTGAGAGGGGTTGAGAAGAGAGAATCATTGAGAAATTATAGAAAGATCAAAATTCAATATACTTACCTTATAATTTGCTTGATTCTTTATTCACGGTAGAGGCCCCCAACCAATCAATTGGTTTAGTATGTTGATGGAGCCACCAATGGGGATTGAAGAAAGAGAGAAGTATCAAAAACTAGTGAATTATTAAAGAATTCACAACTCTTGGCTTAGGTAGAGTAGAGTAACAATGCATAAGACACTCTATATTTTGGCTTAGGTGGAGTAGAGTAACAAGCATAAGACTCTATCTAATTTGGCTTAGGTGGAGTAGAGTAACAAAGCATAAGACTCTATCTAATTTGGCTTAGGTGGAGTAGAGTAACAAAGCATAAGACTCTATCTAATTTGGCTTAGGTGGAGTAGAGTAACAAAGCATAAGACTCTATATATTTTGGTTTAGGTGGAGTAGAGTGACAAAGCATAAGACACTATATATTTTGGTTTAGGTGGAGTAGAGTGATAAAGCATAAGACACTATATTTTTTTCAACAAGGGGAGGCTTCTATTTATAGGAAAATTTGAGCTCCTAACCAAACAAACTGATTCTAGAATTTTCCAAGTCAGTTTGGTTGAATTTGGACTAGATTTGGACCTAGTTTGGTTACTTTTTGATTCGGTTTGGTTCCATTTTGATTTGGTTTGGTTCAAGAGAGATGAGAGATAAAAATATCACATTATTTTTGAGTTTAAAACTCATTCAAGCATGTGAAATATGCACCTCCTTTAAAGAATTCCCCTTCCTTACATATGTGTCAAAATTTTATTGCTCATAGTTTTTTACTAATAAACCTTGTACATTTTCAACTCTTCATCTTATGTGAAACATGCACCTCCTTTAAAGAACTCCCCTTCCTTACATATGTGTTTATTTACTAATAAACCTTGTACATTTTCAACTCTTCATCTTATGTGAAATATGCACCTCCTTTAAAGAACTCCCCTTCCTTACATATGTGTTTATTTACTAATAAACCTTGTACATTTTCAACTCTTCATCTTATGTAGGCATTTACTCATTTTTGGATACCCAAAATATCTCATATTTTTAATATTGCTCATAGTTTTTTTTTACTAATAAATCTTGTACATTTTCAACTCTTCATCTTATGTGAGCATTTACTCATTTTTGGGTATCTTCTTTTACAAATTGGATTTATCTCCTCCCTACACATGGATTGATGCTATTGGCCCATAGGAACCTTAATTGGACCATAATCTAAAAATTTCTGAAAATCTAGACCCTTAGACTAAGGTTCTTTATACTTATTTCCAATTAATTCCAATTGCACATTGGAAAATTCTTTTTGAATTTCTATTTCAGGGGAACCTATTTTAATAAGATGAGTTAATTTTCTATCCAAAAATATTCATAATCTGAATATTCTCTCTCTAGCATATTTTTCTCTCTCTAGGCTAAAACAGTTAGAACAAGGCCTTTATATTTCTGAAGAGGGATTGATTACAGGGGAAGATACTAGACATCAAAAAGGAGTTAGGGGAGGAATCTTACATAGATGAACAAGAAGTCAAACAAATACAATCAGAAATCAAGTCTGGAAAAATTATTCTTTCAAAGGGTACTAAGGATGTAGATGTAATTGACATGCCAGAGCGTATCAAGCAGCTCAAGCAAGATAAAACTATTCAAGATGCATTGCTTGTAGAGTTCAACACTCTGAACAAGGACAAACAATGTCAAGATTGGTCAGAATTGACTATCACCTATAGCATCAATGAGGTTGTCTCGGGGGTCACTATATGTAAATCCTCTATATCACGTGCGTTCAAGGCCTATTTAAAAAGTCCCTTATCTGTGAATTTTTTAGTAAATATAATGTATCCTTTCCTATTCAAATCTGTAATTTTTTTTTAAAATACAATAAATAAATCCCCTCTGTAAATATATTTTTGTAAGTTTTAAATATTTAAAATGTCCTTCTGTTGAACCCACGTGATACTTACATATTTATACGAGTGACTCTATACTCAGTTCTTTTGAAGTTATGTGATGTGTATATAAAGTCAAAGCTACAAGTTGGATCAAAGAAGATTGATTTTCCAGTAGAAGCAAGGCAATATGTGGAGTGGAATATCAGCCTTAGCAAAGAAAGTTCAACCTTGTCCTTGGATCTTCCTTGGTGTATTTATGCTGTGAGTCTTCCATTCGACGGGAGTTACTACTTGAAGCGCCACCTCAACAATCCAATTTTCATTGGGTTATGTTTTCTAGATAACACTGAAGATTTGGGAAGAAATATGCAATGGAATGTCGAATCATTTTGCAATCTTTTGAACGGCATTATGATCATTACAGCAGCAGCTGGTAGATCTTTGCCATCCCAATATGTGTTGCTTACCTTTCTAAATATTACAGATTTTATTCACTTGCAAAATGCTTTAAAAAATTTGAGTGGCATAGCAAAGGAACAGTATAATGGGTCATTGCATTTTCGACGTGACAAACCGATGCATTGGTGTAATAGAGTTCTTCACATCCTTAGTGTTTTTCAGCAAGGGAGTTGCCTTTCAAGGACTAGCAGATGGTCCTGATCCAGGTACACAAGCGACAATATTGGATACTGGACTTCTTGATATAGATAATGAATATGTTAAAACTATCCTAGACATTGAGTTTCTAAGAATCAAGAAGAATCTTTTGATCAAGCAATGTATTCGGAAGTATTGCAGAGAAGGCTGCAAGCTTGTTGATCTTTTCAGTAATGGCTATATCATCTAGCTAGGGCTAGCACTAAATAAGGAAGTGATTTGCCTAGTGGAGAGTATTGAAGATCAAAGAAAGATGGGAACAAGGCTTCTTGACTTTGCAAAGTCAAGAAATGAGCAACCAATTCTGCCTATTACTAACAATCAAAGGAATACCACGGAAAGATCGAGACATGGTGAAGTTCGTTCAGCTCGAGATTTTTACGATTTTCAAGACAGTATGTAACTTCTTACTGGGCTTTCCTTGTATCTTCAATACTTTGATTTGGTGATGTTTCGACTTGTTATATCCTTGGTTCATTTTTTAGTAGTATTTAGTTCTTTTGATTTTATACAATGCTTTTATTATTTTTGTAGCTCTCTCCAAATTGGGCTTTGGAATCTAGAATCACCAAGTTATGGATCCTAACATGTTCATTGACAAATTCACTTTTTACATAACCAATTGGTGAATTTGGAAAGCCTACTTAGTGGTCGCACAATGGCCAGCTGGTGAATATGAAAATCTTGCTTATAAATCTAAGATGATAGAGCTAGAGGTCCTCTCATTTACTTCAATCCTACCCTGTGATAGATCTAGATTTCAATACGTTTACAATTTGGTGGAGCTAGCTACCTCTTCAAAGTGGTGGACCAAGAATCCATTAAAGTCTAGCTACCTCTTCAAAGTGATGGAGCTAGGCCAATGCACCCCCCTAAAGACAGTTTTTGCAGAGCATCCATTTAAGTCTAGCTCTACCATATGGTAGATCTAGGCCAATGCATTTCTAGCTCCACCACATGGTAGAGTTAGTTCAAATGCTCCTTGGTTCTTGTCACGTATGATGAGCTAGAACCCATTGAAATCTAGACCTAGAACCTATGGAAGTCTATTGGCTCCACCCATAAAGAAGCTATCTTGATCCCCAACTCAACCACGTGGTAAAGCAAGACTTATAAATTCTAGCTCTACCATATGGAAAATCTAAAACATCTACAATTTTAGCTTTACCATATAGTTGAGTGGTTTTGTGTTTCTCACCTCCACCTACTCTTGGAGCTCAAGGGTGGATCTCAAGGCCTTGCAAACTGGCTCTACCAAATGGTAGAGCTAGAATAATGGGTTTATTTGGGAATCCATTTTAAACCCTCCAATTCTAGAGTGAGCAAGTAGAATTGATAATTGGTATCTAAACATGATTTCCTTTTAGATTACACCAATAAACATGTGTTAAGAGTGAGTGTTACAATTATAAATTGTAACACTCACTCTTAAACATGTGTTAAGAGTGAGTGTTACAATTATAAATTGTTGTAGTTTGAAAGATTGTTGAGTCAATGTTACTTTTTTTCTTTTAGATCCCAAAATTGAGATAGTAGCACCAATTGAAGTATCTACGGAATGCCATAATCAAATTGTGGATGAGAGCATCTCCCACACATTCAGTGATGTCCATCCAAAAGGTTTAAAGACAAATGCTGACAATGAAATTGGGGTACCTAAATCTCCAACAAATGAAGCAAAGGGTGAGAGTTTCTAGCCCGAAGAAGAAGTACCAAGAAGTACTGACACTGCTATCTCCAAGAAATCAGGGTTGACAATTGTGTTGGACCTGAATGGTCTACTACTGAAACGTTGTCAACAACAACCATCTTCAATTATATATGAAACTATTCAAATGGATTCAAAACAATATATTGTATAAAGGCTAGGATGTATCCAATTCTTGAAGATTTTATTAAAAAATATTAATGTTGGGATCTGGTCAACAGCGACAGAGAGTAATGTTCTTCAAATATTGAGAATATTACAAGATAGAGTAGGAGAGATATTGCCTTTTTTTGTAGTTTGGGCTCAAGAGGCTTGCGAGAAGGATAAAAGTGGTAAAATAGCTAGAGCTGATAATCCAACAGTTCAGGCAATGTTCAAGCCATTGTCAAAAATCGCTTCATGTTTTGATTGTGATGCTTGTAGAACGGTTCTTATTGATGACTCTCCATACAAGGGATGTGCTTCTCTTGATAATAATTTTATATATCCTGCAAAGTTTGATGAAGAAAAGATGGTCGACAATATTCTCATTGATGAGCTGCTCCCTTACTTATTGTAGCTTGATGAGAGTGAAGATGTGCGTGAGATCATTGGCTCTAATCGCTACTACGGACAACCTCCAGTATCCAATGAAAATGAATACATAGGTGTGGTAGATTTTTGGAGAAAACGCAATTTAAATTGGTCACAGAAGATAATCTACACTGATAGGCTACCACTATCAGAGATTATACAAAAGTTTGTCGACAATCAAGAGGTATTAGCGAGACAATATGAATACAAAAGAGAAGAGATAATACAAATTATGACAAAAGAACGAGTCAGTATTGCTAGCATGAGGGGACCACAAGTGATTTCTCTAGCTAGAAAATTGGGTTCTACCAAAACGCAGTTAAAGGCAGCCAATGCAAGGGCTTTCATAAACAAGGTGTTAAATGAGTACAATCTTCTCCAACGGGATAGAAGTAACTAAGGTACTACCCAACATAAATGATAATTATAACCAAATACATGATTTTATACAACAATTTTATATTCACAATGAAGAAACTTAATTTATGATGGTTTCTTGCAGATTTATTTCAAGGATATTGTTCTAAGGAGTATTCACTTAAAGAAGCCATTTGTCACAAGGATTGTATTTTTTTTGGAGGAATTTTATCTTTTTGTAATCATGAATTGACAAGAAATTTTATCCTGTTTTTAAAGTAGTGGCAAATGTATTACTCTTCAGATAATTTTATAAATATTGGAGTGCACTCTACTATAAGGGGCCTCCTAATTTGAAAATGTATGGAAGCTTGATCTTTGTCTTATGATTTTAATTCCTACATATTTGGACTATGGTAGAGCTAGATCAATTCCTTCTAGCTCCACCTCATGGTAGAGCTAGACTTCAAAGCATTCTAGCTCCATGACATGGTAGAGCTAGACTTGAAAGCGTTCTAGCTCTACCATATGGTAGAGCTAGATCAATGCATTCTATCTCTTCCACGTCACCACATGGTTGAGTTGGACTTCAAACCATTCTAGTTCTACCATGGGGTCTAGCTAAAATATTTTGATACAGCTCTACCACGTGCTAGAGCTGGACTTCAAATATTATTTCTAATTTTGCCATGGGATTGAGCTAGAATACTTTGATATATCTCTATCACATGGTAGAACTAGATTTAAAAATATTCTAGCCCTACCACATGGTTGAGCTAGAACAGTGCATTCTAGCTCAACCACGTGGTTGATCTAGATCAATGCATTCTAATTTCACCACATTCTAATACGTGCTAGCACATTTTGTCGCGTCTTTTTAGAATCAAATGGAAAGAGTCTTTGCATCTTGGGTCATTTTGTAATGCAACTAAAGTCAACATTTTGGAACAGTATATAGTTTAATGTTAGCGTGCATAGTCACATTTGTTTTGTAATTGTTTAAAATCTATCTTTGCATAAGAGTAGTTGTAACATGCCTTCCTCCACATGCCCACCTTTATCATTAAGCATGCTCATTTTTTTCCAGGTCATGTGATTGATTCTAATTGGCAGAGGCGACTTCTTCATCACAGAGCATTAGTACGTCACATGTCCAAGAAAATCCAGAGTGTACGAAGACAGTTGGTTCATTGACCGTCTATGGGAAATTGATGCAAGGTTGCGCTTTGTGCATCCCTCTGAGGGGGTTATCATACTGACATGGTATTTGTCAGACCCAATATGCATACCCCTACGCAAAGAGGATGAGGGCTATTATTCTAAACCTCAATGGTTTGTTGTGCCATGTTGTCGAAACCCAATATGATGAGAAGGATCCTCCTTTTAGCAACGAGTTGGTAAAATACCCAATTAACCAATATCATTATGTCCTATGTCACAAGGATGCACATGAGTTCTTAGATTGGTGTATTCAATTCTTTTATGTTTTTATTTGGAGTGCATGTAGGAGAACTAAGCTCTCTGGAATAATTGACACAGTGTTTCCACAACAAAAGCCCAAGTTTACAGTAGGAGAACTAAGCTCTTTGGAATAATTGACACAGTGTTTCCACAACAAAAGCCCAAGTTTGCAGTAGTAGGTGTTCTCTCACAAGAGCATTGTTCAAAATCCACATGGGTTGTGCAGAATAGACAAGTTTTCTTTAAAAAGCTTGAGACCTTTTAGGGTCTCCATCCTTTGTACAATAAGAAAAATACATTGATAATTGATGATAGCTACTATAAGGTGTTTAAGAATGAGCGAGGAACCTGGTTAATAGTCCCAGAATTGTACCTTCAACCTTCCAAGGAAAGGTATAGTTTTTTGACATAAGATTTAAGAAATTGGTTGTTTTTATGGCTACAGAATGAATATCGGCAAGAGTATACATGGAATAATGCCTTTGAAGAAAAACCTAACCAATTCTCAGATGATGTGATGAAGAAATGGCTTGGAGAAGAGAAATTGGAAGTAGAGAATAGGAAAAAGACAGAGGTGTGGAAGCGACAGCAGGAGGCTGATGCTGAGGCGTAGAGAGGCAGGAACAACTTGAAATTCAAAGAAAGCAACGCACGAGAGGAGGCTGAAGCTCAGTTAGAGAGGCAAGCAGAGAGTGAAAATCAAGCAAAGCAACAAGAGGAGGCATCATGAAAGTAATAAACCACCATGAAGCTCATTTTGTTTGTCCGTAATATAATCACATGTAGAGGATGCAAGTAATTTGGCCTTTTTTTAATGTAATTGTATGCTTATGCTGCACAGGTCGTAGCTGGGGACTTGCCGAACACCGTATGCGAGCCACGAATGGCTGCAAGCATACAACCAGGGAAGCAAGCTCAAACAGAATATAAAAGGTGTGTCGCTCACCGCTCAACCGCTCAACCGCCGCCTTGAAGGATTCCCGCGTCGCAGTGAAGAAGGAGCCGCCGTCGCCGCTCTAAACCAAGGAGATAAGGCAAGAGCACTCTTGTATTCACAACACATGAGAATGAGGATTTTAGGGTTACATTTGACTCTTATAAGTGACTTGGCCGTTCACACTTGGGCGCCCATACATGGCCGGCCGATCCTAACCCTTATCCTACTGATATTCAAGGTGCGCCTCTCATCGGCGATCACCCAATCCCTTCATCCTTAACATATGGTGCCGACAAGCCCGGCCCATGACTCAGAATATTTAAATTAATGACGTAAAACATAGTACGTCTCAATGCCCGTCATGGGTTAACATGCCCCCCTTCCTGATGTAGATTCCGTCCTCGGAAGCTATGGTATGGTAAGCTCGATAGGGTTGTTGTGGTAGACCGTCTGCAAAACAGGGAAGTAGAGTGAAAGTATGCTAGAATTCAAAAGATATAAAGTGTATAAATTCAAGCATGTTAGACCACAATGGATATTGCTATGAGAACTTAGTTTAAGGGGTCACATGAATGAGCTAGTGTAGCAAATTAATAGGAGTTTAATAATTATTGAAAGTAAATCAAGAGTTAGCAAGGTGTCAAAGATTAATTAAGGTTTATAACTGACCTAAGTCAAGGAAAATAACCAAGCTTAATAAATAAACAGATGACCACATTGTGTCTACTCTAAGAACAAGTTAATACCACGAGTCTAGGGACACAAGAAACATTAGAGTTAGGAGCCTTTTGATTATTATTTTTTTAATGCACGTGACAATTTTTATACACAATGGCGACCTTCCTAAGGCAAAACTAACATCGATCCTGGTACCATGTTTAACACAAGGCATTATCCAGGAATCTATTAGTTCACCTTAGGCAAGGCTACCCCCTACCAACCAAGGCATCGGTCTGGAGTAGAATACTCCTCGCCTACCAAGTATCCATAAGGCGATAGGCCAACATTAAAGCACATCATAGACTTGTATTGCCATTTATTGTAGGCTTTTTTTTTAAATCTATTTCTTTTTTTCGCTCCCGAACTATAATTTGTCTTGCATCCTTTCGACAAAGGAGTAAAAGCTATGTCCTAGAGGTCAACACACACATGGCCAGGTGTTAAACATTAAGATGGTTTGACCCTAGACCTAAGACAATCATATTCCAAGGTTAACTAAAGACTGCATGCATTCTCAAGAATATATCCAATAAGGTTAAACTCATTAATGATTCACACTAGCATGTCAGGCAACTTCAAAAACTAAGTAGTACATTGACAATTTCCATGTGGTCATGCATAATAGTTCATGCAATTAATTGAACAGTAAAAAATTAAAGAGAGTGGGTATGGAAGAATTACACCTGTATTTTGGAGATCTCCTTGATTCGATGAGAGAAATGCCCGCAATTTGATTAGATATTTATATATGAGCGTTGCGGCTATTTCAGGACTTGGAAGCAAACCCACCTCAAACTTTTTAACCTGTACAATTAACTAACAAGCACTATACCTCGAGAGGCACATCAGTGTGAAAAATTCAAGACTCGTTTAAGGACTCCAAACTAGAAACAACTTGAAAACACTAACCTACCTACCAATCACCACACTACTACTGAGGATATGGTAAGAGGATGTTGTAGAGTCCTAGCTCTAGCCCTAAGGCTAAGCCTCTATCCGCATCATCCAAATAAATAAAGTCAACCTCAGTAGTGCCATGAGTTTCATCCGTCCATTCATCATTGTCAGATATTTCTTTTTCATTTTTCCATCCACATAAACTCATCAAGAATGTAATCATGCGAGGATAGTCATCTTGTGGAAAAGGAAAGCATTGGGCTAATGGGGATATGTCCTCTACGGAGTAGGGGTCAGTCATGGTCAATAGGTGAATTAGCCATTCTAATTCCTTAACATTTTTCTCTCTGGCTAGTACATCTATATGATCCCATTCAGTTTCAATTACAGGATAGCACATGTGAAATATCTGAGAAAGGTACAGATGATACCTCTCACCAAGGGTGGAAGTGGATGAAGTGTATGATGATCGTGCATCTGCCATATCTGCAAACACAGATATAGCATCAGTAGGTTTATGAGACAGGTCAATCTAGTTCTTGATTGTATACGGATATTTCTCCTCTTTTTGTTCTCTTGCTCTTTTTACTATTTTTTATTTTTCTTTGTTTTTTTTTTGTTTTTTTTGTATGAAGCTATATATATACATCCCCTTGAATTTGGTAATTACATGGTCAGGGGAGAAGGTTGAGAAAGCATTAGAATGTCGAGCGTGAGTACATGCTCCCCCTTTCCTTGGGTAGATCATATTATTTGCAATGATGTTGCAGCCTCTTGGAACCAATTTGTCCAGCGGGTCATAGGTTGTGATGTGGGCAGATAGCTTTTAATGACCCTTGTGGCCACATCCAATTGCAGAGATGGTAGTGTACGCTCCCATTGACGAATGGAGGAAATGGTTTTCGACGATACTATTACAAGGGGAGACGTAGACTCATCGGTTTTTTGTTGGGTGTTGACAAGAGTAGGTGTAGAGCATGTAGAAACTTTTATATGAGTGTGTGCCTGGCATGAGGAGCTAGAAGCTTCATGTGGCTCCCCCCTTCCTGAGCTAGGTGGTAATGATCGATATCGTTTGGGAATCCAAACTAACTCTGGAAGAAGTGGTGTGGAGCACTCTATTACCTTTCCCTTACCACGGTCTTGAATTGTCGTCGGGGT
Organism: Cibotium barometz; assembly: GCF_041138505.1. NCBI lineage: Eukaryota > Viridiplantae > Streptophyta > Polypodiopsida > Cyatheales > Cibotiaceae > Cibotium > Cibotium barometz. Next base: position 18,981,540 of record NC_141054.1, read on the forward strand.
GGCAACATTTGGTTTGCAAGGTTTTACAGGTGATGTAGAGGGATTCAGCTTACGTTTAGGGACCCAAATCTGGTCATTCCCCTCGTAGTACCCTTGGGCTAGTAACAATTTTTTAGGAATCTATCGTGATGTTACATTGCCCTTTCTCGGGTGGGTAGCTGCTTTCCTTCTATGAGGCTTCTTGTCTGAACGAGATTGAGTAGGGGAAGTAGCTGTTAACGAAGCTTTTGGGACCCATTTGTATGTATTTTTTGGCATAGTAAGCGGAGCTTTAGAGACCACCCTGCATGTTTCTACTCTTGGCGTTGAAGCGTTAGAGGGGTGGCAAACAATCAAAGATGGTTTTGCCATTGGACTTTGTGATTTTTTGTTATCCAGCATTTTTTCAAGAGTCGATGGCTTAGGAGCGGGATTTTGAGCGGTCATACTGAGTGTTGGTTCTTGCGTTGTGACTCGTCTGGTTGCCCAATTGATATTGCACTTGGTGGCCAACATCCATTTGCGCCCTAAGTTTACAGGGCCTTCCATGGTACCAACAGGCATAACCAAAAAGCTTTGAATTACGGTCCCCTTATCATAGGCAACCGGAGTGTGCAAAATTCCTGAGACAGGGGTTTTCTTCTTGTTGATACCTTGAACTTGGATAGCACTCTTGGATAAAGGTGGTTTTCAAAGTTGACACCACACGCCATATGATAGCAAATTGTGTTGCGCTCTTGTATCCAATAATGCATTATACAGCACCTCTCCGTAAGGAATCTGTAACTCAATTGGGTATCTTAGAGGTGGGTCAGATTCCAGTGAATCCTCGTCTGCCTCCTCAAAAAATGCTAGCGTAATTCCCAAGTTGGCTTCTCGTTGTCGTCTAGCACGCTGTTGACGTTCTTTGGCTTTGACTCTCGCTTGTATCTTTTTAAGCTCAGCTTGTTCTTTAGCTGCCTTCTTTTGATGGACTGCATATAACTCCTCCTGGCTTAGGGGGTCATAGTATCTTTTGAATTTACTCCCATTAAGGAATCCAATGGTTTTAACTCCGTCGAGAGTCTCCACTCTGATGGTACCTTGCGGGGTAATTTCACATACTCTATACGGTCCCTTACCAGCATATTTGAGCTTCTTCTTTTCGTTTCGCACTCCATACATCAGGACTTTATCCCCAACCTTGATGTCCTTGTCCTTTAGATGGTGATCAAACCATTTTTTCCTTCTATCCTTCTCCACAAGGGCATTGTACATAGCCAATTGTCTTTCTTCGTTTAGTCGCTCAAGGATATATAGTCGCTCTACTAAGGGATTACCATCCCAACCCTCTTGAGTAGCAACACGAAGACTAGGAATGACAAATTCCCACGGCATGACTGCTTCTTGGCCATATACCATTTTGAATGGTGTGCAATTAATAGCCACTTTGTACGCAGGGGACGATAGGCCCATAAAGCTGTCGTAAGCTTTAGATCCCAATCCGTGCGATGAGCTTCAACTGTCTTTGTCAAAACAGAGATTAATGTCTTGTTTGTACTCTCGTCTTGGCCATTCGCTTGCGGATAATAAGGAGTAGATTTATGATGGGATATCATGAAATTTGTTGTGAGCTCCTTAATCACGTCATTTATAAAATGCGTCCCATTATCGCTCACAAGTTCAAAAGGACAACCGAAGCGTGTGATTATATTTTCAAAGAGGAACTTGGCTGTTGTCCTCGCATCTGCCTTATGTGTCGCTTTCGCTTCAGCCCATTTGGTCATATAGTCAGTGGCCACAATAATATAGCGAGATTGTGTGTTTCGGGCCGCTGGGCTAATTGGACCTACAAAGTCTAAACCCCACTTTTCAAATGGTTGGTTTACTTTGATTGGATGTAGGGGCATCTGATCTTTCCATTGGGGTTTCTTGTATCATTGGCATTCATCGCAACCCTTCACAAAGAGTGATGCATCATGGAACATAGTGGGCCACCAATACCCTGATTGTAAGATCTTTCACGCAGTTAAGTCTCCTGAGAAGTGACCACCGGCTACGCCCATATGTGCCTCTTGCAAAATGTATAGATACTCATCCTCTCGGGCACAACGCCTAAGAACGTCATCCTTTCCTCTTTTATAAAGAGTCCCTGCTATCAGGTAATAGGGTTCGCATTCTTTGATCAGCTTTCGAGCTAGATCTTTACGAAGCTCCTTGGGTGGAAAGCCATTAACCAAAAAGTTAACAATCTTCTCACTCCATTCAGGCATTGTCTCCACCATGAACAGGGAAGTGTCAGGTAAGTCATCATCAATCCCCGTAGGAGCCTCACCATTAGGTATGCGAGACAAATGATCAGCCATAACATGTTTTTTGCCAGGTCTCACAACAATAGTGAAATCAAACTCAAGAAGAATCAATAGCCATCGTGTGATTCTTCCTGTGGAGCATGGTTTGTTTACCAGATACAACAATGCTTGATGATCCACATAGAAAACAAACTTGGTGGCAAGGAGATAATAACAAAATTTCCTTACTGCATATATCATTGCCAACCCTTCTTGCTCCGTAGTGGTGTAGTTCATCGCAGCATCGTTCAACTGGCGACTGGCAAAGCTAATGGGGTAGTCTAGCTTGTGTTCTCCAGGTTGAGCTAGCACACACCCAATAGCAAAGTTTGATGCATCAATATGCACATGGAAGAGTAAATCCCAGTTAGGCATTCTCAAGATTGGAGCACTCGCCAAGGCCTTCTTTAATAGCTCATAGGCACGGTCACATTCTTCGGTCCAAATAACTCGATGAGAAGCTTATACAATGGTCGAGCTATCTCGGCGAAGAAGAGAATAAACCTTTGATAATAACCAACGTGGCCAATAAACCGTTGGACTCCCTTGTAGTTGGTGGGTGGTGGCAGTTCCAGAATGACCTTGATTTTACTCTCGTCCGTGGAAATCCCATTTTTGGACACTATATGCCCTAAGATTAACCCAGAATTGGCATTTGAAAGGATTCAAGGAGATGCGATATAATTTACACCTTTCAAATATTTTTCTTAAACACATTAAGTGCTCATCCCAAGAGGAATGAACACAAAGATCATCTAAGAAAGCTTCACAGAAGTCTCTTAGATATTCCTTAAAGGTCGTGTTTATCAATCGTTGGAATGTTGTAGGTGCATTGGTCAAGCCAAAGGCCATGACGCGAAAGGCAAACACTCCAAACTCCGTGATAAATGCTATTTTAGCTTGGTCCTTGACTGCAATTGTGATCTGATTGTAACCCGAGTACCCATCTAAAAAGCTATAGCCTCCTTGCTTGCCACTCTTTCAAGCACATGTTCAGAATACGGCAACAAGGGGTAATGATCCCTTTTGGTGGCTGCATTAACCTTTTTGAGATCAACGCACTCTGAGTTTCCCATTCTTCTTTGGTACGATGACTATCGGAGAAACCCATTCTGAGTGCTCAATAGGGTATATGAATCCACATTTTACAAGCTTTTCAATTTCCTCTTGTACAATCTTTGCATACTTAGGATTCATTGGGTAGGAACGTTGCTGGACTGGTTTAGCAGTGCTAATCATTGGAATCGTGTGTTGCACCATCGAGGGTGGAACACCCTTCATATCATGATATGTGCAGGCAAATATGTCCTTGAATTCTTTAAGAAGCTTTGTAAGTGCAGCTTCTTCCGCCTTGGTGAGGTCTTGAGCAATAAAAACTGGTTTAGACTCCTCACCCGGATCTGCTAAGTCTATCTCCTTAACTACCGTAGGGCCATCGTAGACACCGCTACTCCCATTGGTAGGCGTTCGTTGGGCTTTTGTGTAGACCACTTTACGTTCCCCTGTGGTAAATGATTTGAAATGCTCGGGTGCGGGGTGTAAGTCTACTGCTTTTTTCTTTCAATTCCGCTTCCTTTTGTTGTTGCTGAGCTAACTCTTGGTTTTGTCACCTTCTCGTAGTACGACTTAATTTCGATTTCTCTTCGATTTCTAATTGGGCGATGTCATGAGGTTGCAAAATACACCACATGACACTTTGGAGGTATTGTCCCCAATTATCCGGCTATCTTCCGATGAGCGTCAATGGCTCCTACATAACTAAGCCATTCTGCAGTGGATCTCTCTTTGTTTATTGCAGTTCGTACATTAGCTCGATAGCGTTGGCGCTTATGTCTCATTTTCTTCTTACCAAGTTTTTGATTTTTGTTTCTATCAGATTCGGACTCACTTGGTCGATCTTCACTTTCGGATGAACTGCAAGAGGTCACTGTCCTAGGCCTTGAGCACATTGCTTCCACATTTGGGTGAATATTTGATTCATCCCCCCCATCAGGCTCACAGTTAGTTTCTTCTTGAGATTCATACTCAGAGTTACATTGGTCAGAGTCTTCGCTACTGTTAGTTGAGTTTTCCACTTTCTTGCCATCAAGAGTCAAGTGCATAACACCTATCATGTTTATTGGCACTAACGGTGGCATATCTTGCCCCTCAGGTGTTACCCAACTTGTGCCTCTATTTCTCCATGTGTCTATGGTTGCCGCTAGGTGTACCCAATCCACGTTATCCGACTCAGTCATACCCGGTAGGACATCCATATAAGGAGAATCTTTCCCATCATCACTCTCTTTTTTGCATGTATAGCAATACCTTAATGGGGCGGAGTGAACAGTGGTATCTGATCGATTATCAATGATAACCTTGCTTCCTAAAGGATGTGCACGACCATTCTCAAGATCAACTCGAATGACAAAGCCCTGGAATTATAGGTAGACATGGTTTTTCGACCAGTCATGCACCATTTGTGCTTCCCTCATTAAAGGACGTCCTAAGATCATTTGATATGACATAGGATGCTTGGAGAAATCCATTACAATAAAGGTATGTTTTACCTTGTATCCCAGGACCTTGATCTTAAGGTCCCTTAACATTCCAATAGGTTTAGCAATAGTTCCGTTTTCCATCTTAACCACTATGTTTGTGACTTCGAGGTGAGGTCTTCCCATAGATTCCCAACAGTTTTTAGTCACAATGCTCACTCCAGCACCACCATCAAGGATTCCCTTTAGAGTTAATCCCTTGGTAGTAATGGGGAGGGTGGCATTAGATTTGTCACCTTCAAAGTACTGTCCCAACTTGTTCACAGGTATTTCAACGACCGAACCTTCATCTAAGTTGGGTTGTAGATCCCAATGCTCCCCTTCATCTTGAAGCGTGTCAGGTCTATCCATATTTGCAAATTGTGGTAGCCCCGTCTTTAGTTCTCCATTGAGAAATGCCCGAAGAGCTAAGAATAGCTCAGGATCTCCGTATAATTTGGATATGATCGTGGTTCTGATTTCAGAGGACATGAAATCCATTAGCTTAGACACATTCAACGGTACTTTTCGAGACATCGCCCCTTGACTAGGGATTGGTGAAGATGGAATCACTTCCTCTTCGATGGAATCACTTCCTCTTCGATGGGGTCTGGCATTCCCTCACTAAACATTCTTTCAAGCAAAACGGGTGTTTGCCCACCTCCTGATGTCCTATCCTCACTTTCTTCTCGAATGATACTAGGTATAGCTAACGGTTTATGGTTCCTGTGTGGCTGAACTTGCGTAGGAAACACTGTATCTGGAATTTTCATTTTTCTCGGGTTTGGCTCTAGTTCTCTTTGTGTTTCTTCCACCAAACCCCTTAAGTGTTTCACTTGTTCAATCTCCTCAACTGGGTTTGGGTAAGTTCCAATCTTTTTCTTGAGGATTTTTGGCCCCTGTGGCTTGTCTTGGGGAGTCTCACTCAGTTTGGGTGGTCGAGAGGGCATTAACTGACTTGGTTGTGGGGCCGAGGAAGTTTCCTTCTGTTTCCCCTTATTTATGTACTCGCTTGATTCTCCTTCATTCAACTCCCGAGTGGGTTCTTCCCTTAAGGTAGTGGCTTTGGTCCCCATGGTTTCTATTGAATCAGAATCATCTTCAGGATCATTCATATACACGGGGTCGTCTCTTGTCCCTATGTTAGTCTTTGAACTAGGCTTGGAGCTCCTGGCATTAAGCGATCTCTTCCGCCGTGTTTTCTTTTTCTTTGCCTAAGCGATTGATGCAATATCCCTCTCTTCAAGAATGTAGTTTTGATTTTGAAGCATTGACCGTGTAACTACATTCGCGGGTATAACGGGTGTGGTTCCTCGTGCTTGGTTGGTGACCTCAACCAAATTCAATGGCATAATCTTGGGTGCATTAGGATTATGTGGACATTGAGCAATCAAATGATCTATGCCATGTGCAACGATTACATGTAAGTACCGGCATTCCCGATGTGCTCCCTTGATTTGGTTGCATCTGAGTAGCGATCTTCTGTAGCCTATTAGGGCACTCCGCTACACGATGCGGTCCACCACACTCGTAGCATTGAAGAGGTGGTCTCCTCGCCAAGGTATTAAGGTTTTGCCCTCTTGTGGCGAGAGCAGCCACTTGATATACAGGCTTGACTTGCCCGAAATGATCCTCCATGTAGTACTGGGGAATCATTTCAAACGTATCAATCCCGTATGGAGCAGTGGGGTCTACCTCCTCTTCATAATCCCCACATGCACTATGTGACTCAAAACCCATCTGGTTTATTGGAGTAATCCTTGGATGTGGAGGTTGTGGTCCTAGCACTGGCGGTGGTAACGGCACAGACTGGACTACATTCGGATTCCTTGGAACTATGTGCTGTGACGGTTGCTCGACAGGTTGTGCAGGCATTAGTGCAGGTACTTGAGGTGTGTTTGACTAGGCTAGTGGTGCCTGATTCGCCAACATTCGCTTAAGTACTAGGCAATCTTTAGATTGATGGCCATACTTACCACATGCATTGCAATTCCCATTGAATTTGACTCTGAATGTGGGACATTCACTCGTGCTATGTGGTCCTAAGCAAACCGAACACCATTGTTGCTCTCTCCTTGGGTACATATGGCTATTCTGAGGAGCTCGATTATCCCTAAAGTATTCTTGGAGAGCCTTAGTAAGGTCGGTCATCACAGACATTTCAGATATCTTGGGCTCCTTGGCAATAGGTTTCACCGTCATTGGCTCGTGCCCAGATACTTGCGAACTAACAGATTTTGTCTCCAATGTGAGATCCCTCCGCCCCCTCCGCACGCCGGACTCTCGGTAGCCGAACAGCGGAAGCAGCCCCCACATGCGCAGGGCGGGGTTTCTTACTCGAGGTCTCGCTCTCGAATGTCCGGGCACGAGACTAGGCTGGTGGTCACTCCAAAAACCGAAACCGGGAAAGATTCCCATGCCCGGAAAGCGGGGGCGATTCTGCCATTATGAATTTTTTTTAAACAAATTTTTCTAACGTGATCAATTCTAAGTTATCCTTCAACTGGATAAACCAGATAGAAGGTAACTATCACTGATATAATTTGATCATTTTAGTAAATTCAACGCTTTTTTCCTGATCCAAGTCAGGCACAGCCGTTGATCTACTTATTGAAAAATTTATCAGGAGATTATTTAACTACTCGGATCTTAGCGTAATCCTAAGATTTTGCAATTTGATTATTAAAACTCCACTGATTCCAGCCTAACCCCATCCGGCCCATGGGTTAGCCACCACCCTACCACTGGAATCGGTGGAACCAAATAAGTACTCACCCACCCATAATTGAATTGCCTTTCTTAACTTTAGCTTTAGAAAACAGATACGCACGCACTCCTCTTTATTAAAACTTTAATAAAAACAATCCTTGATAAACAATTTACGATTTATACATGTCATACTTCAAAATTTTCATTGAGTCCTTGTTTCTCAACAAAACAGTATCACTCTGGACTCTCCGTTGAGACCAGCAAGTCAACAACGAGATCCAGTGATAGATTATAAAAAAAAACATAGGTCCGTCATATAATATCTTCCTCGACATACGCATGGATGTCCTCGGCACCGCGAGCCCGTGCATCGCCTGGTCAGAACCCTCCAGGATCCTCCTTAGGTGTCCTGGCACTTCACTCAGGGACCGCTTCGTCGGCCCTCGTCCATTGTACCGGAAGCGCACCATTTTAACCATACCGAGGCTGGTCAAGACCTCGGCAAGCCTTGCCGCGTGAGCTGTCCCTCGAACACTCCCCGTCAGCTGTTGCAACCGAACTTCCCTTAGATAAACATATATGCCAAATGCTCCCTCCAGCATTCTGGCGTAAGACAGTCTTTTAAGAAGGCAGGGTTTCTATGCAAGTTTACAGTTTTGATTTTTGTTTGAATACCATGAGTATATCATAAATCCCTAGATCCAATTTTCAATTCCAAACAGAATTCTTCAAATTCTGTTAACTTGATTCTTAGATCAAAGTCACGTCTTAACTTAGTTTTTGATTCCATGGGTGATTGAATACATTTTCCTTGAACTGGGCACATCGTCATTGATTGAACTCACGGAGGAATTAGGTCTTGATTAATAATCTGAGTCCGAGTTTAGGTCTGAAAGGTTCTTTCTAAATTTATCTTCTCGAAAGGTACTATCTCAGTTTCTCTTTTTCTAAAACTTCCTACGATGAATATTTGTTTACAATTTCAAAACATGGATTTCTCGAGGAATATTCATTTACGTCGATCTTCGATTAAAAATTATCTTTTTTTTTATACCTTTGGATATAAAAATTTATCATTATGCATACTCCTATGCATGAAAATAAAAATGATAAAAATAACACTTTTGATATAAAATTTTTCATTATGCATATTCCTATGCATGAAAAAAAAAATGATAAAAGTAACACTTTTGATATAAAAATTTATCATTATGTATACTCCTATGCATGAAAATAAAAATGATAAAAATAACACTTGATATAAAATTTTTCATTATGCATATTCCTATGCATGAAAATAAAAATGATAAAAATAACACTTTTGATATAAAAATTTATCATTATGCATATTCCTATGCATGAAAATAAAAATGATAAAAGTAACACTTTTGATATAAAAATTTATCATTATGCATACTCCTATGCATGAAAATAAAAATGATAAAAATAACACTTTTGATATAAAATTTATCATTATGCATATTCCTATGCATGAAAATAAAAATGATAAAAATAACACTTTTGATATAAAAATTTATCATTATGCATATTCCTATGCATGAATATAAAAATGATAAAAGTAACACTTTTGATATAAAATTTTTCATTATGCATATTCCTATGCATGAAAATAAAAATGATAAAAAAAACACTTTTGATATAAAAATTTATCATTATGCATATTCCTATGCATGAAAATAAAAATGATAAAAATAACACTTTTGATATAAAAATTTATCATTATGCATATTCCTATGCATGAAAATAAAAATGATAAAAGTAACACTTTTGATATAAAAATTTATCATTATGCATATTCCTATGCATGAAAATAAAAATGATAAAAATAACACTTTTGATATAAAAATTTTTTATGCATATTCCTATGCATGAATATAAAAATGATAAAAGTAACACTTTTGATATAAAATTTTTCATTATGCATATTCCTATGCATGAAAATAAAAATGATAAAAATAACACTTTTGATATAAAAATTTATCATTATGCATATTCCTATGCATGAAAATAAAAATGATAAAAGTAACACTTTTGATATAAAAATTTATCCTTTATGCATGATATTAAAATTCAACTTCTCCATGATTATAATGAAATTCTTTCAATTAATCTAGGATGATAATTCCTAGAATATGGTAGGAAGTCCTCTTTTTATGCTTTGAATGAAATTATTTTATGCATAATTTTTATAAAAATTTTGCCATAGCTCCGCTGCTATGACTGATAAATCTCAATTTTTCTAAGGGATAAAGCTTATCCTTAAGGACATAATTAAAATGATCTCTAATTGGATTATTAATTCATAATGGATTGAATCATCAATATACATAAACTAAAAGTATAGAAAAAAGCCATTAATTTGGCCTCAAGCATAGCTTAATCTTGGGTTAAGGAAAAGCTTTATGAAAAGCTTGATTTGGATTGAGAAAGGGGTCATGAGTATGACCATTTCTTGAGTGAGAGAGAGAAATTACATAAAAATCATTAGAATTTAAACATAAATGGAAATTAACTTCAATAGCATTTATTAATTTATGTAACTCTTCACTACTATTCACCAATTAACTTCAATAGCATTAAAAAAAAACATACCAATTAAGCTTCTCAAGCTTGAGAGGGGTTGAGAAGAGAGAAACATTGAGAAATTATAGAAAAAATCAATATTCACTAATTACCTTACAAATAGCTTGATTCTTTGTTCACGGTAGAGGCCCCCAACCAATCAATTGGTTAAGTATGTTGATGGAGCCACTAATGGGGATTGAAGAAAGAGGGAAGCTCCAAAAACTAGTGAATTATTAAATGAATTCACAGTTCTTGGCTTAGGTGGAGTAGAGTAACGATGCATAAACACTATATATTTTTCAACAAGGGGGAGGCTTCTATTTATAGGAAAAATTGAGCTCCTAACCAAACAAACTGATTCTAGAATTTTCCAAATCAGTTTGGTCAATTTTTGACCATTTTTAGGTCAGTTAAGCTAACTTTTTGGAACTAGACTTGAATTAGGAGAGAGGAGAGATGAAATATCTCAATTTTTATGAGTTTAAAACTCATTCAAGCATGTGAAATATGCACCTCCTTTAAAGAACTCCCCTTCCTTACATATGTGTCATAATGGAATCATTTTAATATTGCTCATAGTTTTTTTTTACTAATAAACCTTGTACATTTTCAACTCTTCATCTTATGTGAAATATGCACCTCCTTTAAAGAACTCCCCTTCCTTACATATGTGTCATAATGGAATTATTTTAATATTGCTCATAGTTTTTTTACTAATAAACCTTGTACATTTTCAACTCTTCATCTTATGTGAAATATGCACCTCCTTTAAAGAACTCCCCTTCCTTACATATGTGTCATAATGGAATCATTTTAATATTGCTCATAGTTTTTTACTAATAAACCTTGTACATTTTCAACTCTTTATCTTATGTGAGCATTTACTCATTTTTGGATACCCAAAATATCTCATATTTTTAATATTGCTCATAGTTTTTTACTAATAAACCTTGTACATTTTCAACTGTTCATCTTATGTGAGCATTTACTCATTTTTGGGTATCTTCTTTTACAAATTGGATTTATCTCCTCCCTACACATGGATTGATGCTATTGGCCCATAGGAACCTTAATTGGACCATAATCCAAAAATTTCTGAAAATCTAGACCCTTAGACTAAGGTCCTTTATACCTATTTCCAATTAATTCCAATTGTACATTGGAAAATTCTTTTTGAATTTCTGTTTCAGGGGAACTTATTTTAATAGGATGAGTTATTTTTCTATCCAAAAATATTCATAATCTGAATATTCTCTCTCTAGAATAATTTTCTCTCTCTAGGCTAAACACTTAGAAATAAGATCTTTTATATTTCTGAAGAGGGATTTGATTACATGGGAAGATGCTGGACATCTTGAGAGGCTGGGGAGGAATCTTACATTCTCTCCCACTTGAAAAACGCGAGATGTCCTCATCTTGCAAACTGGGGATAATCCCGCAACAGATCGGCTTCATTCTCCCAGGTGGCATCTTCAAAAGGATAGAACTTCCATTTTACTAATAATTCTCTGATAATTCTGTTCCTGAGAAGCTTTTCTCGAACATCGAGAATTTCTTCAGGTTGGAGTTCCATCTGTCCTTGGGTTGAAGAGGTTAGGATTTCATCATCAAGCATATGATTTGAGTTTGGCACATATTCCTTTAGAAGGCTTACATGAAATACATTATGAATTTTGAGATGAGGAGGCAGAAGAAGCTCGTAGGCTAAGCCACCTACTTTCTTTGTAATCAGATATGGCCCACAATATCTGGGTGATAACTTCTTGTACTTCCCAAGAGATAAGGAACTTCTTTTGGGCCGTACTCGAATGAAGACCATATCTGCTTCTTTGAATTCTCTATTTGTCCTCTTCTTATCCGCATATTGCTTCTGTCTATCCTGGGCAGCTTTAATATCTTTACGAATTGACTGCATCTGTTGCTCCATGTCGTCAAGCATCTGTCTGGACATCTCGACCTTAATCAATGGGTCAGACCAAGTTAACGGAGTTAAGCAATCTTGTCCATACAGAGCTTTAAAAGGGCTCATCCCGATACTTCGGTGATAAGAAGCATTGTAGGCGAACTCGACTAGATGCAGATAGCTTAGCCACTTCTTGGGTTCCCTGCCACAGCATGTCCGAAGTATATCTTCAATTACTTGGTTTACCCTTTCAGTTTGACCATCGGTCTCAGGGTGATAAGCTGTGCTGAGATCCAAGAAAGTTCCCACTGCTTCAAAAAATGCAGTCCAAAACCTTGAAGTAAATTTGGGATCCCGGTCACTTACTATTCTCCTCGGTAGGCCATGCAATCTGAAGATTTCTTTGAGGAACACTCTGGCCACATCCACTGCAGTGTAGGTTTCTTTTACTGGAATCAGATGGGCAACTTTGGTTAGTCTGTCGACTACCATGAAGATGGAGTTGTAACCTGATTGCACTGAAGGTAATCCAGTAATGAAGTCCATACTGATACATTCCCACTTCATCTGGGGGATGTCCAATGGATGTAACTTCCCAGGCATTTTTACTCTCTCAGCTTTGACTTTTTAGCATGTCAGACATTGACGTACATGATTCAGCACATCCTTTTTCAAACCAGGCCAAAAGAAACTTTTCTTTATGGACATGTAGGTCTTGATGAAACCTGGATGTCCTGCAATAAGGCTGTCATGGGCTTCATTCAGAATTTGGTCCTTGGTTCCCTCATCATTGGGAATGCATAACCTGCGGTTATAATACATAATGCCATCATCCAGGCTATACCCTTGAACTCTGTTCAACTCCTGCGGAGTTTTGCTTTCCTGCATAAGTAGGTTAGCAATAGGGCCAAAGAATCTATCTTGCATGATCTTCTCACTTGCTTGAGTAATCAAAGGATTTGATATTACAGTAATTGCAAGCAAGGAGGTTTTTCTGCTGAGAGCATCTGCTACCACATTCTCTTTGCCTGGGCGGTACTTGATTTCAAAATCAAATTCCTGCAAGGTCTGCATCCACCTTCTTTGGCGCATGTTGAGGTCCTTCTGAGTAAAGATCCACTTTAAGCTCTGATGATCTGTCATCAAAGTAAACCTTTTACCAGTAGGTAATGTCTCCACAACTTTAAGGCATAGAATACTGAAAGCAATTCCAAGTCGTGGACAGCATAATTCCTCTCATGTGTTCTGAGCTTTCGGGATTCATAAGCCACTGCATGACCTTCCTGCATGAGTGCACCTCCCAGGGCAAAACCACTTGCATCAGTTACTACCTCAAAGGGTAGAGAGAAATCTGGCAGTTTCAGAATGGGACTGGTTACCAAGGCGGTCTTCAGCTTATCAAAAGCACTTTGGCACTTGGCAGACCATTGAAATGGAATATTCTTTTTGAGAAGGTTAGTCAGGGGGGAAGCTATGAGAGCATATTTTGGTATAAAAATTCTATACCAACCAGTCAATCCCAAGAATCCTCTGACTTCTTTCACTGTCTTTGGTTCGGGCCAATCTATGACAGCTTGGATTTTTGCGGAATCTGGAGAAATTCCATCTTTGGATACCAGAAAGCCCAAGTATTCAACGTGGTCGGCAGAGAAAGTGCATTTGCTCTTTTTGGCAAAGAGTTGATGCTTCCTTAGAATCTCAAGAACTTTTCGGACATGAGTCTCATGGTCCGCTGCATTTCTTGAGTAAATCAGAATGTCATCAAAGAAAACTAGAACAAAGTCATCCAAGTATTCTCTGAGGATGTCCTGCATTAGGCGATTGAATGTAGCTGGGGCATTAGTTAATCCGAACGGCATGACAGTAAATTCATAATGCCCATAGCGAGTATTGATGGCTGTTTTTGGTATATCTGGATCATTGATCCTGATCTGGTAATACCCGGATTTGAGATCTATTTTTGTGAAGATCTGGGCTCCATTTAGCCTGTCCAAAAGCTCATCAATCCTTGGGATAGGATACTTATTCTTAACTGTCAGCTGATTTAGACCTCTGTAGTCCACACAGAGTCTAAGTGTTCCATCTTTCTTTTTCTGAAAGAGAACTGGCGCACCCCAAGGTGAAACACTAGGTCTTACAAACCCTTGTTCTAACAGCTGCCTAAGCTGTTCCTTGAGTTCGATGGCTTCAGGAACTGGCATTTTGTAAGAGCGTAAGGCTACTGGTTGAGCTCCGGGGGTCAATTCAATCACATGATCTATTTCTCGAACTGGAGGCATTTCAGTTAGCTCTGCTGGGAATAGATCATCAAATTCACTTAACCATTCTGGTTCTTTAGCTTTAAGCTTTGAGTCTACAGTGTTCATTTTGACAACATAAATTTGCTGCTTCTTCCTAAGTCCTTTCACTAACCTGGAAGCTTTTACTAACTGAAGGTCTGGGGATCCGGAAACTCCAGTTCCATGGACTTTGTTCCCGTGAAGGTCATGGAAGGAAATGGTTCCATTGTGACAGTGTATGTCAGCTTGATTTTTGTGGAGCCAATCCATTCCAAGGATTCCGTCAAAAACTCCTAGAGGTAAGACTTTGAACTGACAGTCGGTTACATTACCATCTAGATTGAACTGGATAAGATCTGTCTCATGGTGAGTGAAAAGAGTCTTCCCACTGGCCAATTCAACTTGCATAGGTTTCCCTGATTTCTGTTCTAAGACTAGCTTACGCAAGCATCCAGGGGAAATGAATGAATGAGAACTGCCTGAATCAATCAAAAGCTTAAAAGGCTTACCCTGATACTCTGCTGGAGTATGGATGACGGAGAACTGCTGGTTAGGCCCTTGATTTTCAATTGCAGCATAGATCTGCCCTTTTTCCTCTTCTACTACATCTGAAATTGTGACTGCTCTGGCTGCTGCAGTCTGAGGTAGAACTCTTTCTCTTTTGTTGTTCCAATTCTGGGAAGGAGTTCTGAGATTACTCTGGATAGAGGCAGATGGCTGGGCTGGAATTCTTCTGGGGTTTCCCTGGCTTGGGCGAGACGGACCCTGATTAAACTGGAATGAAGGGGTTTGTCTCTGAATTCGGAATTCTTGACTTCCCTGTCCCCTTGACATGACAGGAGTCGGACAGTCTTTTAACTGGTGACCAAAACCCTGGCATCCAAAACATCGGTTTTCAGTTCTGAGTTCATCCTTTTGATTTTTTGAAAGCGATGAGGTTCCTGAGAAAGTACTCTGGGGGAAGGGTCTTCCTTCACTTCTGAATCTTCCTGCATCCTGATTCTGATTCAGGCCTTGCTGCCTCTTTGGGAGTGGAAAGTTGGAAGTACTTCCCTGGGCTTGGAATCTCTTAAAGTTAGAGGGTGCAGGTTTTGGTGGGACCTTTACTACAAAAGCTTTGGCAAAATCTTTTGCCATTCTTACTGCTTCAGCCATGGACACTGGCTTGGCATTTTTGACTAGTGTGTCCAAGGGTTCGTTCATTCCTCGAATGAACCTGGCCATGAGTTGCTCTTCATCAAGAGGTGGTGAATATTTGAGTAGAAGAGCAAAGGCCTGGTGATATTCCTCGATGGTTTTGTTCTCCTGCTTTAGTTCTAAGAATTCATTCATTTTGGTTTCTAAAAATCCAGGAGGGCAAAATCTCTTTCTTAGATAGGTTTTTAGATCATTCCAGGATTGAGTATTTCTATCCAGATGATTGGTGTCACAGTGGTTCCTCCATGCTACCCTGGCTGTTTCCACTATTTTCAGCCGGCCAAGAGCCATTTTGCTCCGCTGATTGTATCCTGTGACGTCAAAATACTCTTCCATGGCTTCCACCCATTTCTCCACAGCCTCGCCCAGGTTCTCCCCTTCTCCTTTGAAGGGTCCTGGCTGAGTCCTATGAAGAGCCTTGCGAACATCAAGGTCAAGCTCGTCATCTTCAGAGACAGGGTCTGGCTGACGACCACGGTTTTCTCGTCTCATGATTCTGCCAAAATTTATATATTAATAAATTTTTATTTTGATATTATTCATGAGATCCTAAGACTTAAGAGTTCCAAAAAAAAAAAAACAATTTCTTAAACAAGACAAGATCTTATTGGAGATCTATGACATATGTCCGATAATAGATTTTTCTTTATCAGTAGATCGTCCGCCGTAAACAATCATTTATACAACAGGAATTTTTTTTTCTCTGGAAAACATTTTTTTATTTATATAAAAGTTGCATTATGTACATAAAGCAGCTCGGATCCAGAATTCAAAATCTCCTCGGGAAACGCATAAGACGACGGTATTGGGCCATAGCCATGCCCTGATACAAATGTCCACTTACTGACAAGGGGGCTATTATATTCCATTTAGGAATAAAACAACTAAGAAGTCTGTAGACTTGGCATGCAAGCCTGAAATTCCGAGGCGTTGAATGATATAAAATGACGCCACGTACGATTCTCAGCTTTAACAAGATCATAGCCAATGAGAGGTTCTCCCACAGCATTGCACGGCGGTCGCAAGAGGCGTGGACATATTGCCCTGCAAACCACTTATGCTGAATTCTCTCCGCTGGGGTAGAAAAATATAAATCCTCGAAATGGCGCGCGAGTCTTGTTCGGCTTATTCGAGTTGAAGCGGAAGAGATGAGATGCTCGAAGGCAAATGCAATCATATCTTGAGACTGGGTGAGGTCGGGAATACCAGATAAATGGGGAACTTCCATCTATAAAAACAATTTCTTTGATTAAAATTTCTTCATTAAAGAAGCTTACGGAATGAAAATATATTAAGAAAATGCTGTTTCTGAATTCTTTTTACCAATTTCAGATAAGCATTTAATTATCTTTATTAGCTTTCAATTTCGCTCTGATACCAACTGTGAGATCCCTCCGCCCCCTCCGCACGCCGGACTCTCGGTAGCCGAACAGCGGAAGCAGCCCCCACATGCGCAGGGCGGGGTTTCTCACTCGGGGTCTCGCTCTCGAATGTCCGGGCACGAGACTAGGCTGGTGGTCACTCCAAAAACCGAAACCGGGTAAAATTCCCATGCCCGGAAAGCGGGGGCGATTCTGCCATTATGAATTTTTTTTAAACGAATTTTTCTAACGTGATCAATTCTAAGTTATCCTTCAACTGGATAAACCAGATAGAAGGTAACTATCACTGATATAATTTGATCATTTTAGTAAATTCAACGCTTTTTTCCTGATCCAGGTCAGGCACAGCCGTTGATCTACTTATTGAAAAATTTATCAGGAGATTATTTAACTACTCGGATCTTAGCGTAATCCTAAGATTTTGCAATTTGATTATTAAAACTCCACTGATTCCAGCCTAACCCCATCCGGCCCATGGGTTAGCCACCACCCTACCACTGGAATCGGTGGAACCAAATAAGTACTCACCCACCCATAATTGAATTGCCTTTCTTAACTTTAGCTTTAGAAAACAGATACGCACGCACTCCTCTTTATTAAAACTTTAATAAAAACAATCCTTGATAAACAATTTACGATTTATACATGTCATACTTCAAAATTTTCATTGAGTCCTTGTTTCTCAACAAAACAGTATCACTCTGGACTCTCCGTTGAGACCACAAGTCAACAACGAGATCCAGTGATAGATTATAAAAAAAAACATAGGTCCGTCATATAATATCTTCCTCGACATACGCATGGATGTCCTCGGCACCGCGAGCCCGTGCATCGCCTGGTCAGAACCCTCCAGGATCCTCCTTAGGTGTCCTGGCACTTCACTCAGGGACCGCTTCGTCGGCCCTCGTCCATTGTACCGGAAGCGCACCATTTTAACCATACCGAGGCTGGTCAAGACCTCGGCAAGCCTTGCCGCGTGAGCTGTCCCTCGAACACTCCTCGTCAGCTGTTGCAACCGAACTTCCCTTAGATAAACATATATGCCAAATGCTCCCTCCAGCATTCTGGCGTAAGACAGTATTTTAAGAAGGCAGGGTTTCTATGCAAGTTTACAGTTTTGATTTTTGTTTGAATACCATGAGTATATCATAAATCCCTAGATCCAATTTTCAATTCCAAACAGAATTCTTCAAATTCTGTTAACTTGATTCTTAGATCAAAGTCACGTCTTAACTTAGTTTTTGATTCGATGGGTGATTGAATATATTTTCCTTGAACTGGGCACATCGTCATTGATTGAACTCACGGAGGAATTAGGTCTTGATTAATAATCTGAGTCCGAGTTTAGGTCTGAAAGGTTCTTTCTAAATTTATCTTCTCGAAAGGTACTATCTCAGTTTCTCTTTTTCTAAAATTTCCTACCATGAATATTTGTTTACAATTTCAAAACATGGATTTCTCGAGGAATATTCATTTACGTCGATCTTCGATTAAAAATTATCTTTTTTTTATACCTTTGGATATAAAAATTTATCATTATGCATACTCCTATGCATGAAAATAAAAATGATAAAAATAACACTTTTGATATAAAATTTATCATTATGCATATTCCTATGCATGAAAATAAAAATGATAAAAGTAACACTTTTGATATAAAAATTTATCATTATGCATACTCCTATGCATGAAAATAAAAATGATAAAAATAACACTTGATATAAAATTTTTCATTATGCATATTCCTATGCATGAAAATAAAAATGATAAAAATAACACTTTTGATATAAAAATTTATCATTATGCATATTCCTATGCATGAAAATAAAAATGATAAAAGTAACACTTTTGATATAAAAATTTATCATTATGCATACTCCTATGCATGAAAATAAAAATGATAAAAATAACACTTTTGATATAAAATTTATCATTATGCATATTCCTATGCATGAAAATAAAAATGATAAAAATAACACTTTTGATATAAAAATTTATCATTATGCATATTCCTATGCATGAATATAAAAATGATAAAAGTAACACTTTTGATATAAAATTTTTCATTATGCATATTCCTATGCATGAAAATAAAAATGATAAAAATAACACTTTTGATATAAAAATTTATCATTATGCATATTCCTATGCATGAAAATAAAAATGATAAAAGTAACACTTTTGATATAAAAATTTATCATTATGCATACTCCTATGCATGAAAATAAAAATGATAAAAATAACACTTTTGATATAAAAATTTATCATTATGCATACTTCTATGCATGAAAATAAAAATGATAAAAATAACACTTTTGATATAAAATTTATCATTATGCATATTCCTATGCATGAAAATAAAAATGATAAAAGTAACACTTTTGATATAAAAATTTATCATTATGCATACTCCTATGCATGAAAATAAAAATGATGAAAATAACACTTTTGATATAAAATTTATCATTATGCATATTCCTATGCATGAAAATAAAAATGATAAAAATAACACTTTTGATATAAAAATTTATCATTATGCATATTCCTATGCATGAATATAAAAATGATAAAAGTAACACTTTTGATATAAAAATTTTTCATTATGCATATTCCTATGCATGAAAATAAAAATGATAAAAATAACACTTTTGATATAAAAATTTATCATTATGCATATTCCTATGCATGAAAATAAAAATGATAAAAGTAACACTTTTGATATAAAAATTTATCATTATGCATATTCCTATGCATGAAAATAAAAATGATAAAAATAACACTTTTGATATAAAAATTTTTCATTATGCATATTCCTATGCATGAATATAAAAATGATAAAAGTAACACTTTTGATATAAAATTTTTCATTATGCATATTCCTATGCATGAAAATAAAAATGATAAAAATAACACTTTTGATATAAAAATTTATCATTATGCATATTCCTATGCATGAAAATAAAAATGATAAAAGTAACACTTTTGATATAAAAATTTATCCTTTGTGCATGATATTAAAATTCAACTTCTCCATGATTATAATGAAATTCTTTCAATTAATCTAGGATGATAATTCCTAGAATATGGTAGGAAGTCCTCTTTTTATACTTTGAATGAAATTATTTTATGCATAATTTTTATAAAAATTTTACCATAGCTCCGCTGCTATGACTGATAAATCTCAATTTGTTTAAGGGATAAAGCTTATCCTTAAGGACATAATTAAAATGATCTCTAATTGGATTATTAATTCATAATGGATTGAATCATCAATATACATAAACTAAAAGTATAGAAAAAAGCCATTAATTTGGCCTCAAGCATAGCTTAATCTTGGGTTAAGGAAAAGCTTTATAAAAAGCTTGATTTGGATTGAGAAAGGGGTCATGAGTATGACCATTTCTTGAGTGAGAGAGAGAAATTACATAAAAATCATTAGAATTTAAACATAAATGGAAATTAACTTCAATAGCATTTATTAATTTATGTAACTCTTCACTACTATTCACCAATTAACTTCAATAGCATTAAAAAAAACATACCAATTAAGCTTCTCAAGCTTGAGAGGGGTTGAGAAGAGAGAAACATTGAGAAATTATAGAAAAAATCAATATTCACTAATTACCTTACAAATAGCTTGATTCTTTGTTCACGGTAGAGGCCCCCAACCAATCAATTGGTTAAGTATGTTGATGGAGCCACTAATGGGGATTGAAGAAAGAGGGAAGCTCCAAAAACTAGTGAATTATTAAATGAATTCACAGTTCTTGGCTTAGGTGGAGTAGAGTAACGATGCATAAACACTATATATTTTTCAACAAGGGGGAGGCTTCTATTTATAGGAAAAATTGAGCTCCTAACCAAACAAACTGATTCTAGAATTTTCCAAATCAGTTTGGTCAATTTTTGACCATTTTTAGGTCAGTTAAGCTAACTTTTTGGAACTAGACTTGAAATAGGAGAGAGGAGAGATGAAATATCTCAATTTTTATGAGTTTAAAACTCATTCAAGCATGTGAAATATGCACCTCCTTTAAAGAACTCCCCTTCCTTACATATGTGTCATAATGGAATCATTTTAATATTGCTCATAGTTTTTTTTTACTAATAAACCTTGTACATTTTCAACTCTTCATCTTATGTGAAATATGCACCTCCTTTAAAGAACTCCCCTTCCTTACATATGTGTCATAATGGAATCATTTTAATATTGCTCATAGTTTTTTTACTAATAAACCTTGTACATTTTCAACTCTTCATCTTATGTGAAATATGCACCTCCTTTAAAGAACTCCCCTTCCTTACATATGTGTCATAATGGAATCATTTTAATATTGCTCATAGTTTTTTACTAATAAACCTTGTACATTTTCAACTCTTTATCTTATGTGAGCATTTACTCATTTTTGGATACCCAAAATATCTCATATTTTTAATATTGCTCATAGTTTTTTACTAATAAACCTTGTACATTTTTAACTCTTCATCTTATGTGAGCATTTACTCATTTTTGGGTATCTTCTTTTACAAATTGGATTTATCTCCTCCCTACACATGGATTGATGCTATTGGCCCATAGGAACCTTAATTGGACCATAATCCAAAAATTTCTGAAAATCTAGATCCTTAGACTAAGGTCCTTTATACCTATTTCCAATTAATTCCAATTGTACATTGGAAAATTCTTTTTGAATTTCTGTTTCAGGGGAACTTATTTTAATAGGATGAGTTATTTTTCTATCCAAAAATATTCATAATCTGAATATTCTATCTCTAGAATAATTTTCTCTCTCTAGGCTAAACACTTAGAAATAAGATCTTTTATATTTCTGAAGAGGGATTTGATTACACGGGAAGATGCTGGACATCTTGAGAGGCTGGGGAGGAATCTTACATCCAAAAACACCTTTTTACCTGCAATCATCAAGTTGTCTTCTGACTAGATTGCATTGGCAGTGACTGCTTCCCACGTTGTAAGACCTCTAATGACTAGGCCATTGTATATATCTTCATGGCGCAATCCTTGGTGATGAATCTATCGAGCAGTTGGTTATTATTGAAGCGCTCATCGGGAGTGCAGCGAGAACTCAGATGCTTCAATCGACTTATAAAGTCTCTCACTGACTCCCCTTCCTCGCGTTCAGCTTTTTGGAGTTGAGATGCTACTCCCCAAAGCACACCCTCACGTATATATTCTTTCAAGAACAATCTCTTGAGAGTGGGATAGTGAGTGCGCTCTTCAATCCTTAAGGTTCGATACCAATCTCCGGCCTTCCCACTCAAGGTTAAGCCTAAGGCTTTACACTTATGCAGCTCATTGTGCTCTTCCAAGGAATCACACACATGTTCAAAGACTTCAATGTGCTTCCTAACATCCTCATTACCACTGAAGTTTTGAGTGAGCTTAGCCACTTGTACAGCCTTGCTTCTAGGTTCTCTCTTAGGCATGCCCCGCATGTTTTCCGCAATAGATCATCCGATCATCTGAGCAAACGCTGCGAGATCACCTAGGTGAGCAGGCATAGCTGGTGGAGGCACTTCTGGGATAGCCTGGCTGATAGGAGTTGGCGTTGGTCTGAGTATGTTGGCAAATGACGTAGGATATGATATGTGACTAGGCCTAGCTCCTCTTAGATAATGGTTATGATAAGGTGGTCGTGGAGCATACGCCATTGGCATACCAACAGGCGTAGGAGCTACATGAGCATGAGTAGCAATAGGTACATAAGGCCGATAGGCACTGCCACGCACTGTTATAGGTACTGTTCCACCAGGTAGCGGTGTCGTACTAACTACAGTGGTAATAGGTGCGCCTTCCATCATGCTCATCATTGGGATAGGCATTGTGGATTCCCTAATGGAAAGTTGAGCCAAGGTTAGAAAGCTAAAGTTACTGCTCGTGGGCTCAACCTGCATTGAGACTCCAGGCGAAACAACATACGAAGGGTCTATGGGACTCACCGAGGGAGTCTCCAATTGTGATAGGGTTGGTTGTTTGGCCTTGCCCGTATCCAAAAATCTCATAGGGCCAGTGGAAACTAAGTTCACTCCCCTATTTTGCCTCTCAATTTGGATAATTCTATGAATAACCTCACATATCATTTGTTGTTGCTCTTCTAGATTAGTGGCGCTAGATGTAGATCGTAGGACTTCTAACCAACCTACATGGTATGTGTAACCCGTGTATAGGTCTGTTAGAGTCTCTGTGTGTAGATCATATTTTCAATTTTCATTGAGAAATATCCCATCCAGACTTGGTGTGCCAAATGGTTCTCTTGAAGTGGATGCAATGTCACTTCTTATGGATTGGCTTCTAGGGACCTCTACTTTAGGAAGAGCATAGGAAGGTGGTAACTCAGTAGGGCCCTCATTAAACGAAGTGGGTAGAATATCCACATGGACACTCTTTGGGAGGGTAGGGTCTACATAAGATGTGAATGGCGAATCTACTACTCCTCCTTCCTCATTTACTTCGCTTGTCGCATGTTCAGAGCGTGTATCTCTACTAAAGGTCTCTATTAGACGACTAAACATGCTAGATCCGGGTTATGGGGCCCACACTGGCATGTTTTGGTTTGTCTCCTCAGGGTTCTTGGTAGGGTGTCCTTCCATGGCTTTTGAGTCAGAGGACGAGTCACTATCCACTATTCGTGGATCTTGGGTTGCACTCCCTTGGGTTCCAGCCGAAGGCCAAGATGCCAACGTGGAGGGATGGTGTGAGCCTGCATAAATCGAAATGCTTTCTAGTGGCTCAGACTCCAGCACTCGACCACAGCGTAGATGCATGTGACGTGGGTACCCTACGGGCGTTGGTGACTACCTTTGAAGCCCACACAAGTGGTTTCTTAGGTGTTTCGCACCCCGTTTTTACTTGTTTTTAGATTGTTTTTAACTCGTTTTTGACCCCCTTACTTATGGTGGAACCTGAACTAGGGCGTGTGATAGCTCGAAACAAGCGTATCGTTCAAAGGGTCCTAGTGTGCTTTACAACACCGTGTTCGCCTATCTAGAGCTCCTGTAGTCCTCAAAACAGTCCGTTTCCCTTGGGGGGAAGGGGCGAAAGCCTATTTGCTTGTGGAGGAAAGGGTGAGGGCTTTATCCCACATGCTCACTTTACTCCTTGGGGAGTGGGCTACATATAGGGCACAACTCTCCATAAGCTCTCACTTGAAAGAAAGCTATGGAGGCTCACTCTCCTATATATATATATCAATAGACCGGGGTCGGGGCCAATTGGGAGTTTTTCTTTTCAAAATTTTTTTCTTCAATTAAAAAATCTTTCCTCTCCACACGTTTGGTTTTTTTTCTTTTAAAAAAATTTTATTTTTATTTTTTATTTTTTATTTTATTTTTCAATTTTTTTTTTGTTTGGGATAAGTTTTCTAGGGTTTCTTTCTAGGGTTCAGACTTTGCCGCGGCGCAGTTCGCACACGGTGCAGTCCTGGGGATTCAGAAATCCCCCCCCTCACATGCAGAAAACCAGATAACAGACCGCACGCCCACACGCGGAGCGAAAAAATAATAAAAGCAACAGAAATGCATAAGACAAATTGCAGAAACAGATTGCAAAACACGGAAACACCTCAACAACAAACACACAGTCACTTTCCTACAGTGTAAATTAAACTTCACGCAGCAGCGCGAGCTGCAAACTGGAGCTTGGTGCAGGGCAACTCCCCGACAGCGGTGCCAAAAATGTGCGCTTATGCCGCACAAGTCATTAGCTGGGGACTTGCCGAACACCGTATGCCAGCCAACGAATGGCTGCAAGCATACAACCAGGGAAGCAAGCTCAAACACAATGCAGCAAAAGGTGTGTCACTCACCGCTCAACCGTCACCTTGAAGGATTCCTGCGTCGCAGTGAAGAAGGAGCCACCGTCGTCGCTCTACCGCCTCTCCGCCGTCGTGCCGCTACACAGTGCTCGATCGCTCTCTCACTCTCTCTCTCTCTCTCACACACACGCAGGAGAAGAAAACCAAGGAGATAAGGCAAGAGCACTCTTGTATTCACAACACATGAGAATGAGGATTTAAGGGTTACATTTGACTCTTATAGGTGACTTGGCTGTTCACACTTGGGCGCCCATACATGGCCGGTCGATCCTAACCCTTATCCTACTGATATTCAAGGTGCGTCTCTCATCGGCGATCACCCAATCCCTTCACCCTCAACATATGGTGCCGACAAGCCCGCCGGCCCCTGACTTAGAATATTTAAATTAATGACGTAAAACATAGTACGTCTCAATGCCCGTCATGGGTTAACAGTAATAAAAGTCCATATATTGAAATATGATATTGTAATCAGGCCTCTTATGGAGCATACTATTCAAATGTTTGCCTTTGCAAAGCATTGAATAAATTCTAGCACAAGCAATAAATTCATGTTCATTTACAATGTCTTATTATAATTGAGTCATAAATGGAGTGCATCCTTCTCTAAGGGGACTCCTTTCTTTTGGTCAAACTTTGTAAATTATTATTTTTTTAGTAGAGTAGGTGAATACTTTTAACTATCATTTTGACAAAGGGCATCCTACTGGAAGGAGAATCTTTCTATCTTTAATAATTTTAATTTGTAGTAGTTGTGTATATAAGGAAACGTTCACCATGTCAAATTATAAATTCTTGTTTTTTTAGTTTTTGTTCATTACAATGCAGTCTTAAAATTGGAGAGTGCATTCTACTCTAAGGGGACTCTCAATATACAATCTCTTGTATCAATGTTTTTACTTGGGGGTCTAGATTGAACAAATGGTAGATCTTGGTTCTTTCAATGCGTTCTTGCTCCACGTGGTAGAGCTAGCTCAGAATTCTATCTCTACTTGGGGGTCTAGATTGAACAAATGGTAGATCTTGGTTCTTTCAATGCGTTCTTGCTCCACGTGGTAGAGCTAGCTCAGAATTCTATCTCTACCATGTGGTAGAGCTAGAATCCCTTCAAATCAAGCTCCACCATATGGGATGGTAGAGCTAGAATTCTATGTCTATATCTACCATGTGGTGGAGCTACCATCCATTGAAGTCTAGCTATATAATTTCATGGAGCTAGCTAGCTCCACCATGTGGTATCTTATTGAGCTCTAGCTCCACCATGTGGTGGAGGTAGCAACCATGGTCTCTTCATGGAGTTTTGGCCTTACCACATGGTGGAGCTAGTATCCATGTGTGGTAGACCTAAACCTTTGGAAGTCATACAATACGACTAGAATTTTGAGTCTAGATCTATCGTTTGGTGGAGCTTGCATCCACTGAAGTCTAGCTCTATAATGTCCAAGTGGTGGAACGAGATCTAGAATGGATAAGTCATGGATCAAGAAATCCTTTCCAGCTCTATAATAGACAAGTGCTAGATCTAAAGTGAAGAGATAAAGTGATTGACGTTGGACTGCTAGCCATGCTAGACACCTCAATATGAGCAACAAGGCAAATATCTCGCTACATTGTCCATTTCAGACAAATAACTACACGAGTTTTCTTCAAAAAAGTTCATTTCTTTTGGGGTCTCCATGTTTTGTACAACAACAAGAATACATTGAAACTCGATGATAGCTACTACAATGTGTTTAACAATCAAGATGATAATTAAGATAATAATTGAGAGAATAATCTAAGTGTGTGATCTTGTGAGTACACAAAATGAACATGCTTAAAAAGAAGCTCAATACCTCATTCAACCAATACACCCCCATGACACTAGCACATTTTGTTACTCCCTTTTGTAATTGAATGTAAATGGTAATGGTCTCTATTATAATAAAATATAAAGGGTCTTTGTAATCTGGCCATCTTCGGGAGCGTGATGTTCAATTGTGTGCCTTTTGCAAGGCATTGAACATATTTTAACACAAAAAAATAAATTCATTTTCATTTACAATGTTTTATTATGAAGTTGTAGATGGAGTGCATCCTACCCTAAGGAGACTCCTTTTATCTATTGACAAAGTGCATCATACTTTTAAGGGGACTCTTTAGTAGAATAAGCTTCATCAAAATGAAATCTTTTAACCGTAATTTTGACAAAGTGCATCCTACTCCAAGGAGACTCTTTCTATCTTTAATAATGTTAATCTGTAGCGATTGTATATATAAGTATACCTTCACCACCTCAATTTATAAAATCTTGTTTATTTTGTCTTGTTCATTACAATGAAGCTTTAAAATTGGAGAGTGCATTCTACTCTAAGGGGACTCTCAATATACAATCTCTTGTATCAATGTTTGTAATTGGGGGTCTAGATCAATCAAATGTTATATCTTGGTTTCTTATGGACTGTAGAATGGCCAAGTGGTGGATCTAAAAATCTTTAAATCCTCCTCAATGTGTTGTAGCTCCACATGGTAGAGCTAGCTCAAAATTCTAGCTCTACCATGTGGTGGAGCTAGAACCCCTTAAAATCAAAATTACACCCCCATGATACTAGCACATTTTGTTACTCCCTTTTATAATTGAATGTAAATGGTCTTTGTAAATGGTCTCTATTATAACAAAATATAGAGGGTCTTTGTAATTTGGCCAACTTTGGGAGCAGACTGTTCAATTATGTATCTTTGAGATGCCTGGTAGGTTTTACTTAGAATTATTCTATATTAACCTCAAGGTCCGGCATGATTAAAGAAAAGTTATTTTGAAATAAGTAAATTTTCCTTGTTGCTACTCATCTTTTGGTGCAAAATGTTCAACATTCTGGTGTTCCAAGGATCAGAAAGAGAAGACCCGAGAGGAGTTATCTCCGAGAGTTTAACCGAGCATGTCGCTTGATGAGTTGGTCTATGAAGGAGAGGGAAGAAATACTTCCAGATTTCTTAGAAGGTGTGGCCTTAACTTACCAGAGGAGTCCAGGAATGATTGGGAAAGGTTGACCAAAGCAATGAGGGAGAGATTTGGGACAGTGGAGTCACCAAATACTTAACTATTGCAATTGGATCAGATTTTCCAAAAGGAAGGAGAGTCAGTTTCTACCTTTTCAGTGACGTATGAAGCCTTATTC
Organism: Cibotium barometz; assembly: GCF_041138505.1. Lineage (NCBI taxonomy): Eukaryota > Viridiplantae > Streptophyta > Polypodiopsida > Cyatheales > Cibotiaceae > Cibotium > Cibotium barometz. Next base: position 19,009,414 of record NC_141054.1, read on the forward strand.
ACCAAATACTTAACTATTGCAATTGGATCAGATTTTTCAAAAGGAAGGAGAGTCAGTTTCTACCTTTTCAGTGAGGTATGAAGCCTTATTCAACAAGCTACTTTACATGTTGTTGCTTCTTCTTTTTCACCTTCTATGGGAGATTCAAAGAGTTCTTTAGCAATGGAGTACCTTAAGATGAGCAAGTTTATCAAGGATTTGGATCCCTGCTTGCATGGAAAAGTTCTTAGCAAAGATCCCACTACTTTTAAAGAGGCTCTTCGTATTGCTTTGAAGAAGGAGGCCACTCTTCATATTGAGTTCACATTCAAATCTTCTCTAAGTGTGTCGACCCCACCACAAGTAAAGATAGCCTCAACATCTAAGGTACAAGCTCCATCCTTCAATCATAACATTGCACAACTTATGGCAGAATTTGCTGATTTGAAGTTACACTTAGTCAACGCAAGGCCACCTACTAGGGTTCCACGAGTTGAGGATAAACCTAGGGATAGAAGTAGTATCACATGCTATGAATGTCAAGAGAAGAGGCACTATCGCACTGAGTGTCCAAAATTCAGGAAAAGAGAGGATAAAAGTCTAGCACTTTTAGAGGAAACATGCTCAGAAGAAGAAGAGGAAACATTGATGCCATTAATGGCAAAAAGGGGTCGTAAAACTAGGAGCCAAGAAGAAGAAGAACAAGAAGATAAATGACAAAAAGGGGGTCGTAAAACTAGGAGCCAAGAAGAAGAAGAAGAAGAGAAAAATAATAAGAAGAAGAAGTCATCTAGGAGAAAAATTGGACAATCTGACTTTCCTCTGGGACAAGGATCTCTTAGTTTATGACCTCTTAACAGATCTTAGGGAGAAAACAGCACAAATCACATTTGGGCAGCCTTTGGCACTCTCTCCAAAGCTCAAAAAGGAATGGGGTAAGCTGGCTAGCACAAGGGTATCTAAGAAAAAGAAGAAGAGGGATAATGGGACTCCTATGACTCAAAAGATGGCCATTGATGTAGGAGATGATGTGCCTGTGATTGATGTCATCATTTTGAGGGGCAAACTATTTCTAATGCATACATTGATGGAGGTGCATCAATCAATGTCATGAGTGAAAAAACAATGAAAGATGCCGATTTAAAGTTATCTTCTACTAACTCTTCCTATTGCATCAAACTTGCCGATACTACTAGGGTGAAAACCTTAGGAATTGTCAGGAATTTGGGAGTGGATGTATGTGGTATTTCTGTGCCTATATTTTTCCAGGTCATTCCTACAAAGCCTGATGCTGCTAGGGCTTACCCATTGATATTGGGTAGGCCATGGCTTTGCCAAGTGAAGGCAGTTCAAAAGTGGGAGACAGGTGATCTTATTCTACAAGGTGAGAATAACATCAAGAGTCGTGAAAGTGGTAAGAGGTGAACCTTCAACTTCCGAACGTTTAGAGTCAAAGTGGTAAGAGGTGAACCTTCAACTTCCAAATGTTTAGAGTCAAAGTCATCTGATGAAGAGGAGACAAGTGGTAGCTCCGAGGATTCCATCTCAGAAATGGAGGTGGAGGGAGTTGCATATTATTTACCTTATGTTTCCCAAGAATGAGAAGGGATAACATGACATGTTCTTTCTTTATTGCCCATGGATGGAGGAATGTTGTAATTCACCACTACCACTGGCCATATACTATATAAGATGCTCTTGATTCCAAAAGGATTAACACCATCCATACCCAATCCAAGTCTCAAATGTCTAGACTCTTCCTTGAAGCTTGGCCACAATTCCTCGATGTGCTTCCATGTAGGAGCGTCTGCAGGAATTCTCATCTTTCTATCATTGGATCGATGAGAGGAATGCCATGACATGAGCTCTGCAACAATAGATTTGCACTTGAACATGTGTTGGATGCGAGGAATGATGGGAAAATGTTGCAACATCTTACGCGGCACATGTAGACCTTTAAGGTCCTCTCGATATCTTGAGTCTCCACAAATAGGACACTTTTGAGCTGCCGCATGTATCCCACAAAAGAGAACACAGTCATTGATACACATGCATGGATGCGAGTATAATCCAAGCCTCCAAGAGATGTCAAAAAGCACCTTGCTTGGTCTCTTGAGGTTAGCAATTTATTCTCCTTTGGAAGCATCTTCGATAAAAGCTTATTGACAAAACAATTAAATACATTAATATAAAAAATAATTTCCTCTTATATATCTATAATGGAAGTAGACAATTTATGAAATTAGAAAACTCACTTCAAAAGTGCATTCAAACTTGCATTGCTCCATCCATAGATTCTTTGCAAGTTGAGCAACTCAAGAGTAGCGTGTAGAATGGAATATGTGCATCCCTCAAAAAGTGGGGCCGAAGCTGCGTTATAAAGGTGATCATTTTCCATGGCTTTTTCATTTTCACTACGCTCATTGGAAAATAGAGCACGTACCATATCTTCTAAAACCTCTTCCTCCACCATCTCATGAGGAAAGGGTGGTGGGCTTCTATCTCCATCATTCCAATTCTCCACCACTTCTATGCTTTTTGAAGCGTCTAGATTTCTGTACGACGCTTGGCCTCTTGACGCCACCTATGAGGTTAATACAAAAGGGTGTGGTGCATTATCCTTACACACGAGTATTTCAATGTGAGTCTCCATTGAATACTAATTCTTAATTAAATTCTTACAATATAAGCAAAGTATACTTACCATTGACCCCGTCGGTTCCCATTTTCCATACATTGAAATGTGGTTCATTGTAATGCTACGTTGTCGATGCATACATCCTTGACAACGATCACACATACATTTTATTTTTTGTTGCAACCAACGATCTCGATTTTGAACACGAAGGGACTCATCATCACTAGAAGAACTAATTGATGAAGACATCCTCCATATTCAAAAAAAGAATAAATAGTTTTGATCTTTCTATGTGTGTTTAAAAACTGTTCTGTTTCACGTCTACTATAAACGTGTCTTTACATGCATCTAAAAATGCCTCTAGAAGCATGTCTATAAATGCTTCTAGAGGCATCTAAAAATGCCTCTAGAAGCATGTCTATAAATGCGTCTACTCTATAGAATAGATGCGTTTTTAGAAGTATGTACAGACACAAAAATAGATGCACACTGTGGCAAAAAAGATCAAAAATTAAACCCGAGGGTGTTTTGCCAGTAGTTTGACAAAACACAGTTCTTCCAAAACGCATCCTACCCTATTTCTAATCCTCTCTCACCCTCTCAAGCCTCTGTCACCCTCTCATGCTTCATGACTAGGCTGCAATTGTGCTTTACAAAGGACTGTGGAGTAAGAGTTTACCTTGGTACATACCTTAAGGTTGTGGTGAGTCTCTTTCTCTTCTTCTTCTTCTTCTTGCTCCTTTTCTTCTTGTTCTTTTTGTTGATCTTGATCTTACTCTTGCTCTTACTCTTTCTCTTCTTCTTGAACCCTACTTCTCTTTTGTGCTTAAGCTAATCAAGTGTTTATATAGCTCACTTTTTTTTTGACTATTTTACAGATTTTTATCTCAAAAATCCCAAATAACCAAGGTAGGCCTCTTGGTTTGTTTATTATATTTTCTTAATATTTGATTATTAATCTTTTATATGTATGCATTACTAATCTTCTTAATATTTTCTTGGTTTGTATGTATACATTACTAATCTTTTGCTCACTCTTTTTTTGGTTTTGTAGGTCCTTTAATCCTCTCTTTCAACATCACAAAAAAGAGGTAAGTGCTTTCATATATTTCCTCTCTTTTCTCTATTATTGTTGCACCCTTGGATGCTGGGGTTTTTCTTTGTAGGTTTACCCAAAAGCTTTATGCATAAGGCCTCATGCTTAAGGCCTCATGCTTAAGGCCTTATGCATAAGCTTTATGCATAAGGCCTAATGCATAATGCTTTATGCAAGGCTTGCGTAATGGCTTGCATAAGGCTTGCATAACGTATAGTGCCGGGAATGAGATAATTCTCGGCTTGCATAATGGCTTGCATAACGGCTTACATGCTTTCTTAATGAGATGACTTAAAGAGCCGGGAAGTCTGCATTTTATAATATTTTCTTTGTTTGTATAGATGTGGCCTGGGTCCTCATCCTCTTGTCCCCCAGAGACCCACAAGTTGAGGCTCTCATCGAGTCTCAAACAATGACTGTTTGCTAGGGAGGTAGAGGGCATCTTTGGCTATACTCCCACCCCCGATCAGTTGGCAGCCTATGCAGCAGGCACTCCTTTACCATCAGGTCTGCCCACAGCCCAACAAAGTCCCTTGCCACGCACTTTACCCTTGCTAGGCACTTCACCTACCTTTACATTCACCCCCTATCCATCAGCCCCAGTTAGTGCTATAGCATCTCCTACACTTGCACCTTCACGAGATGTGACACCTCACAGTCGTCATGGCTCTCATGAGAGTGGCAGCCGTCGTCGTAGGGAGGGTAGTCGTGGAGATAGTGGCGGTCGTACCTCATGCTGCACTAGCACTGAGAGTGGAGGTAGAGGAGATACAGGATGCCTAGGACAGTGCTTTGGGGTTGGGGATAGTTCTTTAGAGTCACCACCACATCATGGTGATATATCATATTATGATATCACAGATGTGGGCGGCATAGTTGATGACTCTCGTGGGGGAAGGAGTTGGTAAACTACTTGCGTCAAGTAGTTTTTATACACTATAAAGATTGCTTTATACATTTTAAATAGCAAAGGAAGAGCCTAGTGGATGATTGCATTAAAGCTATCCACAAGAAGTATCCTAATCCTCACAACCAAAGCTTTAACAGTAGATGGGCGCAACACAAAATCAAAGACATACTTAAGAATAGAAGGTCTCTAGTAAAGGAGACATGCAAAGGAGGAGAAAGCCCGAATAGATACTGATCAAAATAGACACGGCAAGACATCTACTGCACAAGGATCCCTTAAAAAAGATCAATACAAAAAGAATACTTTTAAAAGATCATCCTTCCCTACGTCCTTTCACAAAAGGCACCATATACCCTCACTCCTTAATTAAATCGATTCATTAAGCCCTTTGAAGAGAGACAACTCACGCAGAGAGAAAGTAATAGCAACATCCATCTCGTTGCTTTTCCCACATTTTGAGTAGTGCTATAGTTTGTTGGAAACCATGTAGCCACATATGTGCAATTTCATGAACTCATGCAAAATATTTTGAGATCATGTGATTGGCTTCGATGACTAATTTACAAAGTTCTAGATAATGGTGTTATAAAATCATATGATTTGGGTTTTAAAACGGTGAAAGTTTTTCCATTTTAGATTTTATTTAAATTTTTGTCCTAAAATCAGTTTCATATTGCGCTAACTTGTTAAATTGTTAGCTTCTTTGTGGATTTCTCAATTTTAGGTATGTGTCACAATTATACAATCTATGATCACAAACAAGGAGATTATTAATTAGGATGGAGGAAAGAAATACACAACATTAAATTTGGTTGATGAATCATCACAAGTTCCCCTTGAGGGCATCCCTACTAATTCTCAAGTGCAACATGAATTGGTGGAGACAAACGATGCACAAGGGTTAACACAAAATGCTACGAGATTCGAAAACAATGAAAGACAAGATAGCGAAGACCAAGTAGCTTTCATTCCTCATGGGCTCAATATGTGCACCTCTCCAAGACCCCTTGTCAAAGTTTTTTATTAAAAGAGGTAGAGAGATACCTCTTGTCTTATCATGTCACTTAATCGGTCTTATCGTGAATGAAGTTGTGAGGACAAGACAAGTGAATGTGACTGCTCTTGTAGATATTTTTTATAGATTAGGTTACATCGAGGCAATTGCACCATTTCTTGTTGTTAGTTTTACAAGGCCTAGAAAGGGATTTTTTCAAGTAAATAATGATGACATTCAATAATGGGGACCAATGTGGAGAAGAATTTACACTGTATTTGAAGAAGATCTCACCAATGAGTGGTTGTATTTTGAGAGGCAAAAATGTTTTTGGTATGGGATGGTAATCATGGCCTCAAAGCATCCTTATCCTGGATCAATGAGGGTAAGTACACGCTCTTGAAATAGATATGCCAAGTCATTTGTTTAATGTGAGAATTCAAGTCTACAATCCACATTTATAAAATGGATTCAGAATAGTTAGAGTACAACCCACATCTATAAGTATGGATTTAGAATAGTTAGAGTACAACCCACTATCCCTATCTAATAATATGGTTAAATATATTCTATAAGATTCATAGTCGATCCTCAATTTTGTAATAGTATGGTTAAATTTATTCTATAAGATTCATAGTCGATCCTCAATTTTGTATAGCTATTTTTGCAATTGAGATATCAAGACACATACAAGCTAGATATAAGTTTTTAGATGTAGCTCATGGTCAAGAAGGAGAGTTGTTACTGTAAGGTCCATTGCCCTAGCATTGTAAAGAAAGAAAAAGAAAGAGATTACATGCTCATGAACATAATACTTAATGAAGTTAATTAATTAAGGCATGACAAGTATTTATGAACACGCATAATTGGGGAATAAGTATGGGATCATATCATCATCTCCCCCTCATTTCATATTATCATTTTCCTCCTACAAGATACAATGGGGTGAGGTGCTTTATATAGCAATGGATGAGTGACTCTTGGGCTATTCCACTCCCTAGTCTAACCCACCAAGCATGTGGGTTTTCCCCACTCTCCTATGTGTTCCCATCTCTCCTACATAACCTCCAACCACTCCTCATGCTTGTAACCCCATTTTCTTGAATGGTGGACAATTACCCCTAATGAAGTAATCCCACTCTATCTTAGTGCTAATGTAAGTGGATACTATCCTCCTACCAAGGGTGTGTGCACATGGAGTGCATGCACACACATGCTAACACTTGGCACACCTGATGGGTTGGAATCCCAATCCAACAACTCAAACCTACAAGCATAGGGCCATGCTAGTGTCTTACACATAGCATATATCATAGTGTAGCCATTTTATGGCAACATGCCAAGGTTGGGAACTCATCAAATGCAATGCCATTCACACATGATCATATAAACTAAAAACATAAAACCATGTATGAATCAGAATGTTCACACTCTAAGAGCGTGAAGAAAAACATGTGTCCAGCATCTGGACACCATCATAAAGATATCAGAATGTGAATATATCAATGTAGCCTCCAGCAACTACATCATAGGCAGAATCAAGCGTATCTGAATCACAAGTTTGACTCTGATGCACTAGTGATCATGGGGTGGGGATTTTCAATTGGAATTAACATCTGATTATCTGTTATCCATATAACCAGCTTGTGTGTGTGGAATATCATCACACAAATGCATGGTAAGCCCAAGCAATGGGACCTCCATATGAGTATCAGGAACCTAAAATATAGACTCAAAGAGAGCCCTCACATCTATTGCCAACCAAATCTAGCTCCTTCAACTCATCATTAAGAACAAAGATATCCATATGCAAAACATTATCATTAGCATCCTGTAATACCATAGAGAGGAGGAATTAGCACATGAATCATCTGACTCCAATAAATCAGTAGCACGGTGAGCTCTTGACTATCTGACATGTCAGCACTCGGAGTTGGAAATCCAACACAAGAACTATCATGAGCAAGAACCAAATATGAACCATCATCTAGACCATTCTTCCACCTATTGGACCCATACAATGCAAGGCTAGGGAAATCTCCCATGGTTCTTCTTGTCCTCGTATACACCCTCAGACTCCACTGAACCCGTCTTATTTTCTTGGTTATCAAGGTCCATATTTTATTCGACCATGTTCTTGCTCTCCCTCTCCCTCTTCTCTAGGGATGCAGACAATAATGTAAGTATCTCATTCCCCAATTCTCTAAATCTCTTCATGATGCAAACACTATCTGCATGCTTAACCTTAAAAAAGATTCTTTTCACATGGGTCATAACTGTTGAGATGTCAAGCTCAAAACGAGCTAACAATTATGATATGCCTGGTGGGTGACCATTTCTTCCACTTACATCACTAGTGTTTTTGGCAAATCTGAACCATCATCTAGACCATTTTCCCACCTATTGGACCCATCCATGCAAGGCTAGGGAAAAAAAAAGGCACATTGGCATGAGCATTGCTGATAGAGAAGAATATGCCGCATAGCTATTGGGCTGAAGCCGTTTCTACAAAAGTTTATATCATAAATAGGACCCCTACGACCGCCATACATGATATAATGGGAGAGGAAAAATTCAATGGTGAAAAAGAAACTTGATTTGTCTCACTTGAAAGTTTTTGGATCTATTGCCTATGTGCATGTGCCAGATGAATTGCATATAAAGCTTGATCCAATGGAAACAAATGTGTGTTTATTGGATATTCCCTAGAGAAGAAGGGATATAGATGCTATAACCCTACTCCACATGAGTTGAGGGTAAGTATACATGTTGTGTTTAACAAAATTAATAGCTGGTTTGCTACTGAAAAAGATGCTATTGGGGTTGATGTAACTGGAAATATGATTGCATAGAATGCAAGTCAGCAATCACAGTCATTGAGTAGACTTAGAGATTCCTCTTGTGTTGGGATTATTGATAGACCGTGGAGTGGTAGGTGACATCAAAATACAAGTCCCAAAAATGAAGTTAGTACAGCACCACGGAATGGCAAAGAGAAGGTTGGTGAGTCTCTTGGTATGCCAAATATTTCTACAAGGAATATAGCCATAATAAAAGTACAATGAAAGAACTAGAGTTCAACCTCATCTTCATCAATGAGGTCAACCCTTGCTAAAGTATCTATCTCAATGTCCATGCCTATATCCAAATCTACAAAGAGATCCATCCCAATACTAGAATCATCATTATGAAAGGCAATATCCTCATCTCCAATAGCATGATTATCATCTCCAATGGCACAATCATCATTAATGTTTTGCAAGCTATCTCCCTCCATAGTTGAGTTCACATGCTCCTCCATATGCTCAATGTGGGTGAATGTACTATAAATGGCTCTTGAACGTGGTGAGATTGGGATTATATGCCACCATCTCTTATTGTCAATTATTGGTTGATACACAACCTATTCAAGCTCAAAGGTACATCATACAAAAAAATTACATCTCTACTATCTATAAATGCATATATTCTAATTATGAATAATTATATGTACCTGCAATTCACAATGTTGTGGTAGCACTAGAGTCCCATCCTTTCTTTGCCAAAACTTTGTAGAGTCAATGGTCACAAAGCCACTTGCATGATGCTTGATTGTTGCATTAGGACCTCTTTCCACCACATCCTTAAACCACTTGACATCCAGAATATATACAAAGAAGCTTCAAAAGTCAAGCTTAATGATATTTTGGATCAATCCACACTAATCATCCATGGCTCCATTGGCTCCCTCAAGCCTCTGTCGCCCTCTCAAGCTTGATCACTAGGCTGCAAATCTGCTTTACAAAGGACTGTGGAGTAAGAGTTTACCTTGGTACATACCTTAAGGTTGTGGTGAGTCTCTTTCTCTTCTTCTTCTTCTTGCTCCTTTTCTTCTTGTTTTTTGTTGATCTTGCTCTTGCTCTTGCTCTTACTCTTCTTCTGGAACCCTATTTTTCTTTTGTGCTTTTAAGCTAATCAAGTGTTTATATAGCTCACTTTTTTTTTGACTATTTTATAGATTTTACCTCAAAAATCCCAAATAACCAAGGTAGGCCTCTTGGTTTGTTTATTATATTTTCTTAATATTTGATTATTTATCTTTTGTATGATGCATTACTAATCTTCTTAATATTTTCTTGGTTTGTATGTATGCATTACTAATCTTTTGCTTACCCTTTTGTTGGTTTTGTAGGTCCTCAATCCTCTTTTTCAACATCACAAAAAAGAGGTAAGTGCTTTCATATATTTCCTCTCTTCTCTCTATTATTGTTGCACCCTTGGGTGCTGGGATTTTTCTTTGTAGGTTTACCCATAAGCTTTATGCATAAGGCCTCATGCTTCAGGCCTTATGCATTAGCTTTATGCATAAAGCCTAATCCATAATGCTTTATGCAAGGCTTGCATATAACGGCTTGCATAATGCATAGTGCCGGGAATGAGATGATTCGCGGCTTGCATAACAGCTTACATGCTTTCTTAATAAGATGATTCCCAGGGTCAATTGAATTAAAGAGCCGGGAAGTCTTCATTTTATAATATTTTTTTAATATTTTCTTTGTTTATATAGATGTGGCCTGGGTCCTCGTCCTCTTGTCCCATAGACCCACAGGTTGAGGCTCTCATCGAGTCTCAATGACGGTTTTCTAGGGAGGTAGAGGGCATCTTTGGCTATAATCCCACCCCCGAGCAGTTGGCAACCTATGTAGTAGGCACCCCTTTACCATGAGGTCCAACATAGTCCCTTGCCAGGCACTTTACCCTTGCTAGGTACTTCACCTTCCTTTACATTCACCCCTTATCTGTCAGCCCGAGTTAGTGCTATAGCATCTCCTACACCTGCACCTTTAGGAGATATGACACCTCACAGTCATCATGGCTCTCATGAGAGTGGCAGTCGTCGTCGTAGGGAGGGTAGTCGTGGAGATAATGGCGGTCGTACGTCACGCCGCACTAGCACTGTGAGAGTGGAGGTAGGGGAGATAGAGGATGCCTAGGGAAGTGCTTTGGGGGTGGGGATAGTTCTTCAAAGTCACCACCACATCATGGTGATATATTATATTATGATATCACAGATGTGGGCGGCATAGTTGATGACTCTCGTGGTGGGAAGGGGGTGGTAAACTACTTGCATCAAGTAGTTTTTGCACACTATAAAGATTGCTTTATACATTTTAAGTAGCAAAGGAAGAGCCTAGTGGATGATTGCTTTATACATTTTAAGTAGCAAAGGAAGAGCCTAGTGGATGATTGCATTAAAGCTATCCCACAAGAAGTATCCTAATTCTCACAACCAAAGCTTTAACAGTATCAAAGACATACTTAAGAATAGGAGGTCTTTAGTAAGAAGACATGCAAAGGAGGAGAAAGCCCGAATAGATGTAAGTCAAAATGGGCACGGCAAGCTATCTACTACTGCTCATAAGAGCGAGTAGAAGAAAGCCAAGAAGGAGGTCCTAGAAGAGTAGTGAACTAGCAACAAAGAGAAGCGCGGCAAATACAAATGGAGCGATATGGATCGTTGCACTTCGGATCTAGAGGTCATGCATCATGGGAGGCCGAGTTTATATGTATTGTGTAACTTCATGTCTTTTCTTTGTATTCTCTCTATTTGAGTTGTGTTATAATTCTTGTCTTGTGATGTAGCATGACATTGTGGGTAGAGATCCTATCCCAGCAGAGACTGGCTACCATCGTCGCCACAATAGAGGAGATACATGGGATTAATGAAGGGATCATCTTCGACGAACAATACAATCGAGCAAAAGGAGAACACCAATGGAGGTAATACTTTTTAATTTTATTTACAAAACATGTTTCGACCTTTAGAATACTTTCTTATTTTATTTATATATATCTTCACTTTGTGTAGGCACAAGGTGGACAAGAAGGAGGACAAGATGACTCGGAGAGTGATGATTTCTCCGAGTAGTTTTCCTTGTAGTTTTTCTTCATGTATAGTTTTGGTTTATGCAACTATGTTTCTTTTTCAAGTCTCATGTGGCTACCATTGTGTATGGACAATTTATTGGATATAAGATGAAATTTTTCATCTTCTTTATGTATCTATGTTTTTATTCAAGCCTTATGTGGCTACGATTCTTGTATGGAGAAAGTTTTAGATATAAAATGTAACTTCTCATCTTCTTTAATCAATATTCAAAGTGTGTTCACAAATCTTTTTATGCATATCTATCTTTAATTTAAGTTGTTATGTTGATATCTTCGCTGATCTTGATTCGTCTATGTACAAGTAAGAAAAATCTTAAACCAAAGAGCTGCCTCTGCAGAAAATGCAGCTGCACGTATAGAAAATGTAGCTGTACATCTGCATAGACAGCTCTTTCGAATTTTTTTAAAATTCCAGAGAGCACGTCTATAAGTGCATCAATTTATGCATCTATAAGCATGTCTATATGTGCATCTATAAGCGCGTTTATAATAGAGGCTATAAAGACATCTATATACGTGTCTATATATGCATCTATATGCAGGTTTATATCATTATAAATGTGCATATAGATGCCAAATTTAGATGCGATTATAAACGCGCCATAACATTTTAAAGCACGTTGTCAAAACGCGCCGATGGTCGCTTTTCCTTGTAGTGAAATATCATACATTTTAGTTATAATGTTATACATACGCTTTAGTTACGGTCCTTTGCATAATAAATGCCACTAAGAAAGATGTGTGTAACCTAAAACTTAGCCCTGCAATTGAACAGATGCAAATTGCAATGTTTTAAGTGCTTCTAACTTCTATGCCTCTAGTGAGGATGTGGATCTTTTCAAACATTGGTAACTTTGAAAAAGACTCCACCAGTCGTCGAAAAGGAATGATGGCAATCTATAGTGCTCAAAATGGAAGTCTTCCCAGGTAATCTTGGGCCCTTGAAGCTGCTTTACAGAAGTCTTTTAAAAATTTTGGTTTGCAAAAGAAAACCAAGCTAAATATTTGGCCTTCTAGATGGGAAGACAAATATAAAAATTATTTTTGCTTCGGAGAAGACCTAGGTTAGGGAGAAGTCTTCCTAGACTAATTCTTCCAAACTGTGGAAGGCCAATTTTCAAATTAGCGCGGCCGCCTATCATCCATACATGATATGTGCCTTTGAAGTTTTTAAAGTAATAAACCATATAATCGTCTAAATTCTAAAACCCTCAGGCTCCTTGCCACCTCACGACTCTCACTAGACTCCAGCTTCTCCTACAACTAGCGATCGTGGATGCCCTCTTAGCTCTGCCTCAAGCTCGCCCTCTTCTCCTGCAACTAGTGACCATCGACGCCCTCTCAGCTCTGCCTCAAGCTCTCCCTCTGCGGCTCGACAATCCACTGTCTGCCTCAAGGCTCAGCCTGTCCTTTGCCCTTGATCTCAGCGCGCCCTCTATAGGCTGCCTCGACCTTGCTAGGTATGCTATCATGATTCATTGCTATGTATTTTGTTCATTTTCTCATGGAAGGCTACTAGACTTCACTTTATTGTGAGAGTAGGCCCTCAGTTTTCAGAGAGTAAGAGAATGTCTCTGTTCCACGGGAACACTCATGGTTAACGCGAGAGAGCGGAATTGTAGCCATGGGAACATAAAGACGCACATAATTTTTCCATATTTTTGTGCCGAAGTGTAATGTAAATCGTTTTAGGCCAATGTGGGTTCTAAATGAGAGTTCTAAGTGTATTAAGCAAGGCTCACTTATGGGGTTGTCTGCCCATGTGTGAAAGAGGCCTAGGGTTAGGGTTAGTGACATCTCTACAAAAAAGATGTTAGCTAAAGAAAGTGTACATTTTTGCCATTCTCATAAGCTATTGAGTGAAACTCTTGAGCTCTCAAGCTATGGCAACTCTCTAACTCTCTCTCTATTGTACTCTAATGAGCATGAAGCTCTAATGAGTATAGCTCCACTTCATTCTCTTAATTTGTGTTAGCATCATTGAAGTAGATTAATCTATGATTAGTTGAATGCTTCTTTCTTTCTCTTGTGTATGCTGCATGCTTGTAATGTGTGTGTGTAGTCTCCATTGATGCAAGCTCTTGCCCATTTCATTGGCAATGAGTTATTCATGGATGGACTCTCTCTATGAGCTTGTGGGTTTGTGAATGTTACATTCTCTGCTTGCTTAAGCTTGTGGGTTAGTAGATGCACGCTTATGGGTTTGCAGGCATTAGAGAAAGCTAAGATTTAATCAATGTTTGAATTGGATTAAGAGATTGCTATGCATTGCTTGTTCTCTTGATTAGTGTAGTGGATTTAAGGGATTGAGAGATTGATTGAGGTGTTGAATGGTTGAATCGTCAAGTGGTGGTTTGTGTATGTGAGCTCTCCCTCATGGGATAAGCCTTCATGCACTAATCGGGTCGAGTCCTCGGATTGACATTGTGTTTCTTAACACATTTGTTGATCGGTAGTACTCTATGAGCACTATATTGCATGGTAGAGAGAACCGCTCTACAATGGCGTCGCTGCCGAGGAACGAGTGCCTACATTAGTTGAGCACCATACACACACTACCACTCCTTGTTAAGCTCCAATCGGTTGCAAAATTGTTGGATAGGAGAGCAGGCTTTGGGACTAATTTTGATATTTATTTAAGACTAATCTGTTGTTAAATTCTCTTTATTTGTCTTGCAAAATTTGAGTGTGATTGGCTAGCTACGCTTCTCCCTTGAGGTCAGGACAACAATTCAATACACGGGAAGGATTGGAGGTTGGCGCTAAACCTGTAAATTTCAATTTGTGTGCAAAAGAGAGGCCTGTTTTTGCATTTTTGTCATTCTGTTTAAGGATAATTTTTGCTATCTGAGGTTAATTTTTACAGTTTCAATTTTTTGCATGTTCGTTTTATTTTCTGTTCTTATCTTAGTTTAGTTTTTTGCATCTTTAATTTTGTGCATTTTAGTTCTCTGTTAAACCCGCACCTGTAGAGAAACTGAAATCTGTACACACACATGAAACCTACACATGTATTGAATTCGCTGTAAATCTCACAACTACACATGCATTGAGTTCACTACACATGCACTTCAAAAAAGAAAAAAATAATAATAAAAGAAGGCGATTGTGCGTGAACAACGCAACGCGCAGAGACCCACACACCGCATCATAAAGACCGCCACCGCACCGGATAAGGGGATGCAAAAAAAAGAGATTTTTTTTTCATTTTCTGTCGCAAAAAATTGGGAGGTTATCTAACTTTTTGAGAGGAGTTAGAAAACACCCATCGTCGAAATTTCGGTCCCAGAACCATTTTCCCATAGTGAGTCAGTATGGGAAACTGGTAAATTTTAGGCGATTTTTGATCTGAAAAAATACGCTATTTTTTTGGCCTAATGTGTTCGAGGGGGTTCAAAATGGGTTCTGGCAAAGTTTGAGCCAACTTGAAAATTTTTGGATTTTTTTGGAATTTAATAAAAAAAAAAACAAATTAAAAAAAAACCTTAAAATTTGACCTTATGCACTTGTGGTCGGGATGTCATATAGACTCTGCCACCATAGGGCCTAGGGCACCTTCTAGAGTACCTACGTAAGAAAGTGGGACCCAATCGGTAGGAAATTTGGCAGATATTGCTGAAACCTTTTTCGAATCCCAATCTGATACCCTTTCCATGACAACTAGCTCATTGTCTATGGACAATCTAGGGCCGTCAAATAGTCATCCCTTAGCCCCAAATAGGACACCCACAAGATCGTTTAATCCATTTGAAGCCGACACCATGGGGTTACCACTCAATGTGAGACTTCAATATGTCTACATGAATGCTCAAGGAGCTGAGATCTTTAGGGATCCACAACAACGGTATCTCGTTAAGATCGCATACTTGTTCTCAGAGCTTGATAGAGCACCTCTAGTCAATGACCAAGGTAACATGTAAATGGGTGGAGATGGTGTTCGCTACGAAGTCACCTATCATCCAGAGAATGTAGACAAATTAGGGGAGCTCTCTAAAAGTGAGATCTTAGACTTATCAAAGTCTTCCAGAGCAAGGGAGTCGAAAGATGATTGGCTCATTGAGCCGGACATGCCTGGACCATCCAATGCCCAGTTCTTAAAGCCTTCCATAGATGATTTACTTTTTGTAGATCTAAATTTGGAAAGGGACAGGAAAGGCAAGAGCAAAATGGATCAAGGGGCTAAGAACCAATGGGAGTTTGTACGACAAATTCCAGTGACAAAGGTCTTTCAGGATGACCCACTTCAAGAGGTCTATAAGGACTCTTTAGAAGGATATTATGCCACAACTAAATTGCCAGAGCTAGATCTTCCTCTAGCACTTGTGGTGGTAGTCGAGAAGCTTGCAGCATACAAGAACCGAATAGTTGATAAATGGGCCAATGAATACCGAACCTTAGATTGGAAGGAGATTCGTGAGCTCACGTGGAAAGGACAACCATTATTCATGGAAGTGTTCTCAACAAATACAGCTAAACCAGGAGAGACAGCCTTTCTTGGAGAAACTATTGCTCCTCCCCTACGAGAGTTCACTAGAGAGGGACCCTTGACATCAAAGTGGACCACTGCAAGTAGCCCAACTCTAGCACCAAGATATTATCCTACACCAAAAGTGCGACCACATATCACACCACAACAACGTTTCTCTCACTATGACAATCGGAGGGTAGGGGAGCCAACTCGGCCTCCCATAAATGCACCTCCTGAAATGCGGGTAACAAGATCTTTGGAGGGGGTTGGTGAGGCAGGTAATAGGGGACCCACACCAATTTGGGATGCACGTGGACCATCTTACCAAAGAGAGGAATAGTTTCCACTGAGAGTGAGAGGCCGTAGGCCCTATGATGAGTATTCAAGACAAGTAAGGCCATCAACTCTTCAGAAACCGGTAAAGAAGTACGAAGGGTCGGGAGATTCATATAACCATGCAGCATTAGGCAAGCAGTTTGAGTTGAGCAAGTGACTGACAAGCATACGCAAATTGAAGGATTTGGGCTCACTCTTGAGGGAAAGGCCCTCACTTGGTTTCAAGCAAGAAGGCTTCAGACAAATCTTCTTTACAAGTTTTGGAAGAGAGATTCATTGCTGCTTTTTCCTTGATGGGGATTCAGCATGACACAGTAGCAAACATCTACTCTTTCAAGCAAGGCGAGACTGAGAGTGTTAGAGACTGTGTAAATAGGATGAAGCAGTACATTAATTGTTGCTTAGAAGATGAGAAGCCCACCCAGAGTCGATTAATTTCTCTCTTCTTAAAAGGACTTAAAAATTCAACACTGCACACACATCTCTATACAAAGAAGCATACACATTTCAATGAGTGTTGCCATGATGCTATGGATTTCATAGATAACTTCAAATTCCAAGATGGTACTAGCCCTGAGGTGCAACCTAGAGATCAGTGGGGCGATGACCAAAGTTCAGGGTCTAGCGCATCAGTAAATCCAGACCAGATAGCTAACCTAGTCCTAAGGAGATTGGGACAAACCTATCGCCCACCCATGTAGCCACAACAACAACAGCACAGCGAATGAGGGGTGTACTACCTACAGGTCCTCATCTTTGTGGAGCATGTGGCGGTAACCATAAAATCGAAGAATGTAATGCCTTTTCTCCTCTAGTCACACAAACCAACCCACAAAGAAGTGGTGCCAGGCCTGTGCTTGGAATTATATCCACACCACACAGGAATGTACTCGCATTGCAAGAATGAGACAAGAACGTGAGCAGCAAAGGGGTGCAGTGGCTCCACAAATGCATCAATAGTACACTAATTTTGAACGTAAGCCACCGATGGCACAAGAGGAAGCACGACCTGTACTTAGAGCTCAATCTCCTGCTCTGGGACTGCTCATGTGAGGTTTGTTGACTACGACAATTCAAATATGTGTAGAGACTTGGTAAACCCAAGCTATGTGGAGGAGGAATATGCATCATATTCATCCACCAAGGAAAATCTCTTTGAAAGTCTCGCATGTCCAAGCCAAGCACTGGAGCCTCAACCGGGGGAACAAAATTCTTTGATGTTGCTAGGCGGCTACCAACCTAGGACTCCAGACCCCTCAGGTCAATGGTAGCAAAGGAAAGTAGAAGCCAAACTAATGGGCCCCTGTTATGAGTGCGGAGAACCCCATTGGGCTCGTGATTGTCCACATCGCTCAAGGCAAGCAGCTCGATCCAATACAACAGTACCATAATTTCCACCAATTGAAAGATATTGTCTAGGGTGTTGTGTAGAACAGTTTCCAAAGGATTGTTTGCTGAAACCACATGAGGAAGGCACCTCTCAATCAAAGGTCTCACTCAACTTTGTAGAGGTAGTTCCATCGCGCCACCTTCATCAAAGAATGAGGATGTCGTGCCACTTAGAGTCATGACTAGATCACAGACACGAAATGCCGAAATTTAGATTGATGAGACACCTTGAACTAGGGATGCAAAGGCAATCTAGTGGATAAGGCCCTACATTCCAATAGAAAAAGGACCACTAGGAGGAGAAAGAACCGCAACAAGCAAACTAAGAGTGCATCCACTAGTTCTCAACAAGAAGTCTCTAAACAAAACATGAAGGATCAAGCTTTTACATCCCAAGAAGTGCATGAGGAGCATCAACCTCAACCTGGGCCTAGTGCTAAACAAGATGAGGCTAGTACAACCGCGAGGATAGTTCAGGGGGTTCTGTTTTTGTGGATAAGGTGAACGAGACTCTAGATGCCATCATTGATGCTCATAGAAGTCGCATTGCAGCTTTATCTGAGCTACCCAAGAAACTTCAAGAATACCCAAACCCTCGTGAGGAGAAGATCAATCTAGCTGTACATCAGCAACTCATTAGGGAAGCTCAATCAATACTTGAGGGCCCACCTCCTCTTATCCCTCGGGGCCCCACCTCTCTTAAGCCAACATTAGAAACCATACCAGAAGTGTCATCAAGTTGGGAAATGAAAAGAGCTGATCTCACAAGCTCATAGCGAGAAGTCTACACCAATTGACACCCCATTGAAAGAAGGCATTCTGCCACCACCTAGTCTTGCCTTCCCATGCAATGATGAAGTTATTGATGCTAACGGACATGGCAAATGAGATGTGGGTAGCAGTTCATGAGAATATGTCCTCTAGTATTTCACCTCCATTCTCTGAAGTGGATTTTACCAGGGGCACAGAAAACAACTTTAGATGCCCAAGCATCCACAGGAGGAAGTTCAAACAATTGTTTCTCCTAGAAGTAAGCATACAATGAAAACCTTACCATCTTATTTGGGAGAATATGAGAACTGTTCTCAAACCTTGAGGATACCCTCCATTCATAGAAGGTTGACAAAGGAGATGGATATGGGTATCTTGCAAGCTATTTTGTCAGCACCTGTGGCTTGTACCTTACCTTTGCTTGATTTGAAAGCTTTGACCAGAGTTGTGGAATGATATTGCCACATGTTTGTCAGAGCAGGTATTGCTACAAAAGGATCACCATCAATGTACTATACACCCTGAGACACGAAGCATGTTATGCCAGTTCCTATCAACAAAGTTGGAAAATTTTGTGAGGACGATCAGGGAAATGCTACCCTCCCATTAGAAGTGCAAAAAGTAGCTTCAACTGCAATACTTGATAGTGGTGCAGGAGTGGGCATTGTGACAAGGTCCATTTGGAAAAAATGGGGTAAACCAGCTATTAGGAGTACAAGGATGTGCTTGCAGCTAGCAGATGGAAGCTTAGAACATCCCATTGGCATATTGGTCACCACATGTGGGATTGAATATAAGCACACATTTGCAGTAGTGGATTTTGGAAAGCATCCAAACTATGAAGTGATACTGGGTAGACCATTCATGCAAAAATTTCAAATGATTCAAGATTGGGGATACAATTATTTGTACCTCCAACATGATTCTGTCATCACAAGGGTCAACCTAAAGAATTACTCATATCGTGATGTAACAAGGTCTCCAATAGATGAGTTTGATTCTGCTTCATCTGAGGGCTCAAGAGTTACATTGTCAGAGGGGCGAGAAGATCTGTGGATGTGTGGAGCCTCATGTAAAGATTTCAACACTGAAAGACTTAAGGGTAATCGAAGTGTATCAAATGAGGCATACATTCCACAACCCTTTCCTGAGCACTTAATTGATTCCCTAGAATGGAGTCATGTCCTTGCAACATTATCAACATGTGCTTTACCTAAGCCAATTCAATTTTGTCACTCAGATGGATATGACATTATTCCTATACAAATGGTACAACCACGTGACCTTCTAGATGATTTGTACTATGGGGTTGCATCCACAGCACTGCATGTAGAGGAAGTCTCAGTGGAGGATTTAACATTTGAATCGGCTAATGATGTTGATAAGGAAGATGGATGTGACTCTGATTTTGATGATGATGTGATAATCCCCGAGAAAGTGTTAGGAAAGGCACGCCTACTCTTGAGAGAAAGGGAGGTTCAAATAGAGATCCCTCAAAGCCGACCCAAACGTAAATGCTGTAAGAGCCATAAGAGAATCCGTAAACAAGATGAGAGAGAACGATGTGAGAAAATAAAAAAAGAAAACGAGGAGTTTAAGAATGAACACTCTCGACCACCACCTCACTTCTTAGGAAAGAATGGATATATATACTATGTCCAAGCACAAGATAGTATCAAAGACCAAGTAAAACGAACAGATGGATTCCAACCAGGAGAAAAGCTAAAAACTGTTAGCAAAAATCACAAAAAAACAAAGAGACCAAAACAAAAACTCAAGTCTCAAACTGATTCAAAAGAGAGTGTCGGAAGTGCAAAGATAACGGTTGAACAAAAAACTCTGATGCAAGATTGCAAAAGAGAGCTCAAAACCGCATGGTCTTCAATTAGTGATGACTCAAGTGGACAAGAACAAGGTCTCAATGTTCCCCCCAACTTCACACTGTACACTCTTCAAGATCGGAAGATTGTTCTTCAACAGCCCATGCGACAAAAGCCAAGCATGCCAAGGGTTTCATATGATGGTCCAGAAGATGCAAAAAAAATTGATATCGCTAAGCCAGGAGAAGAGCCTTGCTATGTGTGGATTGCCACAGACTTGTCCTTAGATGAGGAGAAGTTATTAATTCAAACAATAAAGGAGTATCATGATGTTTTTGCTTAGAGTTATAAAGACCTCAAAGGAGTTGATCCAAGCATATGTCAGCATACAATTCCATTGCGAGAGGATGCAAGGCCTTCCAAGCAACATTCACGAAAGATAAAAGAAGAAATAGACAAGCTCTTAGAGGCAAAATTTATCTATGAGATTGAACACACTGAATGGGTCTCCCCTATTGTAGTAGTGCCCAAGAAAAATGGAAAACTTCGAGTATGTGTAAACCTCAAGAAGGTAAATGCAACTACTGTACGTGATCATTACCCACTTCCAATCACGGATCATGTTTTGGAATGAGTTGTAGGGAAAAAGGCATATAGTTTCTTGGATGGATTCTCCAGTTATAATCAAGTGTCAATTGATCCAAAGGATCAACACAAGACAGCCTTTGCTACTGAAGATGGCGTCTTTGCCTATCGTGTTATGCCATTTGGTCTAACAAATGCACCTGCAACCTTTCAGTGGTTAATGAGTCATGTATTCAGGGAATACCTTAGGCTATTTCTTGAGATCTTCATGGATGATTTATGTGTTCACTCACAAGAGCGTGATGATCATATAGAACACCTCAGACTTGTGTTTCAAAAGTGTTAAGTTTATCGTATATGCTTGAATCCTGACAAGTGCAAATTTATGGTAAGACAAGGGAAAATTTTGGGCCATATTGTTTCTCGCAATGGGATTTCAACAGATATGGATAAAATTAATGTCATTGTCTCATTCAATGATTTTATATTCACGTGATCACAATTTTTTTTTGTTAATAACATGTGTTAACATGTTAACATGTTCCCAAAAAAGCTGGTGGGAAGCTCCCTGATAACCGGATAAAATCTCGCCGGGGTTTTGGTATACCCGGCGGTCCCGCCGAGAAAAAAGAAACCTCGGCGGGTCCCAGCGGGGTCGTATCCAGCTCGACGGGGTACAATTTTCTATATATATAGGTCCGGGGGGGCCTTTGGGAGTTCATTTGCTGACAGCATACACAGGTAATGAAACTTGTGTTTGTGTGTGTGTGTGTATGTGGGTGTGTGTTCGTGCGGGCAGCCGCCCACTGTCGCAATGCACGGCAGGATGTGGGTGGTCTGCCACGCGAGGGATGTGTGTGTGCACTACAAGACAATGCTGCCATACACGCGTTTCATACACGCGATAAATTACGAACGCGTGTATGGTCGCGCCTGTATTTGAATAGAATCGGGCGCGTGTATTTTAGCATTTAAGTTCGCGTGTATATTTGCATTTATCAACGCCTGTATAAACGTGTTTATATACATGCAGTAATACACGCATTTATACACGGTAATATTCACGGATTAATACACGCTATTATACACGGAATAATACACGCCACTATACACGGATTAATACACGCATGGCAGAGAAAAACTGAAGAAAATCTGAATTCCTTTACAAAATTAAAAACTATTTTCTTTAAACCATCTCATAGTACATTACAGTATACATCATTACACAATCCCACTACATGCATTTACAACAATGAAATATATTCAAAAATAAATCATGCATATGAGATGATAGAAATGTCATCAATTTAGAACGTACAGTGACGGATTGGTTAGGGTTCGATCTCATCTTCAATAAGATCCATCCTTGCCAAACGATCAACATCAATATCCATTTGATCAATTTGTAAGGCTACGATTAAATTTATTCCACTATCGATATTCTGTACTCCATTGATAATGGTATCGATGTCCTAATCATCCTCATCAACATCACCATCATCCTCAATGGTAGGGTCATTCTCATGATCATGAGAAATGGCATGCTCATCCTCATTATCATGATCATCTCTTATTTCTTGATCATCGATCACAACATCTTCAATGGCATGTTCGACATCATCTTCATTGCGGCTTGTTACATCCTCCATATGCTCCATATCAGTGAATGTATTATGCATCACTTTGGAACGTGGTGCAATAGGGATGACGTACCACCATTTGATGTCATGCACCATTGGTAGATAGATAATCTACTCAAATACACATAGTACAGTAATTAATTAGCATATCAAAAGTCAAGGGGTACGCGAGCTTAGATATATATGTACATGAAACACATTAGTAAAAAAATGCATACCTGCTCACATTGTTGTGGCAATACGAGCCTATCTTTCTTTGTTTGCCAGAACTTTGTAGAGTCAATAGTTACATATCCACTTGCATGGCGTTTTATCGTTGCATCAGGCCCTTTTTCCACCACGTTCATTTGCCATTTAACATCCAAAACATACACAAAGAAGCGACGAAAGTCAAGCCTAAATATGTCTTGGATTATGCCACAATAATCATCCATTTTTCCATTAGCTCCCTCAAAGCTACTAATGACACCGCAATCTTGTGTATTTCTCTTTTCATCAATTCTTTGTGTTCGAAAATGCTTGCCTTCACACCATATAGCATTGAACATAGTGCACTGGACCAAAATAGAAGCAATATTTGTGTAAGCAATGTGAATAAATATTAAAAGCAAATCACTTACAACTAATGCAAAACATTAGCTCTATGTACCTTTGACATGCATCCTCGTGCATACTCCCATTCTTCCGCCGTGATATGCAGCCCCTCGTCGCTCTCTACTCTCTCCATTTCCTCATGCAACCAATCAACATGGATATCATTCGGAAGTGTTGCTAGATGCTTAGGGTACGCCTTCCGAGAGCCATGTTGCCTCCGAAAGAGAGCTCTTTCTGCTTGCCTTTTTGTCTTTGCATCCTCATATCTTGTAACCCATCTGCTCATCACATCACTATTAAGGATACAAGTGAAATTGAGATCATCAATTAATGTTCTGTCAATTACTTTACTCTGTCCTTTTCCTTGAGGCACAATAGAGGTCATCCTCAAGTCCTCTTCATTGCTCCATAGTCGTGGCAAAGAGCTGTCCACCTGACCAAGAAATTCTGAAATATATACAAGAGACTCCTGTATCAACCAACCCTCGGCCATGCTTCCTTCAGGCCTTGCACTTTGCCTCACAAAGTCTTTTAAGGTCTTCATGAAGCGCTCTAGGAAGAACATCCAGCGTGCATGCACAGTACCACATAAAGCAATTTCGTCCACTAAATGCACAATGAGATGTAGTTGACTTGTGAGAATGGTTCGCGGAAAAGTCTCCTCTACCAAACAAACCACCTCCACTGCCATAACACGTGCATCATCCAACGTGGCTGGATCAATTGCTTTGGAAGTAACATATCTGAAAAATAAATAAATAGTACGTTATACCTCATGCACGTTCATTTTGCAAGGTATAATGAAGGGTGATCTGAGCATGGGTTTTACATACCTCACAAGCTCGCCCATCTTATAAATACATTTTTTCAAACTCTTATTTGCACAATGGTCGATGCTAGTAGGTAGTATGAACTGCGCACATAAGAGCACATGTATGTATGGTTTATGGCATTACAAAATTTAATTTCAACGTACGTACAAGACTTAGAAAACACTTACTTGAAGCATCTTGTGCCAATCGTGGGACTTCAACCCATATAGTTGCTCAACGCCTCTTTTCTTAGTGGTTGTAAAGGCTCCCTTGAATGATCTCATGCATCCAGTGGGAGTACGCAAAGTGGTGATGGCCTGCTTTACCTGCTTCTCCTCTTTCTTTGATATAATCCATGGTGCAGGCGGAAGACGAACGTGCCCACCCACCTCTCGTGGCCAAGCTTGACGCATATGTCATGCGACCCGCAAGTCCTCACGTACGCTAACATTGTCTCGTTTACCAATAATATGTTCCCAAATACCAGATCCCACATTCTTGAAGATGTGCATGGGATCAAGAAGATGGTTGATCTTAAGATGGGTCCAATATGGCAGCCGAAAAAAAATGGAGTACCTACACAAGGGATTGCTCTATGTGACCTTTAATCCAATTAGAGACTACACAAAACAAGATTGAAAAAAACATCACTATACCTGTTCATGCCATCTGGAGGAAGAATAGTTGTAGACTCCCAAATATGCTTCCAATCTTTTGCACGAAGTGTTTGTGGAGGAATGTTACTCTTACTAGCAACATATTTAGGATGATCTGAGGGGAGAAATCGATGATGATTATCGAATATAGTCTTACACAAACCGTTAGCATACTCATGTACTAACGAAGGGCCACAAATAGGACATGCATGTTTACCCGATGTTTTCAAACCTGTTAAAATATAAATAAAAGTTAGAATAATAAAGTCAAACCGTCTAATTAATATATATAGCCAATAGTAATAGAGTAGGGAGGTAATTAGAATTCTTACCAGAACAATCGCTGTATCCTGGAAAGTCATGCATTGTCCACATCAACACTCCTTTTAAGTCGAAGTGTCGAGAGGAGGGAGGCCTACTAATGTCCACCACCGCAACACCTCTCCATAGTTCCTCCAACTCATCAATCAGTGGTTCAAGATAAACATCCATATGCTTGACTTTATGTTTTCCTGGAATTAGAAGGGATAACATAAGATGTCCCTTCTTGATCGCCATTGATGGTGGAAGGTTGTAATTCACCAACACAACTGGCTACACGCTGTATGCCGTGCTTTTGAAACCAAATGGATTCACTCCATCCATACCCAGGCCAAGTCTCAAGTTTCTGGGCTCTGTTTTAAAGCTGGGCCACTCATCTTCAATATGCTTCCAAGCAGGAGTGTCTGCGGGAATTCTCCACATGCCATCATCCGATCGATGTGAGGAATGCCATGACATGAGCTCTGCTATGGATTTGCACTTGAACATGTGTTTGATGTGAGGAATTATAGGAAAGTGTCGCAAGACTTTACGAGGTACATCAAAACTCTTCATATCTGTTCTCTACCTTGCTTCACCACAAGTGGGACAATGTAGAGCCTCCTTATGCGTCCCATGAAAGAGAATGCAATCATTGACGCATGCATGTATTTTATCATAATCCAGTCCTCCAAGAGATTTCACATAGCGCCTCGCTATGTCTCTTGAGGTGGGTAGTCTATTTTCCTTTGGAAGCATGTTTGATAATAGCCTGCATCCAATATCATCAATTATAATTAGTCTTAAATCCTAAACCTTAAACCACTAATTCAAATTTGTAAGTTAGAATGCTTACTTCAACAATGCGTCAAGACTTGCATTGCTCCATCCATAAACTGTTTGTATATTAAGTAGTTCAAGTGAAGCACGTAAAACAGAGAATGTGCACCCTTCAAACACCAGCGTCGATGAAGCCTAATAAAGATGCTCTTGTTCCATATCATCGTCGTCCATACCTTTGGGATCATCCTTAAAAAGATTCCGCACCATATCATCAAGCACCTCCTCTTCCACAACTTCGTGGGGTGCACGGCTATTGTCATCCCTTTCCCACTCATCTCTGACAATAGATCCCGAAGCTCCAGCATCATCTCGTCGACGCTTTACATGCTCTCGTCGCGTGTAGGGTACCATGTTAGGGTGTGGTACTGCATCCTGATTCAATTAGAGTTTATATATTACAACTCTATTAATTTAATTTGGATACCATGAGTCATTTGAATACCATCAATTTACATCTACTCACCTCTAAACCTGTTTGATTCCATTCTCCATACATGGAGATGTGATTCAAGGTAATTCGACGTGCTCGTACAATGCATCCTTGACATCGATTACACATACATTTGATCCGTTGTCCCAACCACACATCGTGATTACGATGACGCATTGTCTCATCTGCCCCAGAACTGCTTGAAGAGGTTGATGACATCCTGTGTACAAACCAGAAAACACAAAATCATAATATGTTTTTAATGAAAGTACAAAAATCGCGTGTATTGACGCGGCTATTTCCTAAAAATTGTGTATTAACGCGTACTCTGTCTGTAGAGTCTGTTCACGCGGATATACACGCGTTTTTTGACGGGCGTATATACGCGTTTTTTGACGGGTGTATAAACGCGTTTCTGCACGAGACTGCGTTTCAGAATTCATGATTTGTAGGCAATACAACTGACTTGAATGATGATATTTGTGTGAGTCAAGAGACAGCCCATGATGTACATGAAGATGTTTGTTGCAGGTTCTTTATGGATATTCCAGGTTCTTCATCCGATCCATTTGCGTACAGCAATTGGCTGATGGAGATGCTGAATCATTTTGGGCACCATCCTGGTCCGGTTGAGCTTACAGAGTATATGTATGCCCATCCCCCTCCTTCCCTGCCTGGTGTCTATACCTCTACCGCGAGTATCCAGGGCACTCCAGTGCCGTCTATTCCTCCGAGTCCGACGAGATGGCATGCAGCTTCTCCTCTTCCACGTCCACCAAGGAGACATACCTCGTCCCAGACACACTCACGTACACCCTCACAGCCACCATCACGTGCTCCCTCAGAGCCACCGTCACGTCAGGGCTCACAGCCACCGTCACGTAGACAATCTCCCAGTCGTGACTCCACCCGCAGCAGTAGGAAGAGTGGGAGTGGAGGATGCGGCGGGTGCTTTGGTGGGGGAGGTGGGGGAGGTAGTAGGGCACGCGGTGAGAGAGGAGATAGAGGGAGAAGAGTTAGAGGAGACAGTTCGAAAGAGGAGGAGATGAGAGAGATGGAGAGAGTGGTCTGCTATGATGTGACAGATAGGGGCGGGATAGTGATGGATGCGAGAGGGAGGGAGGTAATGGAGTACATGCGTGGGGTAGTATCAAACTCATATAGAAATTGTTTTATTAAATTTAAAGATCAAAATAGCCGATTAGTTGGGGAGGTGATAGAGGCTGTACATAGTCGGTACCCCAATCCCCCACATGCTACATTCTCGGATGTATGGGGAAGGACGCGAATAAGGGAGATCTTAAGTAATAAAAGATCTCACCTTAAAAAACTCGCGTACGATGACCGGCTAAATGTAGCTGCGGGTGGCTATCCTGCCGAGAAACCTGCCACTGCGCACAAACGCGAGTGGAAGGAGGCAAAGAAACGAGCAGAGGGTGGCGTGAAGAGCAGGCAGCATGTGGAGGCACGACGGATCCAGATGGAGACCATTGGATCTTCGCATTTCGGATCTGGCGGCGTCGAGTCATGGGAGGTAGAGTTCGTAAGTATCTTGCCACTTTATTTGATTGTTTACTTAATTCATTGATTCTATGATTGTTTTAATCTTACAAATTGTGTTGATTATGATACAGCGACGGGTTACGGGGAGGAAGCCCACAACCCACGATACTGCGTATGCTCGCCGGCATAGCAGACGTGAAACGTGGGCCATCTTCAGAGCCGAGGGACGTATTATGGACGTGCAGTTTGAGATGGCCATGAGACCATACGGTCGACAGGTACTTGAAAATTCTAAACGAATGATTTTGGTTTATTGAATTACATATATATATACTTATATACTATATATTACTTGAACAGGCACAAGCTGCTGATGATCCACCGGCCGCCACTGTAGAGGGTGGACGTGAGCACTACTCATCGGACATTCCGACCGATGTGAGCTCATCTGAGCATGGAGGGAGCACCGAGTCATCATCTGGGTCTGAGTAGTACTCAGACTTATAGTATCACATTCCATATTGAGGATGTGATTGTATATATTTTTTTGTAAACTGAAGCCATGGGCTACTTCGAGATATGGACTCCCTTGTATACATGTATGAAATTTTGATAGTAATATTGAATTGATTGATCGATAGTATTACATTCATGTCTGTCTTGAATCGTGTATTGACAATGTATGCATTCATGTCGTTCTTGTCTTAATCTCCCTCGTGCATATGTTCTTCGTGGATGGTCTAATGGGATGGTCTAATGCACAAAAAAAAAATCCAGAGAGTGCTATTGGGTGCTGGAATGCTGGAACAGTATTCAGGCACCAAATAGCACTCTCTAGATTTTTTTTTTTGCTCTCTGTTCGCGTGTATAAACGCGTCAGAACTGCTAAAACTCGCGTGTATCTATGCGGATACTCTGTAAAATATGCGTGTATTAATGCGTCAAAACTGACAATTACGCGTGTAACAACGCATCTAAATTAAAGAAACGCGTGTATAGACGCAGGTATCAACGTGTCTGGGACATCTGAACTGAACAGAACGCGGCTATACTACCGTGTATAAGCGCGTCTAAATTAAAAAAGAGCGTGTATAGCCGCATGTATCAACGCGTCTGCGAAAAGAACGTGGCTACACACTCGGGTATAAGCGCGTCTGAAAGGTGCTATACACGCGCTTTTACACGCATGTCTGTGGCCGCGATGATACACGCGCTGGTACACGGGCCCGCTACTTTTTTTCACAAGTCATTTTTAGCGGCTAGGAGCGCGGGTATGAGCCCGATCCCTTGTAGTGGTGGGTGTGTGTTCGTGCGGGCAGCCGCCCATTGTCGTAATGCGCGGCAGGATGTGGGTGGTTCGCCACACGAGGGATGTGTGTGTAAGGCCATTCTTCGGAATGGTGCTTACCCTGGGGCACTTAGTCGGTAACGCGGCTAGTCTGTGTCCTATGGTAAGTATGGCACGCCGTAGCGATACTAGTCGGTAACGCGGCAAGCATAGTATCGTTATGGCGATGTCACCTTCCCTTTGTCAAATGCGGGCATATGGTCGGTAACGCAGCCAGTGTATGTTCGTATCCTATTCGTATTCCCATAGAATCGGGTGGCATTTTGTCGTTAACGTGGCAAGTTGGTGTCGTTCGCTAGTGCATATATTATTTTTTGCATATTGCGGCATTTGATCGTTAACGCGATCAAAAAAATGTCGTAAATTTGCTTGCATATTACGGCATATGATCGTTAACGCGGTCGAAAAAATGTCGTAAATTTGTTTGATTTGACTTGTATTGTTTTTATTGTGTTTGATCCATGCGATACTTGGTTGCTAACGCGGCATGAGTATTTCATGGATCAAAGTTTACATCATATTGTCTAAACGTTTTATTTTATAATATCGTGATTCGTAACTCGAAAAAATGAATATCTCTCTCTCTTCCTGCCCCCCTCTCTCTCTCTCATGATACACTTCATAACTCTTTCTCTCTCTCTCTCTCTCATGATACACTTCACAACACGATAGATGTGTAGATAAGGATTTCTTTTTTTTTTCTTAAAATATACATAATTCCTAATAATTTCTTTTTTCTCCCTCTATTTACTTAAAAATTAAAACAGTACATTATTTTCCTCTTTAGGAACTCACAAAAATATTAAAAATGTCATCTAATGTTTCTTCTCTCTATCTGTCACAACTCTCTCTCTTCCTCTCCTCTCTCTCTCTCTCTCTCTCTCATGATACACTTCACAATTCTCTCTCTCTCTCTCTCTCTCTCTCTCTCTCATGATACACTTCACAACTCTCTCTCTATCACGATAGGTGTGTAGATGAGGAGTGTTTTAGGAATACAAAACATTATTTTCCTCTCTTTAGGAACTCACAAAACTATTAAAAATGTCATCTAATGTTCCCTCTCTCTCTTCCTCCCCCCCTCTCTCTCTCTCTCTCTCATAATACCCTTCACAACTCTCTCTTTCTCTCTCTGTCACGATAGGTGTGTAGATGAGGAGTGCAACATGTATACACTTGATAAGTAATAATGCACTTGTTGCGATTGCATGATGTTGAGTTCAGTAATATTGTTTGATATTCCGTTTTTGTTTGATCATTGATAAGTAATAATACACTTGTTGCTGTTCTCTCACGTTTGATGATGTATTGGATGATGTTGAGTTCATTAAAATTATTTGATATTCTGTTTTTGTTTGAACATTAATAAGTAATGATACACTTGTTGCTGTTCTCTCACGTTTGCTTGATGTTGATTTCAGTAATGTTTAATATTCTATTTTTTGTGTTTAGTGATATTTGCTAGATTTACGAAGACGACCAACATGCTTTCCCCTGAAGAGCGTAAAATCGTTCTACGAGCAATTCGCATTGAAGCAGTCATCACAGTGTCACAATGTGCTGATGATGTCATCAAAAAGATCAATGAGTCTGAGATACTCGTGCGAGATCTAATAGACCAGATATGGGAAAATGCACAGGGTCAGCTTTGAAGCGGAGGCAACGTTGAGTTGCTTGATAGACAGAAGATAGCAGATTTCAACCATCAACATATAACACGAACCATTTTGGGGAGCATGGGTGTAGCATGCAATGATCTTAGAGATGCTGGCCCGCCTGAAGCTAATATGCAACGTCTACAGTTATGGGACGTTGTATGGAGCGAGCAAAGAGCCAAGAGTAAGCGCATGAAGGCGCTGGATGTAGAGTCCCTCCCCAAAAGAGTGTGCATTGCCTAGCACGTCGCTGCAATGTCCAGCCAGGCAGATGCAAGTGGGACAGGTGTCATTAATCGTACCATCTATAATTCTATGTGCACACACCTCATTGGCATCCCGCATGAGGCTCTGTTCGAAGGGCGAACAATAGGCTCTGGTTTTTTTGGCACAGTAAAAGAGTATACAGTTAAAGGTATATCATTTTTGCTAGAGCACATTACTTTTTGCGGAAAGCACTACAAAGAAGAAGGCAGCGCCAAGTTCGAGAGCTTCCAGGCAGAGCAGGGCATGCAGGTTAAAAGAATCTCCTTGGATCACTACTTTTCCATACTATAATGGCAGCTCGCTTGGTGATACTCTTCTGAAGGTCCCCTTCAGATTCAGTGAGTTCACAAGAGCAATTTTCCGTTTGGATCGAGGATGGAGACAACCCCCGCCCGATAATATTCCTTTAAGTCATCTAGAACTTTCTAAAATAAAACAAATAGTAATAACCATGCCACATATTATGCATGCCCTGGTGGAAGGCCTAGCGGCAGCACATCTGGCAGGAATTGTACATACCGACCTACATCCATTCAATGTAGTGTTGGATTTTACAAAAGAGTTAAAGCCACGCGTAGGTATTATCGATTGGGGGTTACTGCTAAGAGCGCCCAAAAAATGGGTGTCTCTCAATTTTGTATTTAAAGCAGATAAGAACCCTGAGAAGGTGGCACAGGCGGTCTCCTACGCAGACAGAGAGCGAAATAAACGGCCGTGGATAGCCTCGGAGCTTTATGATCCATTTTAGGCAAATGCATACACTCCTGCATTTGATGTTTTTGCCTTGGGATATTTATTACAAACTTTATATGACTTTTGGCAAAAAGTACAAGAGTTGTGGATGGATAATAGTTCCTATGACAAAGTTACCATGGATACTATTATTTATAGAGTCAAAAATTGGATGTGCCTGCCTAATCGCGATGAGCGAAAATCACTTTTGCAAGTAGTGGAATTTTTTAGATCACTAAATACTCAATGTCCTCTTGTATAGCTATCGGTGTCATTCACCCCAATTTTGTAATGATACAGTATCAGGAGATTCAGTTTCAGGAATGGCACTTTGTTTCTCTCTTCAAAATTTGATGTGTCCATTGTTTGAAATATTATCTCATTGAGTCTTTGCAATATCTCTCTCCTCTTGTGGTGTTTAAGTTTATGTTTTCTCTTCAAAATTTGATGTGCGCGCATTGTTTGAAGTATTTTTGGAGTTAAGTGGATATTTCTCATTGAGTCTTTGCAATACATATCTCCTCTCGTGGTGTTAAACTTTAAGTTTTTGAGGGTAATGGTCAATTTATCTTACGTTGATCTTTACAGTTCATTAAAATCCTAAAGGCATTTATGTTCATGCAGATATGGCAGAGGCGCAAGCAAACAAGCATCAAGAGTTAGCCAAGAAGGCATATGAACGAATGAAGGCCCTTGCACATGGCCTGACAGCCCGTGAAGCTACAAGAACAACATGCAGGTTGTCGAAATGGACAAATCCTACTTATGCCCAATGGAAATACATAAACAAATGCGTAACCACAGAGATGATAAAGGAAATATGGCCATGTCCAGATGGCGAGATTAAGAAGAGAAGATGGAAGATTTCACGTTGCACTCACAATGATATCAAAACTAATGCCGAGCGCATTTTCTTGGAGGTGTACGGTCGTCCTCTCCATAACGCCGACGCTCCACTCTATTTTGCTAAGATGCTATATGCACAATTTATCCTAGAAACTCCAGTGGACTTCGCCTCCAGAGAGGCCACTGTCAACACCCACGACATACGTGAAGAGACAATGACATTCACAAGGGAGGAACTTGCTCTCATGGTGGAGGGCGCTGGATTGGAGTTAAACAAGGTCAAAGAAAGCTTAGGGGCACAGCTAGCAGAGAAGGAGAAAGAAGCTGAGCGATTATCTCAAGCGTCAACTCCTCCCCCGGCCAATAGAGGGATTCAAGAGCAGCTCACAAAGATCAGCCAAGATGTACAGAGCATCTCTTCACGTATTGCTCTTGTGCGCCAAGGAAACCACATCTCTCATTTTTTGATACATCCTGATCTTGTGGGAGTTTCTGCTGAGGTTACTAGTTCCTCCACCCCCCAATGTCCTGTATGTTAGAAAGTATTCGATGGGTGGAGCGGCCAATATATACTACCCTGTGGACACTACTACCACTTAATATGTTTAGTGAGGCAAATGCAAAATACTTCCACATGTGCACTGTGCAGTGTCCCAATAAATCAAGGTATTTATACAGCCTCTCACATAAAATGTCTTTGAGAAATCCGGGAAAACACGAATAGGAGCCAATGTGAGCAAGGTTTTGATCTCATTAAAACTCTTGTCGTCGGCAAAAGCATCCCAAAAGAAATCTTCCCTCTTGAGTAGATCGGTTAGAGATGCTAGGGACATTTTTTTTGGCAGCATTTTCGAGCAAGCGGTTTTTGGGAATTGGGCAAGAGGATTCCAAAGAATATTCCCCCCTCCCCCAAGACAAAGAGGGCTTACAATTGAGGTTATTGGTTTGAAACTCAGAGATTGCCAATTCATTTAAAATCTTTTCTCGGACCATTGATGTCTCTACCTTAGCCATACTTTCTCGTTGTCTACTTCTACGAGAGTTACAAGTTGCAATGTGGTGAGCTCTTGCCTACTTCTACTAGAGTTACAAGTTGCAATGTGGTGAGTTCTATGATGTGGTCTCTTATCTCTTGTAGATCATTGTTTTCTTTTGGTGGGCAATCTCTCTCTCTCTCTATCTCTTGGTGAGCAATCTTTCTCTCTCTTTCTATTCCTGATCTCAAATATCCCGTAGTCGAGTGTCTATTGCCACGGCTACATGATGCCAAGAACGTACAAGCTGACTTGTCTTCCGCTTGTTGTTCCCCTTGACTTACAATAACAATATTGGTAATAACTAGTAAGGAAAGAAGAGAGAAAGCCACTTTGGTATTGCCATCGGTAACAGCTTGATGCGGCACGGGAGCGCTAATCGTCCGTTTACAGAAACTATAATGCTTTTCATGGTAACGTCTGAGGGTGGTCATAATCATGTACGATGAAAATACTCATTGCCGGAGGGACATAGTATGAGCTGCATTCACAGGTAACTAGTGAGAAGTGGACCAACTTCCAACGACAAGGCTATGGGTAAAGACTCAAGAGCTCCGGAGGGACATAGTATAAGCTGCATTCACAGCAGGTAACTAGTGAGAAGTGGGACCAAGTTCCAACGATAAGGCTATGGTTAAAGAGTCAAGAGCTCGCTCAACCTGGCTGCAAAATGCAGGGCCACAAACGTCACTGGTCCGGAGTCAGGTTCTACTTCGCAATAACGAGCATGAAGGAGTACAGTATTTCCAAAGGTAAAGATGAAACTTGTACTTCATCATGCAGCTGAGCCATAGCTTTTTATCAGCTTTTAGTTTGTGTCGGAGTGCTGCAATGACAAGGGAGCACTAGTCGCTTGCAAACGCAGCTTGGCACTAGGGCTGAACATGGAAGATCTCCCTTTGTATTTTTTTGGAAGACCAAAACGAAGCTTGGTCTTCCGGCTTGAAACTACACATAATGGTAGGTCTTCACTGTGCATTCCCCAAAAATATTTGGACTTCCCATAAACCGTTATGTAGAGCCTAGAAGCATTTTATACACAAAATCTTAATATTCTTCTATACACCTTGAGTTTGTCTACAAATTTACATCATTATAATTTATGTGGAGTTATATACTAAGCTATGAGATTACAAACAAAAAACTTTTAAAAGAGTTATAATACAAAAAAATATTAAAAAGTAAATTTTGAACATAATAAAAAGAAATACCATTTGTTTTGATTCCAACTTGCCCGTCTTGAGCAACGCAATGTACGCCAACGACATGTGGCACTTTCTTTTACAATTTTGCAAGCACTCTATTGTTTACACCTCTCATACATGAGGCTCCATCTGATGCAAACCCAATGAGCTTCGCAAGAGACAAGCCCATTTCTTCCAAGAGAGTCATCAATGCATTGAACTTTGTTTGGGCTTTCCCATCATCCAACGGGAGCAAAGCCACAAACTTACAATCGCATGGACCAGTACCTTCATCTTCTTAGGTAAGTCATATACATGATCATGTTCTTTTCCAAGGTGAGATCCGTACTATCATCGATCAACACCGAAAAGAATGGAATTTTGCCAATGGAAGCTTTAAGGATTCCCCAATAGTGCTCTCTTGTAGCCTTGAGAAACTCCATTCCAGAAGTTCTATTGGTATATGCGGAATACTCATCATTGATGGGCATCCTTGGAGTACCCATGTATCGTAAGAACTCATATTGAGATTTGAAAAAGTCCAAAGGCAACAAAGGCAAGTCCTCAACCACAATGAAATACATTGTTTGCATAACACTTATGATGCGACTTTTCTCAGCATCAACCATAAGCTCTGCATGCTTTTCAATTGGCAATACATCTTTGTGGCTTTTGAGCCTCCACCTTTGGGCAGCTAGCTTATGTGCATCCGATTCCGCATGCTTATCAAGAGTGGGAAGCTGAATGGTGTTAGCCCCCTCTTTACCATAAGGGTTATTCATTCCGAACCTTTTACACCATAAGCATCTTACTCTTACTTTTCCATTTTCAAAAAAAGGACGTGCCCACGTATGTATTTGTTTCCATTGCATAATGAAAGTTCTTACCTTCTTTTCAAGTGGCTCAACATTGTCATGTTTCTCTCCTCGAAGAGAACTTGGTTCGACAACTTCCTCGTTCAAGTTGATGGCGTCCCTTTGCTTTAGGCCAAAAGCATCCTTGATATTCTTTTACCAAGGATTATTTCTAGGTCTTCCAATCCGACATGTCTTCTTGGTATTTGCTTCATTCATGATGATAGCTGAGACCTATTAAAAGAAGATTAAAGTCTATCTTAATGAATTATATGAATTAATAAGCACATAACAATCTTGAGACATGAGCATTAGTTATCATATATATATATAATTCTTTTACTAGAAAACTATAAAGAGACATTCTCTTAACACAAAGCCTATTTCATCTATTAAAAAAAAGAAACATTTTCTTACTCTCTGAAAACTCTATAAAGAGACATTCTCTTAATACAAAGCCTATTTTATCTCAAAAACAAAGGAGACTATAGAGCAGTCCTCTCTACCGTGTAATATATGCTCATAGAGTACTACCGATCAACAAATGTGTTAAGAAACATAATGTCAATCCGAGGACTCGACCCGATTAGTGTATGAAGGCTTATCCCATGAGGGAGAGCTCACATACACAAATCACCACTTGACGATTCAACCATTCAACACCTCAATCAATCTCTCAATCCCTTAAATCCACTACACTAATCAAGAGAACAAGAAATGCATAGCAATCTCTTAATCCAATTCAAACATTGATTAAATCTTAGCTTTCCCTAATGCCTGCAAACCCATAAGCGTGCATCTACTAACCCACAAGCTTAAGCAAGCAGAGAATGTAACATTCACAAACCCACAAGCTCATAGAGAGAGTCCATCCATGAATAACTCATTGCTAATGAAATGGGCAAGAGCTTGCATCAATGGAGACTACACACACACATTACAAGCATGCAGCATACACAAGAGAAAGAAAGAAGCATTCAACTAATCATAGATTAATCTACTTCAATGATACTAAAACAGATTAAGAGAATGAAGTGGAGCTATACTCATTGGAGCTTCATACTCATTAGAGTACAATAGAGAGAGAGTTAAAGAGTTGCCATAGCTTGAGAGCTCAAGAGCTTCACTCAATAGCTTATGAGAATGGCAAAAACATACACTTTCTTTAGCTAACATCTCTTTTGTAGAGATGTCACTAACCCTAACCCTAGGCCTCTTTCACACATGGGCGGACAACCCCATAAGTGAGCCTTGCTTAATACACTTAGAACTCTCATTTAGAACCCACATTGGCCTAAAACGATTTACATTGCACTTCGGCACAAAAATATGGAAAAATTATGTGTGTCTTTATGTTCCCATGGCTACAATCCTGCTCTCTCACGTTAATTGCTTCCGGCCTCCTTCCATAATCCGTGCTCCCGTGAGTGTTCTCGTGGAACATTCCCCCCTTCCTAAATCGCGCACGTCCTCGGGCGCGGTAGAAGCAAAAGCTGCAAAAAATAATGGAAGACAAGTAAAGCCTTTTATTGAAGAAAAACCAGCAATGACAATCTCACACGTGAGCATGCAAGTGAAAGGCCGATTAGAGTTTTAAAGAGTGCTAAAAGAAGTGAGTAAAGACTAGTCAAAGTGAGACTAAGTGGTAGATAGTGCTATGCAAAGGCAAGTGTGCTTGTACACCGCAGGTTATGACTGCAGTCTCAATGTCCTATAAGTGTGTAAGTTATTCCTAAGTAGCAACCCTACTCCTAAATATGAGCAATGGTAATCAACAATGGAACTTTCTTTCTTTCTTTCTTTCTTCTTCTTCTTCTTCTTCTTTTTTTTTTTTGGTCTGTGTGTGTAAAAGATGATAAAGAGGAAGGTTCCATCCCAATGAGACCCAAGCAATGGCCAAGAGACCTCTACCAAGAGAATCTAAAGGCCGCTAAGTATCTCAAGAGCGACAGACCCTTTTCTTTCTTTTTGACATAAGGAGTATCCCATGAAGATGAGGGCATCGGTCTCGAGGGCCCATAATGTTTCCCAGAGTCCTACTAGCATCTATAAGGGCAATAGAGTCCTTAAAGGTCTTCTTCTTAATCTTTTAGACGTAAATGTTCACCCCATGGAAACCAAGGCATCGGCCCCAAGGTGCTAAAACAACCCAAGGTTCTACCAAGCATTCCACATGGCCGTAGACACGTCATGTCTCAAGTCACCTCTATATATTTTTTAGGGCATGATTTTTCATAAATTTTTAATTAATCGTAGCACCTAGCCCATACCTAAGAGGTCGCTACCACTAGGGATAACTAATATACTTCTAGAGCTTAAGAACTTGGTATACTCCGTTGGCATATATCCTACACCATCTTCAAATAGAAATACCTTCTACGAAGTCCTCTAAGAATCTAGAAATCACTCACCACATGGTGACAACTAATTTAAAACTTAAACCAGCCAATTGTGTGTGAACATGCAAACAATATATGCAAAAGTGAAAAGCACATATATGCCAAGATTATGATTTGAATACACCTGTTGTAGTGCTCGTTAATGTAGCGCGTTTGTCTTGATGATGTGCAGATTGCTTCCCTTTGCTCTTTGTAGGCATTTCATGTCTCCCCCCTTCCTAATTTGTGTGCACGGTAGGTGGACTGTTGGAGCGTATTTGTATGCTCTTGTTTAGCTGAGATCTCTGCAAAATGTCTTATTAACAAACAAGAAAAGAAAAGAATAAAATTTGTTATTGGTGCCAATCACCGAATATAGCCGAGGGGAAAAACCCGGTGGGAGAAAAGTGCCCAAGCTTGTTGTTCTTATTGTGGAGTTGATGAGCTTATCCTTGCACTGGCGGTGGATCCGTGTCCACTTCTGCTGCTGGAAAGATGGTATTAATCACTTTAGGATGCAAGGACAACCCTGTACAAAAGCCGGCCTCTGGAGAAGGTGGTAGAGGAAGGAGTGCTTCCTCGCTACTAAAATACGGCATTGGTTCTATGGGAAGGTTAAGCAGACAATCCTGATTTTTGAATTGGTCAATATAGTTGCTTATAGTGATCCAAAATTCACATGTTGAGGCTCGGGGAAGAAGGGCTTGCAAGATTGCAAGTCATTTATGCATATATCCCTCCATTGTTGTACTTGAATCTCCTCAGGTAATCTACGTTGATTTGGTCCTCGGTCTAGTACTCTCACATCAAGAAGGTTATGGCGTTGGGGTGTAATTCCCAAAATTTGTTTCATTAAGCCCGTGCCATATCATCGAAAGTAAGAGCGGCATAGCCAACAAACGTGTGAAGCTTCTCCTAATACGAGTCGTACACACTCTTGACAATGTGGAAATGGGTGATGCTGTTGATAGAATAAAGTGACAAAGTGATGCCCACAGCAAATTTCACCTAAGGGAGCATAAAAGTACCTAGAATGAGTTTGAAAAGGAGGAGCACTATAACCCCCACGATGTTCAGGTTGAGTACTATCAGGGTCAATGCATGGTGGACATGTCTCTCGCCAAGTATCCATCAGGAGGTATCTGGGCGTAGAACAATGAAATTTAGAAACTTCAAACTTTATACACTCATATCCATCATTACAACCCCTATCAAAAACAATGTAGATAAGATCATCTCAAAAAGAACACAATCCTGTAAGGGTATAAGGAACCACATTAGTAAAAGTGAGGCTATTTAAACACTGATCTACCAAAGAGCTTCAATTGTAGTGGTAATGCCTTACCTTTGGTTTTGTGTATGTCCTTTTTAAGAGGTGGGAAGGATAGCAATTGTCGAGGAATTTGAGCAAGATAAGAGGATTTAGGTAGTGAAGTGCTAGAATCTATGCTCAGAGGAGACTCATGTAAAGTTGGATTTGTCTTAGGTACACAAGTTGATGGTGGAAGTGTGTAACAAGGAGAAATTGGGACGACTAGTGATTCAATACATGTTTGGAGAAGGTCAACACAAGTAGATTTGTTGGTGATTCAATACATGTTTGAAGAAGGTCAACACAAGTAGATTTGTTGGTGCTATTACAACCACCTATCCTATCTTGAAGAGGTTGTGTTGATTTCCTTTGCACCCACTGATATGAAAAACCAAGAGTGGCTTTTGGAATCTTATTGATACACTCTTTTGGCTCTAGCAAACCATGGCATTTGGGAAGCCAAAGTGCTGCTGCACCCTCATAATAGCCTTGTGCTTTAAGAACATGCTTTGGGACCCAATGAGTAACAATCTGAGGCTTAGGCTTGGAAAAGACATTCTTTTTAGAAGGTTTAGCAACTAGGCTAGATGGTACAAGTTTGTACGCATCTTTGGGTAGCCAAATTGACGATTCCTTCTTGCCTGGCCTTCTTTGAGCAGTGACTAGAGTAGTTGGAACATGCCAGCCATGCCCTCGCTTGAGGACTCATCGATTATCCACATCATTTGTCTTGGAACTTGAAGAGCAGATGTTGAAAGTGGGTTGTGTAAGGTAGAACTACCACCCTTTGACATGATAAAACTCGTGGAGCAGCAGATCCCAAGATGCAATCAGAATCAATTTTTGCAATTTGTATTGTCTATTCTTCCAATTTAATGAACAATTGGTAGCACTTAACCACGATCGACCAAGAATAGCCTCTACCACTGCCTTGGACTTACTAGCCACATAAAAGGGAACTGACATCTAGTGATCCTGAATGGACATCATAATGACACATTTTCCCTCTATAGGGTTATCTTCACCTGAGAAGCTTCGTAAGTCAATAGGAATGTGCACAAGTGTTGGTTGTCCCAAGGCTACCCATGTGTCAAATGAGAGAACATTATAAGCTGCACCAGAGTCAATTAAGGTAGAGACAAAGTAG
This sequence comes from Cibotium barometz, assembly GCF_041138505.1. NCBI lineage: Eukaryota > Viridiplantae > Streptophyta > Polypodiopsida > Cyatheales > Cibotiaceae > Cibotium > Cibotium barometz. Next base: position 19,049,863 of record NC_141054.1, read on the forward strand.
GTAGTCTCATGAAGATGAAGACACACGTGAATATTGAAAGGTTCGACATATTGTTCATTAGTAACCAACTATAAGGTCAACACAGAAGCCTTGCGACGCTCCTTGGCTTTTGCAACTCTAGCTTTAGCTTCTTCTTGAGCCTGACATTTAAGTAGTTCATGTGCTTCTTTCCGTGTGTGGGCAACATGCATTTTTTGAAGCATGGCTTCAGTTAATGGTTCATTGTATTTCTTGAGACGACTTCCATTAATGAAGTTAGGCATTTGCTCACCTTCTAGTGTCTCTAGACGCACTGCACCACTTGGAGTAAGCTCATTAATCACAAACGGTCCTAGGCCACGTTTCTTGAGCTTTCTCTTATGCTTCTTAAGTGTGTACAAGAGCACAAGGTCTCATTTTTTGAATCGGCCAGTTGTTACATTTCGATCATACCATTGCTTTTGTCTCCTCTTCTTGGCATACATCCCCATTACCGCCAATAAGCGGGTCTCATCAAGATTATCCAATTCATCAATGCGTTGAGAAAGCTCATGACCAATCGAGTCCAATTGTTTAGCAACTCGCAGAGTAGGTACAAGAAATTCAATGGGAAGAATTGCATCTAGCCCAAAAGCAAGCTCAAATGGCGTTGTGCCCTTATAGGCTGTTCTATATGCCCAAAGAATTGAGTGCAACTTTTGCTTCCAATCAGTCCTATGTCCCTCAACAATCTTTGTGAGTGCTGTGCAGAGAATCTTGTTAGTACTCTTAGCTTGACCATTGGTCTGTGGATGATAGGGTGTAGAACGCTTGTGAATTACCATAAGTTCTTGAAGTAAAAACTCTATGACCTCATTCACAAAGTGCACACCCTGATCACTAACGATTTCAATAGGTAAGCCATAGCGTGTAAACACGTACTCATACAAGAACTTGGCTGTGGTTCTGGCATCATTTTTTACTGTAGCCTTTGCTATCCATTTAGTCAAATAGTCCGTTGTTGCGAGACTATAATATATTCGGCATGCGTGTGACGATGGAGGTTTAATGGGACCGACAAAATCAATACCCCATTTGGCAAACACACATGTGCTTAACATAGGTTGCAATGGCATATTGTCCTTTGTGATGGGAGGTTTGGTCCTTTGACAATCGTCACAACGTTTCACATATTCTTCGGCATCCATTTGTAAGGTTGGCCACCAAAGCCCAGACCACCTAATTAACTTAGCTGTGGTTTTTCCTGAAAAGTGGCCACCTAATCAACTTAGCTGTGGTATTGCCTGAAAAGTGTCCACCCCCAACACCTGCATGTACATGAGTCAAGATTTTCAAGTAGTCAGCTTCACATTCACACATGCGCAAGTTGCCATCCTTGCCCCTCTTGTAGAGTTGGCCCTCTATCAGCATATAGTTGGCCGCTTCAACTTCAATAGCATGCTTTCGATATTTAGGAATTGTTCGATCAGTATGACCATGCTGAAGACAGTTCACAATATACTAACTCCAGCTTGGTGTAGTTGAAATTTGGAATAATGTGACATTATGAATTGGTTGTTGAATATGACATGAAGCATAGTTACGAACAAATTTTTCGGCATCCACATGCATGGTAGGCCACCATTGCCCATCCTGAGTTATACGTCGCACACAAATAGTAGCTGATGCATGGATTCCACCAATACCCTCATGTGCCCATTCCAAGATCTCCTCATATTGGTCAGGGTTAGGTATAAGCTGCAACACTCCATCATTACCCTGAAGATATAATCTCCCTGAGATTAACTTGAGTGGTCGCCATAGGTCCACATTAGGACCCGCTGGTTGTATCTTCCAACTTGTCAAAATTTCTAAGATGGGTTCAGACCATTTAGGAGCTGTCTCTACAAGGAAAAGTGTTGAATCTAACATATCATCATCCACACCCACAGGAGCTTCTCCAGAGGTGATTTGAGACAAATGATCTACCCTAAGATGAGTTGTTCCTTTTCGGACTGCCACTTCAAAATCAAACTCAAGAAGGATGACAAACCACCTCACAATCCTTCTAGTTACACAAGGCTTATTCACCAAATATAGCAGTGCTTGATGGTCCACAAAAAATATAAATTTGTTTGCCAAAAGGTAATGGCAAAACTTTTTCACTGCATATATCATTGACAAATCTTCTCTTTCTATTGTGGTATAATTCTTCTCAGCATTGTTCAACTGTCGACTAGCATATGAGATTGGAAAATCCTTATTATGTTCTCTCGATTGAGCCAAAATACATCCAATTGTTGCAAAGTTTGAAGCATCAATATGGACATGAAAGATTTGGTTCCAATCTGGTGCCTGTAAGATGGGTGCAGACACTAATGCTTGCTTCAAGTTTTCAAAGGATTCCTCACACTCATTAGTCCAATTAAACTTTACAAGAAGAGCATATAATGGTCTGGCTAGGACAGCGTACATGTAGATGAATCAATGATAATAGCCACAATGTCCCATGAATAATTGTACCCCTTTAGGGTTGATAGGCCGAGGTAATGAGACCAGTGATTTCATTAACGTCTTCACAATTTCGTGATCACGTTAACAAAACCTATTGTTAACATATTAAAACTTGTGATCACATTGTATATTCACATGACCTGAGCAATGACCTGCCAGAACCCACTAGTCCCGTAACACCTCCGGGCTTTTGCTTTTCCCGGCGGGCCCGCCGGGATAACTGCTTATCTCGACGGGCCCGCCGGGAAAAGCAAGGAACACCGACGGGGTTCTATTCTGTTTATAAACACTGCCGGACACCCAGATGTCGTGGAACTTTTGGGGAGATAGTCCTTGTTTTGGGGGCGTGATATATCTCCTCAAAGTACTTGTAGAGCTCTCGAGTTGCTAGAAGTGTCCTCTTGGGAAGAACGTCCTTATCTTAGGGGCTGTCGTCTTTCCTTGTAGGCACTCCTAAGGCTATTGAGCCACTCGTCCTTAGTTCTTTGAATTGGGGGCAGGGTGTGGTTTGTAGCTTATATTTGCGGAGATTTAGGGACAAATTTGGAGTCATTCAGCTTTGCATTTGAGCTATGTAGGTAATCTACCTCATTCTGCTTTATGAATGGTTGGATGGAGCCAAGAGTCCTGCTTAGGGACTTGTATTGGTTCTTGATACTCGATATAGTTTAGAGTAGACAAGGGTCTATTGTCCTATACTAGAGTATTGGGCAAGCATAGATCTTTGATTTTCTTTGTGAATATTAGAGAAGGTCTATTGTCCTATACTAGAGTATTGGGCAAGCATAGATCTTTGATTGTGTAAAGTATCCTTAATTGGGTACAAAAGGCATCCTTCATTGGGGGTGCAATGTGCATGATAGTTTTGAAGTAGTTTTGTAGTAAGACCTTGCAAGATAGTTTCGAAGTAGTTTTGTGTTATGTGATGATCTTTTGTATTTGTCAAGATAGTTTCGAAGTACTTTGTCTGCTAATGTATGTTTTGTAATACGTGAGTGACTTTGTTGTTTTTTCATTTGTGTATTCATTGTTATATTCTTGGTTGAATAGGTTATTTGTTGAGATGGAGGACAATGTTGGATCCAGTGATACCTCCAATAGAGTCCAAATTTCAAATAGCAGGAAAAAAAATGCACCTAGGATAGAGTGGCAGTATGCAATAAACGTTGGTGATCGATTCATAGATTGGGAGTGTAAGCTATGCCATGCAGTAAAATCAGGTGGGGCGCCTCGACTAAGAGAACACTTTTTAGGCGGACCGAACAAAAAGTCATGTACCCACCCCTCTACACCTATAGTGGCCAAACGCATAAGAGAAGAAATTCAAAAGAAAGATTCAAGAAAACATGACACTCCTACCGTTAATGTATCAAGGCAGCAAGAACACTGTTGTTCTAATCATCAAACTCCCGCTACATCGCCTACTTGTATTCCGAACAACAATGTGCAACCAGAAAGTAATCTACCCAGTGCATCTTCCTACAAGAGAAACTTTGACGTAGGAAATATACCCATGCGTCAAACTTCATTGCAAGAAAGCCTACGTCAAGGTCGACTTGATGATGCACAACTCGCCCTTGCTGAAGCGATTTACTTTTCTGGGAGTGCTATGATGATGGTGGACAGTGAGCATTGGAAGAGAGCATGGAAGAAAATTGGTGAGTTTGGACTAGGGTTTTCACCGCCTACGTACCATGCTATGCGAAATGATCTATTAGAGAAATGTTATGCGCAAGTAAAAGAACGTGTACAAAGAATAATTCTTAGCAATATAGAGCTTTCCGGATGTTGTATATTAAGTGATGGATGGTCTAATGTACAAAGAAAACCATTAATTAGTATAATGGTTATTTCACCTAGAGGTGAGACTTTCATCTGTGCCGTGGATTCAGCTGGTTCAATCAAAACTGGGGCTTACATTGATCAATCATTGGCTCTGTGATAGAGGAAGTGGGTGCCAAAAATGTAGTCCAAGTCGTCATGGACAATGCAAAGAATTGCAAAAATGCATCCAAAATCCTACAGCGACAATATCCACATGTTTTTCCGGTAGGCTGTAATACTCATAGTTTGAATCTTGTATTAAAAGATTAGTATAAAAGTGATGATACCAAATGGTTTGCCTCAATCGTCGCTCGACACTGCTCGCCAGCTTGTGAGATTCATGCTCAAGAGACAGAGAGTGTTAGATATTGTTCAACCTCGCATGTCAGTTATGTTAAAGCTTCCAGCGAAGACTAGGTTTTGCACTCACTTTTACACTTTTGAGTCTCTTCTTAGAAATAAAGATGCAGTTTGTGAAACATTTACATGCATGGCATTTCATGACTAGGAGAGCACTCAACTTGAAAAAGTGAAAGAGAAAATCAAAGTCTTGAAGGCAGCGCTTACGAGAAGAAGTTGGTGGAACAGTGTGATGGATGCATACCATGTAATGATGCTTGTTATGTATGCCGTTTGAAGTCTTGATCAAAGAGCGCCTAATCTCGGAAAAGCATGGATGCAATGGTGGACTATCTAGCGGAGTTTGGAGTGTCCTGAGAAATTAGAGCATTCAGTGGTGGAAAAGCAATGGTGTGTACCATTCTCCAGTAGACAAAGAAAAGTCCTATTGAAGTACTTTCATGCTAGATGGATTGGAGCGCATTCACCACTACACAGTGCTGCTTACATGTTAGATCCTGAATATTGGAATATGGATTTGATGTCCAACGTTGAGGTGGTGCAAGATTTTTATAAAGTGGTAAACACTTTCTATAATAATGTTGATGATCGTGTAAAGTGCATAAAGGAGATGACCTCATTTCGATTGAAAGAGGGTTTATTTTCCAACTCCCTTGTTCAACAAATGGCTAAAGAGCAACCTGCATGGAAGTGGTGGCTGATGAATGGTGGTGAGCATTATGCTTTATTGCGCAACCTTGCGATGAAGGTTCTAAGTCAGTGCTCTTCAAACTTAGGCTCAGAAAGAAACTGGAGCATGTGCAAATATATTCACAGTACTATTCGCAATCGACTTCTTGCAGATCGAGCAGATAAACTTGTTTACATGTATTGCAATGTTGGCTACTCTTCAAGCATATGACTTTGAGATATCCTACTACACACCCAGGAAGGACAATGTGGTTGCAGATGCTTTGTCAATTATGTGGGCTTACACTATGAATTCAATTATGGAAGTATATAGTGAATGGATCAAAGGGATTCAACAGGAATATCGTATCAATGAAGGTGTTGCCCATATTTATGGAAAACTACTGCAAGAAGATGAACTCCTTCATTACAAGCTTCGTAATAATAATGGTCTCTTATGGCACAAGGATAAGGTCTACTTGGTTCCTACCTCATCCTACATTCCCAAGGTGATTTATAAGATGCATTCTTCACTGGGCCATCTTGGTGTGCTTAAAACTTTTTACAAAGGAGCAAGATCTTCTATTGGAAAGGCATGTGGAGAGATGTCAAGAAGTTTGTGTTGGAATGTGTATCTTGCCAAAAGAATAAGGATAGCCATCAACTTCCAAGTGGATTTCTTCATCCTTTGTGAATTTTTAATGGAAAATGGACTCACATTTCTATGGAATTCATTATGACTCTACGAGCATGGATGGGATCAAATATTTGTGGTGGATAGAATCACAAAATTAGTCCCATTTCATTACTTCAAAGATTACTTATGGGGCCTCTCATATTGCCAAGAAACTCATGGAACATGTATTCAAGATACATGACTTGCCACTCAACATAGTTTCTGATAGGGACACCAAGTTCATGGGTACTCTTTGGAGGACATTATATGAGAGATTGGGAACCCAAATCCCTCCATATATAGCCTATAACCCTCAACTGGAGTGTACAACCAAATGACTTGAAGTGCATTTGAGACATTACTATCACGATATGCAAACATCTTGGGATGAGTGGCTCTATCTCAATGCTGAATTTTGTCACAATTCAAGCAAGGACTTGAGTATCATGATGTCACCTTTCGAGTCTCTCTATGGGTATCAAGTACATGTGCCACCTATTGCCTTTCATGAGGACAAATTGGTTAATCCTTTGGCCAAGGAAGAGTTGGAAAGGATGAGATAGCTTCTACAACTTTGCAAAACGACAATATGAAGAAGGCTCAAGATGTCATGAAGGCAAGTGCAGATTAGCATAGACATAAGATGGAGTTTGAATAAAGTGACTATGTGCTATTGAAGATTCCTAAGAGCCACCATAACCTCCTCAAGGGATCTTCCAATCCAAAATTGGCTTATAGATATTCTGGTCCATACATACATGGTAGTCAAGAAGGTGGGTGACTTAGCTTACAAGCTCGATTTGCCTTCTTCTACAAGAATTCATGATGTAATTCATGTGTCCAATCTTAAGAGTTTTGTGGACACTCTTCCACAAGATATTGAACAGATACCATGTATGAAAAAAGAAGAGGAGATCATATATGAGCTAGAAAGAATTGTGGACAAGAAGGAATAGGAACATTGAAGAATTCCTTGTTAAGTGGAAGCAATTTCCCATGGATGAGGCTACTTATTAGAAAATCTTTGGAGTATGTGCAACAACATGTTCTACTTGAGGAAGATGTTTCTTGACCAAGTGGCATGATTTGCATAGAGAAAATGGCCAATACTTAAGATTATATACATGATGTACTGTCTAGACAGTTTGGTAAGGTCCGTTGTTGGGGTCAATGCTCTACCTCTAACAAGCTTCATTGGTAATCACAATAGAAGAATATGATGTGAGAAATGATTGGCTAGGTGTATGCCCAATTTGCAGCCTATTCAATGGAGTTTTCATGAAGAATCTTTCAAGGGATTTCATCTACAACAAGGGCTGCCATAACAGTTCCACACATATGCATTGAAGATGAAGACCTATGGATTTCCTTACATTTGGAGAGCATATTTAGGACTTCACCACTTCCCATTGATTTCATTTGAGGCTATAACAAATTGTAGATATCTTGTATGATTTTGAGGAAAAAATATTTTGGAAGGGATGGTTTGTAATGTAGCAAAACTAAGGTCCAAAATATGTAAATAACCCATGGGCAAGGCTACTATAAATAGCGCCTTCTTGGGTTCATTGTAGAGATCTTTTGATCATTCTTATCTTGGACACTTACATGTACTCATGTCTCCTTTCATAGAGATGGCCTTTCATGGTCTAGGGCTCATGGCAAGCTTGATAGCCATCCTCATGGTGAGAGGTTAAACCCCTTAGGCCTTATTATGCACATACCTTCTATGCTACATGTGCATGTGAATTTCTTCTCTTTTCATCATAATCACATGGATTTCTTTGTGTTTGATGCTAGATGTGGACTTTATGTGTTGATTTCTTTGATATTTTGTCTAGATCCATTTCACATGGCCATGTCTTTAAAAAAATGACAACAAAGCCCGAACCTCAACCCTTTTTATGCATCCTTGACCTTGTACAATTTGTATATCTCTCTAAAATATATTTATACTTTATTCCATCATATTTATATGTTAAAATTCCTTCTCAATAGTTTTTGCATTCTAAAAGGTTTTGAACTAAGGTAAGATTTATGGGGGGATTTCGTTTTCAATGTAAACAATGGTTTTTTACTAAAATATGTGAAAATATTCATTGAGTTTTTTAATTTATGTGAACATTTTGAGATATTATTTTTTGTAAAGATTAGCTTTGGTTAACACCTGTGAAAAGATTCATGGTCATGTTTAACATTGATGATATGGATGGTGCACCCCTAGATGCATGATTGGGTTGGAGCTGGTACCAAAAATGCTACTTTTGGTCATTTTGTACTAGCTTTATCATTGTTTAATTGGGTTCTTTTCCAGGATAAGGCCAAATGTGCATGTCATTAATATTTAAAGCTCAATTAGTAGTAAGCATATTACACCACTGAAGTTACTTGCTCATGATTATTTTTTCTATCTGAGTGAGTGTATGGCTTTAATGAGGGGTAGAATCTAAGCATAGGAATGACTATAAAGTAGTGTACAAAAACATTGAGGTTTAGTGTATTTCCAATACTTAATTTTGATGTATTTTTTTTTTGGCATTGTGGGGGTTTTAGTTATATATACCATCAATTAAATGAGAATGACCTCTTACTTTTAGAAATGAAGGTTTTTTACCATTTGATTGCTATGTGATAACGTTTTTGATATACTCATACAAAGTCCCTGGATGGCTTCATTGAGGGGGATGGGTAATCTACCACTATATCTCGAAAAGGTTGTGCAACTCATGAAGAGGATAGAGGGAGAAGGGTGCTAGGGGGTGTTTTTGTGTGTGGGGAGGATAGAGCAAGAGTGCAAATAAGACTTTTCAGCCAATTGGTGAAAAACCATTATCCATCAAAACTATAGGTATTTCTAACTAGTTTTGAATTATTTCAAGGTATTTATTAGAAAAACATCTCAAGTTCCAGGGAATTTGAACCCTTTGATGCCCTTTGATGGTTAATTTGGCAAGTATTTTTCAAATTGAAAAAAAAAACACTATACCTTGTGGGTTGCTTTTTTTCAGAAGGGGTGGGACTCGATGGGTTAGTTAAAAAAACAATAATACAAATGCAATCAACAAAAAAAAAATCACCTTCTGAAGTTTTAGAAAACTTAGGGGTTTTAATATGGCTATCGTCCAGTTGGAATTCAAAAAAATTAGCATTGCCATAATTTTCAAGCAACAAACACTACAACATAAAGTAAGCATAAATGCGCTGCATAGATGCGCAAGTTACGAGGGCGTCTATACTAGCGTCTATGCTCACGTCTATAAGCACATCTACTTCTTTGAAACTAGCTGCTCTTATAGACGCATAAGTTACATTTGTGACTATAGTAGTGTCTATAAGCGCGTCTCATTCCTTTGAAATTAGATGTGCTTATCTACGTGATCATAGATGCGATTATAGACGCGGTTATAGACACAATCTGCAACAATTTCCTATGCAGTTGTGGACCTTTTACAAAGAAAAACAGAATCTTCAATCCCCAAAAATATCATTTGCTGAATTATGTGCACAAGATTTTGATAATATGCATGATTTTTTGGTGCATTTATATACAAATGAATCTCTTTTAAGCATATTTGCAAGGAAAAATATGCTAAGGAAAGAGAAAAGAAATAGGTAAAAATTGAAAAAATGTGGTGAAAGAAATGGATACATGCAAAGGCTTCGGTATATCATGTAATGCCATGAAAAACAATCCAAAGGACAATGATTCAATCCCCACATCTTTCCATCAAAGTGAAGCTTTTTAAAAAAATCTTTAACCCCCATGAAAAGCAGTCCAAAGGTGAATGATTAAGTAATGCTACTAAAAGCAAATATCACAATAAATCTATACATGTAATCTCAAAAAGGCATGAATCTATACATGTAATCTAAAAAAAGCATGAATCTATAACAAAAGGAAGACCAATATAGCCATAATAAAAGTACAATGAAAGAACTAGAGTTCAACTTCATCTTCAATAAGGTCAACCCTTGGTAAAGTATCTACCTCAATGTCCATGCCTATATCCAAATCTACAAAGAGATCCATCCCAATACTAGAATCATCACTATGAGAGGCAATATCATCATCTCCAATAGCACGATCATCATCTCCAATGGCACGATCATCATCAATGTTTTCCAAGCTATCTCCCTCCATAGTTGAGTTCACATGCTCCTCCATATGCTCAATGTGGATGAATGTACTATAAATGGCTCTTGAACGTGGTGAGATTGGGATTATATGCCACCATCTCTTATTGTCAATTATTGGTTAATACACAACCTATTCAAGCACAAAGGTACATCATACCAAAAAATTACATCTCTACTATATGTAAATGCATATATTGTAATTACATCTCAATTATATGTAAATGCATATATTGTATCTACATCTCAATTATATGTAAATGCATATATTGTAATTACCAATAATTATATGTACCTGCAGTTCACAATGTTGTGGTAGCACTAGAGTCCCATCCTTTCCTTGCCATAACTTTGTAGAGTTTATGGTCACAAAGCCACTTGCATGATGCTTGATTGTTGCATTAGGACATCTTTCCACACCACATCCTTAAACCACTTAACATCGAAAATATATACAAAGAAGCTTCGAAAGTCAAGCTTAATGATATTTTGGATCAATCCACAATAATCATCCATGGCTCCATTGGCTCCCTCAAAGCTTGCAATTACCCCACCATCTTGGGTGTTCCTCTTCTCATAAATCCTTTGTGTGCAAAAATGTTTACCCTCTGACCACAAAGCATTAAACATTGTGCACTATACCAAGACAAGAAAATTTATAAATACCTCAAAATTTTTTGCAAGATTAAAATACTAAAATTTGCAAGATTAAAATACTAAAATATGATTGAGAACACAAGTTTGTTTACCTTTTTGAAGCATCCTCGGGCATACTCCCACTCCTCCAATGTGATATACATGTTTTCGTCTTGCGCCACTCTCTCCATCTCCTCATGTAGCCAATCTACATCAAGATCCTTGGGAAGTGATCGTAGGTGCTCGGGGTGTGGCACACTACGTCCATGGCGCTTACAAAATGCCGACCTTTCACTTTGTCTTTTTGCCTTTTCATCCTTATACTTTGCCACCCATCTTCTCATCACATCACTATTAAGCACACAAAAGGTATTAAGCGTACGTTGCATCTCTATATCCATGACTTTGGTCTTTCCGTTTCCTTGAGGAACATGAGAGGTCATCCCTCCTCAAGTTGTCTTCATTGCTCCATAGGCGAGGGAGAGGCGAGGGAGAGAGGGATCCACTTCGGCAAGGTATTCTGAGATATAAACAAGTGATTCTTGTACCAACCAACCCTCAACCATACTACCTTCTAGCTTTGCATTTTGCCTTACAAAATCCTTCAAGGTCTTCATGAAACACTCAAGAAAGAACATCCATCAAGCATGCACAGTGCCACATATGGCAATCTGATCAATTAAATGAACCATAAGATGTAGTTGGCTTGTGATAATTGACCGTGGGAATGTCTCCTCCACCAAACAAATCACCTCCACTGCCATGACCCTTGCATAGTCAAATGTACATGGATCGATTTCCTTTGAGCTCACATATCTACAATGCGAAATAATAAACAAATCATTTTGAAGAAAATGCGTGTGGAATATTGGCTATGAGGGTTTGGGATACAAACCTCACAAGCTCCCCCATCTTATAAATCGTCTCTCACACTTCGTGGGATGCACAATTGGAAATGCTTGTAGTGTGACATGAAAATTTGATATCTTTCATTTTCAATTTTGTACATATTTTGATGGTTTCTCAATGGTAATAAGGTGGAAGCTTGTCCAAGAAGATTGCAGCGCCCACAATGGAATAACAGCGTGGTGATGCCGCGGCTTGGCGGCTACCTTGATAACATCATTCTATCTTCAAATATAATGGTTTTGCTTGATTTAGGGTGCACACATTGTAAATGCCACAAGTATACTTGATAAATACTTTGGTATGGTAGATAGGCTAGTGATGTGGAAAATAAAAGTGGGCCTTCATGCTCACATGGATTCTAATTGTATTATTAATACACCACCATAAGGCTACAAGTTGGAGAGTGTGGAATGAGTGTGTGTAGGTGCATAATTGGGAAAGATTCCTCTAGAATTCCTACATGGAAGAGGAGAATTCTGCCATGTGTAAGTGGGATCTCCACCTACATGCCACTTAGACTTGGCTATATCTCATCACACTTTCAAAGTCAAAAAGTCTTCAATTTAATAATCAATAGTAGAAGACTTAGCCTAAGAGGACAATTGATGGTGACATCTACCCTTATGTCACTGAAGGATTTAAGATTTTTATGTCATAATTTGTAACAATGGAAGAGAGGGTGATTCTCCACCTATAAAAGGAGCCCTCCTCTCCCTTTCAAATCAATGAATGAAGCCTCCTCAATTGAGCATTTTGTGTCATTGCCATTCTCTTATCTTCAAACCCTTATTCAAACACTCACTTTACATGTGAATGTCTCATTTAGCATCAGCTCTTCATGCTTAACCCAATTTTGGACCCCTTTGATGATTCATGATAAGTGGGATAAGGAGTTATTATCTTGGTGGGCATTATTGCTGCCCTCCTTTGGAGGTACCAATGGTTTTAGCAGTAAATGAGCATGTGGAAAGACTTTGGGGACCATAGGTAAATCTTTACGATTGTCCGCTGAGCAATGTCAACCCTTACCCTCTAGCTGGAATCATGAAGGAGATGAAAGGCAAGAGGCTATGTGAAAATTGAGGTTTCATGCAAAGAGAGGGAAGGGCAGTTTTTGTGGTCTAATACCCCAATTTCAACCGGTAATTACTCATCACTTCGATATTGGTTTCTAAAATTTATCATATGGCTAGGAAGATATTTATATGTTTTTTCTACTCATGTAACTAATTTCTTAATCCTTTACTTCATTGATGATCAAATTTTCTCCCAAAGTTGCTAACTTTTAGGGTCGTGTAGTAAAATGCTCATAACTTTTCGCTCGGTTGCCCGTTTTTGGAAGTTCTAATATAGACGCAAAGCTTTTTTCAAGTTCTACGTACCTATGTAATCCTCTTTTGTACAATCTATATGGATTCAAAACTATAATTCTCTGTGTATCTCTATTTTTATAGACTTTTGGCCATTATTTCTTCTAAATAATGATTAATTCCTCTTAATCTCTTATCAAAAAGCAAATCCCATGTATCTTTTCCTCTTGTAAGTGATTGCTATATTCTTTAACTTTAAGATGTTCCGTCCAAATTGCCCAATTCAAAACGGATTAACCTTACCAACATTCCCCGTATGTTTCCGTTCACATAATCCAAAGTCGGAAGATTTTCTTCCAACAAAGAATTGTCCTCTTGTTTGGAGTTGCACGACTGGCATAAGTTCTTGCTTCTCCTAAGCCTTTTATCTATCCTTGCATGAATTATGATCTCACCTTTTATCTATCCTTGCATGAATTATGATCTCACCTTTGATGTGTTTATCTTTATCTTAACCTAGAGAGAGAAAGGGAGACGAGGAGGCTTTGAGGTTTCATACCAAGTGTGTTTTGATTCTAAGAAGTGACCGAAGTCAAAACCCCAACGTTGTGTCACATCTTTTGGTGGAGATGGCGGGCAGGCAAGTTTTACTTAGAATTATTCTATTTTAACCTCAAGGTTCTGCATGATTAAAGAAAAATTATTTTGAAATAAGTAAATTTCCCTTGTTGATTGCTACTCATCTTTTAGTGCAAGATGTTCAACATTCCGGTGTTCCAAGGATCGGAAAGAGAAGATCCTGGGAGTTATCTCTGAGAGTTTAACCGAGCATGCCGCTTGACGGATGATCTATGAGAAGGAGAGGGTAAAAATTCTTCTAGATTTCTTGGAGGGTGTGGCCTTATCTTGCCATGAGGCTTTGCCAAAGGAGTCCAAGAATGATTGGGAAAGGTTGACCAAAGCAATGAAGGAGAGATTTGGGACAGTGGAGTCACCAAATGCTTTACTATTGCTATTGGATCAGATTTTCCAAAAGGAAGGAGAGTCAATTTTTGCTTTTTTAGTGAGGTATGAAGCCTTGTTCATTAAATATCAACAAGCTGCTTTACATGTTGTTGCTTCTTCTTTTTCACCTTCTATGGGAGATTCAAAGAGTTGTTTAGCAATGGAGCACCTTAAGATGAGCAAGTTTTATCATGGCTTTAGATCCCCGCTTTCATGGAAAAGCTCTTAGCAAAGATCCCACTAATTTTAAGAGGCTCTTCGTATTGCTTTGAAGAAGCAATTTGACTTTCCTATTGGACAAGGATCTCTTAGTTATGACCTCTTAATAGATCTTAGGGAGAAAATGGCACAAATCACATTTGGGTAGCTTTTAGCACTCTCTCCAAAGCTAAGAAAGGAATGGGGTAAGCTGGCGCTAGCACAAGGGAATCTAAGAAAAAGAAGAAGAGGGATAATGGGACTCCTATGGCTCAAAAGGTGGATATTGATGTAGGAGATGATGTGCCTAAGATTGATGTCATCATTGAGGGATAAACAATATCTAATGCATACATTGATGGAGGTGCGTTAATCAATGTCATGAGTGAAAAAACAATGAAAGATACCGATTTAAAGTTGTCTTCTACTAGCTCTCCCTATCGCATCAAACTTGCTGATAATAGGTGAACCTTCAACTTTCAAAAGTTCAGAGTCAGAGTCATCTGATGAAGAGGAGACAAGTGGTAGCTCCGAGGATTCCATCTTAGAAGGGGAGGTGGAGGGAGTTGCATTTGGTCTTTCTTTCTTGGGAAGGGATCGGAGGGGATGCTGAAGACAATGGAGCCTTGGAAGGGAAAGCTTCTTCAACCATGTTCAATAAACCTTACTAGTCTTCACCAACACAAAGAACTTCTTCTTGATGAGTCCATAGGGGGTACTGAAAGGGAGAATTACTTAAAAAATGTTGGATGGATTTCCTAACCTTTTTGCAAACAACTACTCACAAGTACGCCAAGTTACCCTAGTAGAGCACAAGATTGTTCTCAAGCCCCAAAGTAAGGTAGTGATACAACGGCTAAGGCATTTGGGAGTAGTGCAAGCGGAGGTGCTTTAGAATGAGGTAACTAATTTGCTTCAAGCTGGATTTATTTTTCCAGTAGAGAATTCAGAGTGGATTTCCCCAGTTATAGTCACTCCCAAAAAGGGTGGAAAATGGTGTGTGTGTGTGGACTTTCGCCCTTTGAATGCATGCACAACGAGGGATTATTACCCTCTACCCTTTTCGGATGAGATTTTGGATGAAGTTGTAGGTCATGAATTGTATTAGTGTGTGATGGATACTCTGGATACTTTCAAATCTGGATTTGTGAAGAAGATCAAAGGAAAACCTCATTTATCACCCCTTGGGGAGTGTATGCCTATAGGGTGATGCCATTTGGCTTGACCAATGCACTAGTAACTTTTCAACGCTTCATGAGTCTGATATTTGCACCTTATTTGGGAAAGTTTATAAGGGTATTTTTGGATAATTTTTGCATTTATTCAAGCCACATGGATCACTTGGAAAAGTTGAGGTTGGCCTTGCAAAGTATTGATGATGCAAAAGGGTGTCTTAATCCTAGAAAATGCCACTTGGCACGAAGGAAGGTGGTTATCTTGGGACATGTTATCTCAAAAGGGTCCCTTTATCCTAGAAAATGCCACTTGGCATGAAGGAAGGTGGTTCTCTTGGGACATGTTATTTCAAAAGAAGCCATAGAGATGGATCCTGAGAAGGTGCAGGCAATTGTGGCCCTCCCACCACCTACCAATGTAAGGGAGGTAAGGAAGATTTTGGGTAAAATAAAGTATTACCATTGCTTTGTTGACATGTTCTCTGAGAAGATGTATGCTATACATCTGTTGACAAAGATGAATGTTTCTTTCCAATGGGGACCCGATCAAATTCAATCTTTTTATTTGCTCAAGGAATGTATGAGTCAAAGTCCAATTGTGCAGCCTCCTAGGTGGGGGGAGGAATTTTATGTGAACCCAAGTGTCTCATCACATTCAGTGGGTGCTATACTCTTGCAACAAAAGGGAGAACAAGGGCATATGCAACCAGTGTATTATGCAAGCCGACAACTCACTTGATGAGAGGTATGGTGAGATGGAGAAAGGTGGTTTGTCTCTTCTTGTATTTGCAGTAAAGAAGTTCAGGTCATACTTATTACCTCGCCCTTTTTGCTTCCTCACATCTCAACCTTCTTTACAATTCTTGGTCCGCAAACCCAATCCTGCAGGAGGGAAGTTTGCAAAGTGGATTTGTGAGCTTCAAGAATTCTCTCACTTTTATTATAGAAAACACCACTAGGGCCTCTCTTGTAGATTTGCTTACAAGGAAGGAAGAGGAAGAAGGAACAAGAACAAAGGAAGAAGTATATGAGGATTTGGAGACACCACCAACTACTTTCACTATGCATTTTGATGGAGCCTTTAGCCCTTCCAGGCAATGTGGGATTAGGGGGATAGTTTTATTTGATCCAGAAGGAAAAGAGGTATGGGCCAAGGCTATATCAAATAATGTGGCTGAGTACAATGCATTAATTTAGGGATTAGAAGATTTCATAAAAGATGGAATTAAAGAGGTAGACATTAAAGGGGAATTGCAATTGGTCATCCGATAAATGAAAGGAGAATATATTAAGGCAAGGATTCCTAATCTCCAAGAATTGTATAAAAGGGCAATGGAGTTAAAAGAAGATTTTGAGTTTTGTAAATTTGTGCCTGTTAACAGGAAGGATAATCAAAAGACTGATGAGTTGGCTACTAAAACTTTGGCTTCTTTCAAAGTAGCTATTCTTGCATTAATGGATACAGGTTGGCCTAAGCTCTAAGGTGTTCAATACTATTTAGATACAGGATACTTCCCTCCTGGATTGAATCCTCAACAGAAGCAAAAGGCTTACAAGGAAAGCTCATCCTTACACAATTCTAGGGGATGTTCTTTACAAGCAAGGTAAGGATAAGATTCTTAGAAGGGTAGTGAGCCTGGAATAATCTAAAAGGATTATGGAATTATGTTATGAATGTGGATGTGCATTTGCCAGAGGTCCTATGGGCCTATAGGACAACTCACAAACTCTCTCTTGGTTTCACACCTTTTGAGTTAGTTTATGGAATGGAGGCTATTTTGCCAATAGAATTGGAAATCACAAGTCTTTGCACATCTTTTGCACGCTTGAATAATGAAGAAGAAACACATGCCCAACACCTAGTACAATTGGAGAGCTTGGATGAGAGGCAACTTCAGGCACTTCAAAATTTGGAGGATGCACAACAACGGTGCAAGGCAAGGCATGACACTCTCACGAAGAAGAAGAAGAAGCCAGAACTCAAGCAAGGAAGCTTAGTCTCATGAGGTATGATGGCCGTGTGGAGAAACGGCTAGATAAGAAGCTTCTTCGATGCTGGGAAGGCCCCTTTAGGATAAAGTAAAAGTTCAAAAATAACACCTATCTTCTAGAGGATGCAAGTGGCCAGGAGGTTCTCGGATGTGCCAATGAGTACCGGCTAAAGATATTTTACCCTGGAGCACCATGGCGAGCAGACCCCCAAGAAAAGCATGGAGGATGTGCTTGGGGAAAAAGATGTTACATGAAAAATTGATATCTTTCATTTTCAATTTTGTACATATTTTGATGGTTTCTCAATGGTAATAAGGTGGAAGCTTGTCCAACAAGATTGCAACACCCACAATGGAATAACGGCATGGTGATGCCATGGCTTGGTGGATACCCTGAGAACAACATTCTAACTTCAAATATAATGGTTTTACTTGATTTAGGGTGGTGCACACATTGTAAATGCCACAAGTATGCTTGATAAATACTTTGGTATGGTAGATAGGCTAGTGATGTGGAAAATAAAAGTGGGCCTTCATGCTCACATGGATTTAATTGTATTATTAATATAGTATTCACGATAAGGCTACAAGTTGGGGAGAGTGGAAGGCATGTGGAGGAGTGTGTGTAGGAGCATAATTGGGAAATATTCTTCTAGAATGCCTACATGGAAGAGGAGAATTCCACCACATGTAAGTGGGATCTCCACCTACATGCCACTTAGACTTGGCTATTATCTCATCACACTTTCAAAGTCAAAAAGTCTTCAATTTAATAATCAATAGAAGACAGCCTGAGAGGACAATTGATGGTGACATCTACCCTTATGTCACTAAAGGGTTGAATATTTTTATGTTGTAATTTGTAACAATGGAAGAGAGGGTGATTCTCCACCTATAAAAGGAGCCCTCCTCTCCCTTTCAAATCAATGAATGAAGCCTCCTCAATTGAGCATTTTGTGTCATTGCCATTCTCTTATCTTCAAACCCTTATTCAAACACTCTCTTTACATGTGAATGTCTCATTTAGCATTAGATCCTTATGCTTAACCCAATTTTGGACCTCTTTGATGATTCATGATAAGTGGTATAAGGAGTTATTATCTTGGTGGGATTGTGACTTCTCAGGTAGCCCTTTCCTTCTTGCCGCCCTTTCCTGTGGAGGTACCAATGGTTTTAGCGATAATGAGCATGTTGAAAGACTTTGGGGACCAAAGGTAAATCTTTACGATTGTCCGTCGCTGAGCAATGTAACCCTTACCCTCTAGCTTTAATCATGAAGGAGATGAAAGGCAAGAGGCTATGTGAAAATTGAGGTTTCATGCAAAGAGAGGAAAGTGCAGTTTTTGTGGTCTAATACCCAAATTTCAATCGGTAATTACTCATCACTCGGGTATTGGTTTCTAAAATTGATCATATGGCTAGGAAGCTCTTTATATGATTTTTCTACTCATGTAACTAATTTATTAATCCTTTTCTTCATTTCCAAAGTTGCTAACTTTTTGGTAGTTTTATAGTCTTGTAGTAAAATGCTCATAACTTTTCGCTCGGTTGCCCGTTTTTAAGAGTTTTTATATAGGTGAAGCTCTCTTCAAGCTCTATGTACTTATGTAATCCTCTTTTTTATAGTCTATATGGATTTAATACTGTAATTCTCTGTGTATCTCTGTTTTTATAGACTTTTGGCCATTATTTCTTCTTAATAATGATTAATTCCTCTTAATCTCTTATCAAAAAGAAAATCCCATGTATCTTATCCTATTGTGTAAGTGATTGCTATATTCTTTTACTTGATGATGTTCCATCCAAATCGCCCTATTCGAACGGATGTACCTTACCAACATTCCCCGTATGTTTCTGTTCACATAATCCTGAGTCGAAAGATTTTCTTCCAACAAAGAATTGCCCTCTTGTTTAGAGTTGCAAGACTGGCAGAAGTTCTTGGTTCTCCTGAGCCTTTCATCTTTCCTTCCATTAGTTATGATCTCACCTTTGATGTGTTTATCTTTATCTTAACCTAGGGAGAGAAAGGGAGGTGAGGAGGCTGTGAGGTTTCATACAAGTGTGTTTTGATTCTAAGAAGTGGTGACCGAAGTCAAAACCCCAACTTTGTATCATAGTAGGAAGAATAAACTATAAACATTTATACACCATGATTAGATACAACATGATTGAACAAGTTAAATATGTACAACTTCAATGTTTCACTTACTTGAAGCACCTTGTGCCAATCGTGGGACTTCAAGCCATATAATTGCTCAACACCTCTCTTCTTTGTCTTTGAAGGCACCTTTTAAACACCTCATGCACCCTATTGGAGTACAAAATGTAGTAATGGCATCTTGGACCAACTTCTTCTCCTTCTTTATCAATATCCAAGGTGCTTGAGATAGAATGTTTTCCCATTTGGTACCTTTCGTGGCCAAGCTCTTTGCATCCTCTCTATGTTTTGTAGATCCTCTCTTACAAGCAAGGAGTCCCGTGTTCCTCTCCACTACTCCCAAATGTTATAGGCTTCATTATTAAAGATGTGCATTGGATCAAGAAGATGATTGATTTTAAGGCTTGTCCAATATGGTAGGCTAAAGAAGATAGAGTACCTTATCAAATAACAACAAATATTAAGAGGATTATCTTTTCATCCAAAGCTTGTATTATTGGAATTCTATGTCAAAGATATATTACTTATTCATGCCGGGGGGAGGAGGACTTTCCACTCCATTCCATAATGCCTTCCAACCTCCCTTGCTTAGCGGATGTGGAGAGACTCCCATCCAAGAGAAGGAACAAATTTGGGATGATGATGAGGGAGAAATTGATGATGATTCTCATATATCACTTTGTTCAAGCTCTCTGGCCTAGATGCCACCAATGATGGACCACAAATAGGACATGCATGTATCCAGATGTTGAGAGACCTAAACAACATAGACATTCAAGCATGTCAAAAAAAAATACAATGATAATAAAGAATCATCATGAATAGAAACCCATTTGACTCGCCTGAAAACATTCGCTACCATAACCAGAAAAACCATGCATCGTTCACATCAAGATGGCCTTCAAGAGAAAGCCTTGTGAAGATGGAGGGCGACAGATGTCATGCACATGGATACCTCTTCAAAGTATCTGAAGCTCATCAATCAAGGGCTCAAGATATAGATCCATATTCTTTACCTTATGTTTCCCAGGAATGAGAAGGGATAACATGACATGTCCTTTCTTTATTGGAATGGATGCAAGAATGTTGTAATTTACCACTACCACTCGCCATGAGAAGGGATAACATGACATGTCCTTTCTTTATTGCAATGGAGGAATGCTATAATTCACCACTACCACTCGCCATATACTATATGAGGTGCTCTTGATTCTAAAAGGATTAACACCATCCATACCCAATCCAAGTCTCAAATGTCTAGGCTCTTCCTTAAAGCTTGGCCACATTTCCTCGATGTGCTTCCATGCAGGAGCGTCTGCGGGAATTCTCATATTTCCATCATTGGATTGATGAGAGGAATGCCATGACATGAGCTCTGCAATAGATTTGCACTTGAACATGTGTTGGATGCGAGGAATGATGGGAAAATGTTGCAACATCTTACGCGGAACATGTAGACCTTTAAGGTCCTCTTGATATCTTGACTCGTGAAATAGGACACTCTTGATCCGCCGCATGTATCCCACGGAAGAGAACACAATCATTGATACATGCATGGATGCGAGTATAATCCAAGCCTCCAAGAAATGTCAAAAAGCACCTTGCTTGGTCTCTTGAGGTTGGCAATTTATTCTCCTTTGGAAGCATCTTTGACAAAATCCTATTGACAAAACAATCAAATACATTCATACAAAAAATAATTTCTTCTTATATATCTATAATGTAAGTAGACAATTTATGAAAGTAGAAAACTCACTTGAGAAGTGCATTCAAACTTGCATTGCTCCATCCATAGATTGTTTGCAAGTTGAGCAACTCGAGAGCAGTGCGTAGAATGGAATATGTGCATCCCTTAAAAAGTGGGGCTGAAGCCACGTTATAAAGGTGATCATTTTCCATGGCTTTTTCATTTTCACTACGCTCATTGGAAAATAGAGCATGTACCATATCTTCTAAAACCTCTTCCTCCACCATATCATGAGGAAAGGGTGGTGGGTTTGTATCTCCATCATTCCAATCCTCCACCACTTCTATGTTTTGTGAAGACTCTACCATTTATCTACGATGCTTGACCTCTTGACGCTGCCTATGAGTTAACATAGAAGGGTGCGGCGCATTATCCTACACACGAGTATTTCAATGTGTCTCTGCCGCCGTTGAATACTAATCCTTAATTAAATTCTTACAATATAAGCAAAGTATACTTACCATTAACCCGTCACTTCCCCTTTTCCATACATTGAAATGTGATTCATCGTCGTAATGCTACGTTGTCGACGCATACATCCTCGACACGATCACACATACATTTTATTTTTTGTTGCAACCAACGATCTTGATTTTGAACATGAATAGACTCATCATCACTAGAAGAACTGATTAATGAAGACATCCTACATATTCAAAAAAAGAATAAATAATTTTGATCTTTCTATGTGTGTTTAAAAACTGTTCTGTTTCGCGTCTGTACATGCATCTAAAAATGTGTCTAGAAGCACGTCTATAAACATGTCTACTTTGTAGAATAGATGCATTTGTAGATGCATGTACAGACACATTTATAGATGCAAAAATAGACGTCCATTGTGGCAAAAAAGACCAAAAATTGAACCCAAGAGTGTTTTGCCAGTAGTTTGACAAAACATAACTCTTCCAAAAAAGCATCCTACCCTATTTCTAATCCTCTCTCACCCTCTCAAACTTCTAACCCTCTCTCAACCTCTCAAGCCTCTGTCAACCTCTCAAGATTCATCACTAGGCTACAAATCTGCTTTACAAAGGACTGTGGAGTAAGAGTTTACCTTCGTACATACCTTAAGGTTGTGGTGACTCTCTTTCTCTTCTTCTTTTTCTTGCTCCTTTTCTTCTTGTTCTTTTTACTGATCTTGCTTTTGCTCTTGCTCTTACTCTCTTCAAATTGAACCCTATTTTTCTTCTGTGCTTAAGCTAATCAAGTGTTTATATAGCTCACTTTTTTGTTTTACTATTTTACTATCTTGCTCCTTTTCTTCTTGTTCTTTTTGCTGATCTTGCTCTTGCTTTTGCTCTTTCTCTCTTCAAATTGAACCCTATTTTTCTTCTGTGCTTAAGCTAATCAAGTGTTTATATAGCTCACTTTTTTGTTTTACTATTTTACAGATTTTTACCTCAAAAATCACAAATAACCAAGGTAGGCCTCTTGGTTTGTTTATTATATTTTCTTAATATTTGATTATTAATCTTTTGTATGTATGCATTACTAATCTTCTTAATATTTTCTTGGTTTGTATGTATTACTAATCTTTTGCTCACCCTTTTGTTGATTTTGCAGGTCCTCTAATCCTCTCTTTCAACATCACGAAAAAGAGGTAAGTGCTTTTATATATTTCCTCTCTTTTCTCTATTATTGTTGCACCCTTGGGTGCTGGGTTTTTCTTTGTAGGTTTACCTATAATCTCTATGCATAGTGCTTTATGCATAAGGCCTAATGCATAATACTTCATGCAAGGCTTGCGTAACGGCTTGCATAAGGCTTGCATACCACATGGTGCCGGGAATGAGATGATTCCCGGCTTGCATAATGGCTTGCATAACGGCTTACATGCTTTCTTAATGAGATGATTCTTGGGGTCAATTGACTTAAAGAGCTTGGAAGTCTTCATTTTATAATATTTTTTTAATATTTTCTTTGTTTGTATAGATGTGGCCTGGGTCCTCGTCCTCTTGTCCCAAAGACCCACAGGTTGAGGCTCTCATGGAGTCTCAACGATGGTTTGCTAGGGAGGTAAAGGGATCTTTGGCTATACTTCCACCCCCGAGTAGTTTGGCAGCCTAAGCAAGCAGGCACCCCTTTACCATCAGGTCCCCGCCCATAGCCCAAGAGAGTCCCTTGCCGCCGCTAGGCACTTTACCCTTGCTAGGCACTTCACCTGCCTTTACATTCACCTCTTATCTGTCACCCCCAGTTAGTGCTACAACATCTCCTACACCTACACCTTCAAGAGAGGTGTCACCTCACAGTCATCATGGCCCTCATGAGAGTGGCATCCATCGTCGCTCGTAGGGAGGGTAGTCATGGAGATAGTGGTGGTCGTACCTCATGCCGCACTAGCACATTGAGACTGGAGGTAGAGGAGATAGAGGATGCCTAGGGTAGTGCTTTGGGGGTGGGGATAGTTCTTCAGAGTCACCACCACATCATGGTGATATATCATATTATGATATCACAGATGTGGGTGGCATAGTTGATGACTCGTGAGAAAAGAGATGGTAAAATACTTGCGAAAAGTAGTTTTTGCACATTATAAAAACTGCTTTATACATTTTAAGCAGCAAATGCAGAGCCTAGTGGATGATTGCATTAAATCTATTCACAAGAAGTATCCTAATCCTCACAACCAAAGCTTTAACAGTAGATGGGCGCAACACAAAATCAAAGACATACTTAAGAATAGGAGGTCTCTAGTAAGGAGACATGCAAACGAGGAGAAAGCCCGAATAAATACCAGTCAAAATGGACATGGCAAGCTATCTACTGCTCATAAGGGCAAGTGGAAAAAAGCCAAGAAGGAGTAGTGAATGAGCAACAAAGAGAAGTGCGGCGAATACAAATGGAGCAATATGGATCGTCGCACTTTGGATTTGGAGGTCGTGCATCATGGGAGGCCGAGTTTGTATATATAGTGTAACTTCATGTCTTTTCTTTGTATTCTCTCTATTTGAGTTGTGTTATAATGCTTGTCTTGTGATGTAGTGTAACATTGTGGGTAGAGATCCTACCCTAGCAAAGACTAGCTACCATCGTCGCCAACAATAGAGGAGATACATGGGATTACCTTCACGATGAAGGGATCATCTCCCACGAACATTAAAATCGAGCAAGGAGAACCCCAATGGAGGTAATACTTTTTATATTTATATACAAAACATGTTTCGACCTTTATAATGCCTTCTATTTTTATTTATATATATCTTCACTTTGTGTAGGCACAAGGTGGACAAGAAGGAGGAGGACAAGATAACTCGGAGAGTGATGACTCCTCTAAGTAGTTTTCCCCTGTAGTTTTTCTTTCATGTATAGTTTTGGTTTATGCAACTATGTTTCTTTTTCAAGCCTCATGTGGCTACCATCATGTATGGACAATTTCTTGGATATAAGATGAAATTTTTCATCTTCTTTATGTATCTATGTTTTTATTCAAGCCTTATGTGGCTACCATCATGTATGGAGAAAGTTTTGGATATAAAATATAATTTCTCATATTTTTAAATCAATATTCGAAGTTTTTATGTTGATATCTTTGCTGATCTTGATTCGTCTACGTACAAGTAAGCAAAACCTTAAACCAGAGAGGTGCCTGTGCAAAAAATGCAGTTGCATGTCTAGAAAATGCAGCAGTACATCTGCACAGATAGCTCTCTAGAAATTTTTTTAAATTCTAGAGCGCGTCTATAAGCGTGTCTATATGTGTGTCTATAAGCACGTTTATAATAGAGGCTATAAAGGTGTCTATATACGTGTCTATATATGCGTCTATGTGCACGTTTATATCATATAGACATGCATATAGATGCGTATATAGATGCCAAAATAGACCCGCAAATAGACGCGTCTGTAGACACGATTTTAGATGGGATTATAAATGCGCCTATAATATTTTAAAGCACGTTGTCAAAATGCGTCTAAAAATGCGCCTATGGTCGCTTTTCCTTGTAGTGAAATATCATACATTTTAGTTATAATGTTATACATATGCTTTAGTTACGGTCCTTTGCATAATAAATGCCACTAAGAAAGACGTGTGTAACCTAAAACTTAGCCCTGTTGTTGAACAGATGCAAATTGCAATGTTCTAAGTGCTTCTAACTTCTATGCCTCCAGTGAGGTTGTGGATCTTTTCAAATATTGGTAACTTTGAAAAAGACCACCAGTCGAAACGGAATGATAGCAAGCTGTAGTGCAGAAAATGGAAGTCTTCCCAGGTAATCTTGGGTCCTTGAAGCTGCTACAGAAGTCTTTTAAAAAATTTAGTTTACAAAAGAAAACCAAGCTCAATATTTGGCCTTCCAGATGGGAAGACCAATATAAAAATTATTTTTGCCTTGGGAAGACCTAGGTTAGGGAGAAGTCTTCCTGGACTAATTCTTCCAAACTGTGGAAGGCCAATTTTCAAATTAGCACGACCGCCCATCATCCATACATGATGCATGCCTTTAAAGTTTTTAAAGTATTGAACCGTATGATTGTCTAAATTCTAAAACCCTCAGGCCCCTCGCTGCCTCATGACTCTCACCAGACTCCCGCTTTGCTTCAAGCTAGTGATCGTCGATGCCCTCTCAGCTCCGCCCTCTTCTCCTGTAACTAGAGACCGTCGACGCTCTCTCAACTCTGCCTCAAGATCTCCCTTTGTGGCTTGACAGTCCACCGTCTACCTCAAGGCTCAGCCCGCCCTCTACCCTCGATCTCAATGCACCCTGTGCATGCTACCTCAACCTTGCTAGGTATGCTATCACGATTCATTGCTATGTATTTTGTTCATGAGAGATTCTTGTAAAATAGCTATTTTTTTTCATGGAAGGCTACTAGACTTCATTTTATTGTGAGAGTAGGCCCTCAGTTTTCAGAGAGTAAGAGAATGCCTCCTTCTTTTTAAGATGAGACAAGCTTTGTATTAAGAGAATGTCTCTTTATAGAGTTTTTAGAGAGTAAGAAAATGTTTTTTTAAAAAGATGAAATAGGTTTTGTATTAAGAGAATGTCTTTTTATAGTTTTCCAGTAAAAGAGTTTTATATATATATGATAACTAATGCTCATGTCTCAAGATTGTTATGTGCTTATTTAATCATATAATTCATTAAGATAGACTTTAATCTTGTTTTAATAGGTCTCAGCTATCATCTCATGAATAAAGCAAATACCAAGAAGACATCTCGGATTGGAAGACTGAGAAATGATCCTAGGCAAAAGAATATCAAGGATGCTTTTGGCCTAAAGCAAATGGACGCCATCAACTTGAATGAGGAAGTTGTCGAAGCAAGTTCTCTTCGAGGAGAGAAACATGACAATGTTGAGCTGCTTGAAAAGAAGGTAAGAACTTTCATTCCACAATGGAAACAAATACATACGTGGGCACGTCTTTTTTTTGAAAATGGGAAAATAAGAGTAAGGTGCTTATGGTGTAAAGAGTTCGGAATGAATAACCCTTGTGGTAAAGAGGGGGCTACAACCATTGAGCCTCCCGCTCTTGATAAGCATGCGGAATCGGATGCGCATAAGCTAGCTGCCCAAAGGTGGAGGCTCAAAAGCCACAAAGATGTATTGCCAATTGAAAAGCATGCAGAGCTTATGGTTGATGCTGAGAAAAGTCGCATCATAAGTGTTATGCAAGCAATGTATTTCATTGTGGTTGAGGACTTGCCTTTGGATTTTTTCAAGTCTCAATGTGAGTTCTTTTACGATACATGGGTAGTCCAAGAATGCCCATTAATGATGAGCATTCTGCATATACCAATAGAACTTCCGAAATGGAGTTTCTCAAAGCTGCAAGAGAGCACTATTAGGGAATCCTTAAAGCTTCCATTGGCAAAATTCGATTCTTTTCGGCGTTGATTGATGATAGTACGGATCTCACCTTGGAAAAGAACATGATCGTGTATATGACTTACCTAGAAGATGAAGGTAATGGTCCATGCGATTGTAAGTTTGTGGCTTTGCTCCCATTGGATGATGGGAAAGCCCAAACAAAGTTCAATGCATTGATGGCTCTCTTGGAAAAAATGGGCTTGTCTCTTGCGAAGCTCATTGGGTTTGCATCGGATGGAGCCTCATGTATGAGGTGTGAACAATAGAGTGCTTGTAAAATTGCAAGAGAAAGTGCCACATGTCATTGGCTTACATTGCGTTGCTCAAGATGGGCAAGTTGGAATCAAGATGTGTCAACAAATGGTATTTCTTTTCATTGTGTCCAAAATTTAATTTTTAATATTTTTTTGTATTGTAACTCTTTTAAAAGTTTTATTTTTGTAATCTCATAGCTTAGTATATAACTCCACATAAATTATAATGATGTAAATTTGTAGACAAACTCAAGGTGTATAGAAGAATATTAAGATTTTGTGTATAAAATGCTTCTAGGCTCTACATAACAGTTTATGGGAAGTCCAAATATTTTTGGGGATGTATAGTGAAGACCTACCATTATGTGTAGTTTCAAGCGGGAAGACCAAGCTTCGTTTTTGGGGATGCATAGTGAAGACCTACCATTATGTGTAGTTTCAAGCGGGAAGACCAAGCCTCGTTTTGGTCTTCCAAAAAAATACCAAGGGAGATCTTGCATTTTCAGCCCAGGTGCCAAGCTGCATTTGCAAGCGACTCGTGCTCCCTTGTCTGATTGCAGCACTCCGACACAAACTAAAAGCTGATAAAAACCTAAAGCTGATAAAAAGTTATGGCTCAGCTGCATGATGAAGTACAAGTTTCATCTTTACCTTTGGAAATACTGTACTCCTTCATGCTCGTTATTGCGATGTAGAACCTGATTCCGGACCAGTGACGTTTGTGGCACTGCATTTTGCAGCCAGGCTGACCGAGCTCTTGACTCTTTAACCATAGCCTTATCGTTGGAACTTGGTCCCACTTCTCACTAGTTAGCTGTGAATGCAGCTTATACTATGTCCCTCCGGAGCTCTTGAGTCTTTACCCATAGCCTTGTCGTTGGAAGTTGGTCCCACTTTCTCACTAGTTACCTGTGAATGCAGCTCATACTATGTCCCTCCGGTAATGAGTATTTTCATCGTACATGATTATGACCACCCTCAGACGTTAGCATGATAAGCATTCGAGTTTCTGTAAACGGACGATTAGCGCTCTCTCACTTCTTTCCTTACTAGTTATTACCAATATTGTTATTGTAAGTCAAGGGGAACAACAAGCGGAAGACAAGTCAGCTTGTACGTTCTTGGCATCGTGTAGCCATGGCAATAGACACTCGACTACGGGATATTTGAGATCAGGAATAGAAAGAGAGAGAGAGATTGCTCACCAAGAGATAGAGATTGCTCACCAAAAGAAAACAATGATCTACAAGAGATAAGAGACCACATCATAGAGCTCACCACATTGCAACTTGTAACTCTAGTAGAAGTAGGCAAGAGCTCACCACATTGCAACTTGTAACTCTTGTAGAAGTAGGCAATGACAAAGTATGGCTAAGGTAGAGACATCAATGGTCCGAGACAAGATTTTAAATGAATTGGCTGTGTTTAGATGGTGTGAATAATGTTCCATGCTTTGTACTATGTGTGAGTGTACGCATACATGCAACCATGCGCTTATGTGTGTTTCATTGGGGGGCCAGAGAGAGAGGGAGAGAGAGGGAGCCTTCAAAATCATTAGAGAAAATTCAGACTCAAATTGGGCCATTTAAGAATTGCTACACTTTCTCTCTCTACCAAAATGGGCTCATGGTAAAGATTTTACAAATCAACTCAAAAGTGAGCAGAGTTTAGACATTTGGAATCTACTTTTCAAGACCTTTCCAATGATATATAGCATGATAAGAAATTTTACATATTCAAGAAGTTCCCAAATTTGATGTGATGACGTGGTATGTAACGTGCCACATCATCACCAAATTTGGAGACTTCTTGAATATGCAAAATTTTCCATCATGCTATATATCATTGGTGAAGAGTAGATTTCAAATATCCAAACGCCACTCACTTCTGAGTTAATTTGTAAAAATTTTACCAAGAGCCCATTTTTGGAGAGACAAAATGTGCAGCAATCCTTAAAGGGCCTAATTTGAGTCCAAATTTTTCCTAATGTGTGTATGTGCTTACACCTACACTCTTCATGTGATCAAGAGTTGAATGCAATCACTTGTTTTGTCATAGCATAGTGCACATCACTATATGGAACCCCCCTAGCATCACCCCCTTAGGGTGTTTGCATATTGGGCTTAGAATCATTGATATTTGATGCTAAGGCTGATACTAATTTGTCAACGTTCACTACAAGAGAACGAGAGCATAGTTGCATCCACAACCGCATGCCATCAAAGGAAATTCAAAAATTTAAATTTCCCTAATATGGCTATATGGCTACAGTCATACCTATAGCTATGCTCATATGGCTATGCAACTACAACCATGTGCATAGCCGTGCCTATAGCTACACTGTAGTCTGCAACAAAAAGAAAACAGGGACAGAATGGGAGAGATGTGTTCCCTTTTTTTTCATATAAAAAACATTACAAATTAAAAAAACAATTGCAATTCATATACACATGAGCAAATGTCATTATATTGCATATATATTCTTCGTCCCCAGAACATTACATAAGTTGATTGATGGCTTTTATAAACACTAATAAGAAAACTCATTAAGTCAAACTATCTTAATCTCATCTTCAAGATCATCCTTGCCATAATCTTTCTCTCGACCACCACCACCACCACCTTCTTCAGCATCATCTTCCTACATTTAATAATGAAACACTGTAAAAATGTTAGTTCTAAAGGAAAAACAAAATAAAAATTGAGACTTCAAGGAAAATTAAAATTCAAGTTTAAAGAATCGACTAATCACAAAGTCATAGTTCCCTTGAGAGCTCATCATTGGATATCGGCATCAGTGTGATCACTCCCCATTATTTCAGCCACTCCCAAGTATTAACTTCACTATGATTCTTGCAGTACCTATTCTCTCGAGTATTTGGGATGCGACTTGCAACCCTTTTCTACAATCAAATAGAGCATGGTAAAGATATGAAATTCATGATGTGAAATGAACTAAAATTAGTGATGCATAAGAAAGAATAGGCTTACAAATTGTGCGAGCCAAGTTGCCTTTCCTTCGAAACCATACTTTTGCAATTGGCTCACATGCGCCGCCTTTTTACTGATAAATGAACAATAGAATCACAAACTAAAAGGGCTTTAAAACAATGGTTTGCTTGAAATACAACAACAATATACAAGAACAACATGAAAAAAATTCATTATTTTTAAATTCACATGAGCACAAATGTAACGAGTTTCAATTTTTTAAATTCACATGAGCAAAAATGTAACGAGTTTCAATTTTCTTAAATTTTTTATAGCCTTTTAAAACCAGTACAAAAAAATCACAAAGATTACAAAATGCTAGTCGAGACCTTAAATTATTAATGCCAAAGGAGAAAAATGCCATTGGGTCTCTTATATTACAAAATACCACTCCCTTATATTACAAAATACCACTCCCTTATATATATTACAAAATACCACTCCCTTATATTACAAAATACCACTCCCTTATATATATTACAAATACTACATGTGGTGGTGATCCATCAAATAAAAAGTCTAATACTAGGCTTGACCAAGCTTAACCTAGGTACAACAAATAAAAACCCAATGTGGGATTATCTACATTAGATTTCAATCAATCAATCAATCTTCATCATCACCTTGGTCTTGCAAAAGGTAAAAGCATAAGATCATCTTATCATTCGAATGCATGCACTCTATGAAAAAAGGACATATAGCTCTTATAATGTATAACATATTGTATGTAAAAAAGAGCTCTATGCGTAAGGTATTATGCACGGATATCTTTTGCATATAAGGTTGTGGAGCTCAAGCTTCTATGGCATGGGATCCATGTACATGATGGGTCTTGTCCAATAGATCGTCACTCATGATATGCTGGGGTGAAGGGAATTTTATTATGAACCTAAATGCATGACTTCTCGAGTTTAGGTAAGGTTTCCAATAGGCTCACTAGCATCCATGTATCTCTTATTAGCTTTCACTCTATTGTAAATTTACTCCCATTGGTCTAACTGATGTATGCCTTAGGTTTGAACACTTCGGGATATCACATGGCTTGCCCAATATGCGGGCCATGGCCACTCATGGCATCAAGAGTGGATCATCTCATGAAAATTGCCACGGCTTTCTCCCTTTCTCCCATGCGAGTTTTGTTCCTTCTTGGAAAAATGTTCCACCGCACCCCATAACGACGATGGACAATTGGAAAATATATTCGAATGGAGTTGATAGCAAGCCATCACATAGGATGAGTAGGTACTTCATCTTGTTTCGTCTCCCCTAAAGATTCATTATCTCTTGCATCCAATGCACATCTTTTAAAACGTTGCCTCCAACATTTGGGAACACTTGATTGGTGCACAAGATACACTTGGGATGCAAGAAGATTTGAGATCGTTTGATCGACTCCCTGACACATGGTCGATGGTGAGGAAAAATGGGAAGGGGGTCTTACTAAAGGCCCCTTGGATCCTTACCAAGGGAGAGGAGAAGAGGGTGAAAGATCAAATTGCATCTTTCCACACACCCATGGGCTTCATGTGTTCATTGATTGTTGCCTTATTAAAGACAAAGAAGCAAGGATCTCCCTAATTATACAGGCTAAAGACCCATGGTCAGGACAAAATCTTACAGGTATGTTGGAGTATTTTTCTCGTTACACCTATGGTTGCATTCATTTTGATGTGGTTTTATGGTTGCCCTTGTTGTATGGCTGGAAATCCAATTAGGACACTCTAATCTTGCCCATGCATTGTGAACAGAAAAAATTTCAAACATATCTATATGTGATTCTTAATACTTAATTTAGCTTCATTCACTTGGGCCCTAATAAAATGCTTTTGATCTTGGAAGGTTGTGTTCCATCTGGATATCAGTGAACCAAGATGGTGGTATGTAGTGCAAGTTACTCCTTGTGGAAAGGCCATTTTCCAAGATCTCGATGTCAAAGTGATGGAGGAAGTGGAGGTAGAAGATGCACATCATGGAGCCAATGCAAACGAGGAGGTGGCCATGGATGATGCAAATGAGGAGGAGAATGATAAGGAAGACCATGAGAAGGATGATCTTGACATCGATGATGTGATCATGGTGGTGATGATTCACATATAAGTGGAATCAACCTTCTTATTGATCTCCGTTCCATAAGTCTTGAGGTGGATGAAGAAACTTGTCAAGACCTAGTAGAGAATGGGATTAGCATCGTGTAGTTGTTTGTAAATTAGGTGTCTTTAATAAGAGAAATGTGATTTTGTTCTCTTTTTTGTATACTATAAATGGTGAATCCAATAACCCAATATTTTTTAGACATTATCAAGTAAGGTAATAGCCATTCTAAGAGCAAGAGACCGATTCTAGTGTGTAGCCCTAGTCACTGCTAGATGCACGGCCAAATTTACAACCACATGCATGACCACCACACACATAGCTGGCAATTGTGTCCGTGCCCATGCAACTGGCCAGATGTGTGGCAGCACATCTCTCATTACACACCTGGCCATGTCGGCTTTTTTTCTTGGATTGTCTCTCCTCCGCTTGACAGTCAACTGCCTCAATCTCTTATTTGTAATTGATTATAATAAACCAAAATGTATCAAGAACTTTACATTAATTTATGATCTTTCCCTTATCCTCTCTTTCTATGTGTCTGCTTGAGAGAGAGAGAGAGAGAGAGAGAGAGAGAGAGAGCATATTATAAATATCCATACAAGTGGTGTTAAAACCCTAAGATCTCTCTAGATAATTGTTATGGATAAATGAGGCATAAACTCATCCACCCAACCACCCCCGAGCCCAAGAGATGCACACATGAAATATAATGAAATACATCATACCTCTACCTTGATGTCCCATACCATCATGAGGTATAACTTCAATTCAATAGCATGTAGCTATAGTGTGAAATGGTAAGTGAGTAGATATGATCCTCTACACAAGAGAGCATAACATAGCTTTGGCCTCATAAGCCCTAAGCCTCCAAGCCTCTCTTGAGTGTGCCCCATGCCCCTATTATATAGGAGGGCCCTCAAGTGACTCTTGATTGTCTATCTCCCATGTGTGACCCTTGGATGCGTGACCCTAATCTTAGCCCTTAAGGTTAGTCCTCCTAACTTATGCTCCACTAGAGCTTGTTCCCATGCTCCCATGCTCACAAGCCTAATGTGGGTTAGCCTCCTAGTATATGCACACATAATGTGCATATAACGTACTTCCCCTATCTCAAAACATTGCACTCTTGCAATGAAAAGAAGGAGAACTGCATTGAACAATATCAACCGACTCCCAAGTCGAATCCTCTATTTTCCTATCTTTTCACCTAGTTTTAACCTCAGGGATTAGTCAACTAGAAAGTTACCTTTCCCTGAATTCAAGTACCTTATCAGGTTCATGTGGAACATAGGATAATTCTTTGACTTGAACGAGTTCTTGAGGAGTAACTATGTAATTCTTACCTCTCAGTTTTCCTTTCAATCTATTGATATGAAAGACTGGTTGAACTCTAACAATTGGAGGTAGTTTATAGTTTATACGCAACCGTGCTAATCTGATGTATAACTCAAAATTGACCACAATATCTAGGAGATATATTCGAGCATTTTCTTTTTGACAAAGTTTGAAAATCTTTATGAACTTTTAAATAAACCAACGCTCCTGGTTCAAAATATCGAGATGAACGTCCCCTATCAACATAAAACCGTGCCCTATCTTGAGCACTCCTGATAGAATCTCGAGCTTGAGTCAGCATTTCCTGCATATCACGCAAGAAATCCCTCGATGCATCAAGCTCAATGTCCTTAAGACCGATATCAAAAGGTTCCCTGGGTTAATACCCATACATAAGCATGAACAAACTAAAATCAATAGCAGTATGCTTAAAACAGTTATAGGCAAATTCCATCATTTGAAGATATTTTTTTCGATTTGATTCTTTTCGAGAGTAATATGCACAAAACATATTCTCTATAATGTGATTCATACAATCTGTTTGCCCATCACACTGCAGATAATCAAAGGAATTCATGCTCAAAGTAATTTCCTCATTGTACACCATTCGGAATAAAGTAGAAAAACATGGCATTATAACAGCAGGAACCAAGGATTCATTGGCGCCTCGACGTACCCATATCTGCACATGGAATAATCGACGTCCCGAGTTACCTATATCAACATAGAGAGGCATGAGCGTCTCGATGAGTCACATATGTCCTTCTGTAAACCATTAGGTTGACTGTATAAATCACCTAAAGTACGGAACTAGAGAAAGAAATGCCAACAAAGGAAAAATCCAAATTTCCTTAATCCGAACACAATAAGATAAACTTGTTGAACTCTAAAGAAAGCGATTTCAACAAATGAAAATACCGACGAGATTACACTCATCAAAACATGCAGGCTATAGATAAAAGAAGTTTCTCTAGAGAACGCCCACACTGTAACTTCCAGTGAATTTAGAAAATGAGATTGTCTTTGAATGTTGAGGTCAACATGCTAAGTGTTGTAAGCAAAGCAACAATTGAGCCTAAATTATCCCATAAGATAATATATGTGAGGGATTACTAGCATCCCATACCACCATGATACCACCCATACACACCTTAACAATTTAAAACTCCCTAGTATACCGTCTAGAAAAATACGAATAAAATCTTGTATAAAAGGAATAAGATGGCCTTATCCCAGACTTTCATATACTAAAATATGTCTCTATATTCCTAAGACCACATCAAGGAATAACTCATTCCAAGTATACCATTGGAAAAGAAATTGAATTATTGGCGCCTTTCTAATGATAACTATCCAATAAACACAAAAAAGATGGGGTAGAAAAATAACTCACCTAGATACATAAACAACTAGGTATCTGAGTTGGAATATATACAAGAGTACAAGCAATATACTCTAAAATTATGTGCAAAAAATGAAGGCAAATGCTACCTTCAAAGCACATAAATTATCCAAAAGATCAAAAGATCCTTATAAAACCATGGATGAAAGCATAGAAGCTTCTCGAATCTATAAAAACCATAGTTGATAATAACGATCAATGCATACCATGTAATGGACACTAATCAAAAGAAGCAATAAAATTAGTGGCCAACTCATCAGTCCGGAGTATATGAACATGGTGTCATTCAAGCAAAACTCCAAAGTAATAAAGTGAAACACATGTGTGTAGTACTCATTAAAAAACCCCTAGATACAAGTGATCTAGGTAGAACCTGATGAGTCCATATATAAAACTTGAAAAAAATCCAATAAAATCCACCAAAACAAACCGATCAACTAACCCATGATAGAATTTATTTTAGGCTTAGGAAATTAAGCAAAGACCACACTTAAACAAGTGCAAAATAAATTATCATTTACAAGTGTCAAAGGTGAGACACACTTTGAATGCAAATTATAGCCATCAAAAGTATGGAACATGTCAAAAAAAATGACTAATAATGGTAAGAAATCATAAAAACATCATTTAGAATTAATTCAAACAAGAATAAATACTAATACAAGGTATAATCGTATTAATAATATGCGAATAACCCGCATCTATCTAATGTTAGCAAACACGAGAAAACGTACTTCAACATTAAATAATCCTCAAAAATATTAAATTCTCGAGAAAAAGAATTATCATGATTTTTTCCTAAAAATTCTAGAAATTTAGGGAATCCATTCTACCAAAAATATGTACAGTAAAATATGTGGTATTTTCAAAAAAATTTCCATTAATGCTTATTTTAAACCACAAAAAATAGAAAAAAATAGCATTAAACTCACAGAATTCCCCCGCAACATCGATTCATCCATTGAATAGTGGTAACACACGTTCCAATTGCCATATCGACGATCCACGTGCAAATCATCAACACAAATCAACAAAATAATATTTTTATTAGTAAATATTAAAATTTACTTCAAAAAAATACCAAAAATTGCAAAGAAAAATCAACAACAATTAACTAGAGATTTCTCTAATACCATTGTTTGAATCCTAAGATCTCTCTATATAATTGTTATGCATAAACATGCATAAATCAGGCATAAACACATCCACCTAAGCATGTCAAGCCCAAGGGATGCACACATGAAATATAATGAAATACATCATACCTCTACCTTGATGTCCCATACCATCAAGAGGTATAACTTCAATCCAATAGCATGTAGCTATAGTGTCAGATGGTAGGTGAGTAGATATGATCCTCTACACAAGAGAGCATAACATAGCTTTGGCCTCACAAGCCCTAAGCCTCCAAACTTCCCTTGAATGTGCCCCATACTCCTATTATATAGGAGGGCCCTCAAGTGACTCTTGACTCTCTATTTCCCAAGTGTGACCCTTGAATGCTTGACCCTAACCTTAACCCTTAAGGTTAGTCCTAACCCATGCTCCACTAGAGCTTGTTTCCATGCCCATGCTCCCATGCTCATAAGCCTAATGTGGGTTAACCTCCTAGTATATGTACACATAATGTGCATATAACAAGTGGGTATAATAAGAAGCAAATCATATATTTTTTGTCAATTGCATTAGTTTTTTAAAAAACAAACTTCGGAGATTAGACCACCGTGTATTACATATTTTTTAAACCTTCTTGCTACTATGATGAAAGCTATAATTATGTTGTTTTTGGTCTCTTAACAAAAAACAAGCGCTTATATTTTTATATATTTTTAATATTCAAAGTACAAATGGGTGGTGTGATTGTACTATAAGATGTGCATACACATTCATTTAATTTTAGATTATTTATAAATATATAGATTTCTTCAAAAATAGCTTGTTTTATTGAATATGCAAGCTAATCTACTCCAATGTGAACCTAAAACCACATGTACATATCTTATCAAATCAAATACGCACATGTCCCACCTCACCTCTAGTATTATTTTTTTCTTGACCAAACATAGCAACATGAGTTTCCCTAAACTTTAATCTCTAAGATGGCACTTCATTGGTCTATCAGTATAGGATTATTGGCTAACCATTAGCTCGCTATAACGACATTCGCTAAACAAGTTTTGTACTTGGGTGGCGTGGCCTAAATGTGGGGCTGCGTTCCACAATGTGTAGTCCCAATGCAGTGTTCGTGGGTTGGGCTTCTGATCAGACCCTTACCACTGTATGTACAGGGCCAAAAAAAATAGAGTCAAAGGTGTCATCTCAGATCTGGAGATGATCAATGGTATGAGGACTCCCTCATTTTCATTAGAAGTGAGAAAGTGTTGTCCACAATACACGCTCTTCAACCAACACGATACTTAGAAGTTGAGTTTCACAGTAATCTGCCCTTAATCTTTAATTAGCCATTGG
Organism: Cibotium barometz; assembly: GCF_041138505.1. NCBI lineage: Eukaryota > Viridiplantae > Streptophyta > Polypodiopsida > Cyatheales > Cibotiaceae > Cibotium > Cibotium barometz. Next base: position 19,087,486 of record NC_141054.1, read on the forward strand.
GACCCTTCCAAATCTGTCAATGTGCTGCCACAGATAGTTCTTTTCCCATGCATTATTCTACTCTGTGGTATGAAGATCTCTGGACCTCTGATCTGCGGGGACATCTGCTGCTCTCCATCAACATGGATGTGGATAAGGCAGGGATGAGCTTTCCCAAAGCCCAATTATACGGTACTCATGAGACGGTGATGAACAGCAACAGCAGTAGTAGCAGCGTTCTCAGCACGGGCACCCGGCATTACGAGCGTTCCAAGACTCCCCGCCTGCGTTGGACACCCGAACTCCATCACCTCTTCGTGCAGGTGGTGGATCTCTTGGGCGGAGAACAGAGTGAGTTGCTTAAGTGTGTCGATCATGGAGGTTGATTAAGTTGCAATGGAATCTAGCACAGTGGATGGGTTAATATAAGAGTTTCGAAGTAAATTTTTGAGGTTTTTGATACAGGGGCAACACCTAAGCTTGTGCTAAAGCTCATGAACGTGGAGGGTCTTACCATCTCGCATATAAAGAGTCACCTGCAGGTGTTCATCCTCTAGTCTTACCTGTTCACCTCACCGTAATATCAGAATAAATTCATCGCCATTAATTATCTACGTTCCTGAGACTATAATTGACTCTTCAATAAACCGGAGATGGTCTGATTTGCTTGTTTCGCAGATGTACAGAAGCGTGAAATACGACGAGAACAGCATCAGCGCCAGTGAAGGTAGTGTATATTAAGTGTCCATATAATTAATTTAACAGATGCAATCAGCATTACGGATTTTCTTTGCATATTGCAGTAAGAAGGCTAACCTTTGTGTAAGCATTACGGCTGACCTTTGTATTGGCATAATTAAGGCTAAACTTTAATGTGTTTGTGCAGTGAATGAGCAGTCAGATCGAGAGGCCAGCGATCAAGGAGGAATGCTAGAATATTTGAGCTCGAGGCGTTGTGCATCGGCTGGTATAGGCCGAGCTGCGTTTGATCAGCAAGTGGGCGATTATTTTCCCGGAATAAGGCATGGAGATTGCAACAAATTGTGCAATACAAGTCCATACATAAGCTCAGTTGCTTCAAAGTGGAAGCAACTCATGCGCCCAGCTTACGATGTAGCTGGAGAGCCGACAGCTATGGCGGCAAGCAGCATCCTACAGGGTAAGGCTTCCAGCGGCGAAGCCAATCTTGCCCGTTCACAGTCCAGTATAGAGTCTCCCGGTAGGAGCAGTCGGTCATGGGCGGTGCAGACTGGCGGGCAAAGCAGCAGCTCCTTGCATTACATTAATGTTTCGGACACATGCCTACATCGTGAAGAACATACAGCTAGTGTCCTGAGCTGCATGGCCGGGTCTCTGAATACATCATCCTGCAGGACCACCCCATCTCAAACCCATACCACCACCTTGGATATCGACTCTGAAGGGAACCAAGCTACCTACACCTATTTTAACTTCATTACCGCACCACAGGTACATCAACGGCTACTATATTAACACTTTATAAACTAAATTTTGTGACGTAGACTAAGCCATCTGTAGTTTCGCTAACGGATCATTTTATCTTATGTTCCACCACAACCAATATGGCAGGAAGGACACTATGGACTCGCACCGGAGCAGCCAGTGAGTTCGTGCTCTTATAATAAATCGGATCAACAAGGTTTCGAAGATCCACTCAAAGAAGCCATGGAAAGAACGCATGAGCGTTTGCGTACGGATGAAGACGTAGATAGCAACCTGAGGCTATCGTTGCACCCGCTTGGTTTGCCCCTTCCAGTTTCCTTGGAACTCACCATGTCCATTGGTGCTACATAGCGCCTGTCCTAAAGAGGGATTAAAAATCCCACCATTGGCTGTGTCATGGCCTCCTGCTAGTAATTTGAACTAGTCTTTGCAACGGCTGGTTCACTATAATAACAATAGTGAAGCTTACATGTCTGTTTCTGCACTCTTCTGCGTGACCTACAGACCCTTGAAGCAGCACTTTTTGTGTGATTTAGGGCCAGTTCGTTTTTGGCACCGGTTGCTACAGAGCATTAAGCAAATCCTATGTGCTCAGCTCTCGACCACACAAATTGTGGACAAGTTTTCTTTCTTCCACTTATTCATCTCCCAGGAACACGCAGTTTCTTTTAATAGCATGCATGGAAACTTGGCCTTAATGTATTCTTTTGGGTTGTGGGTTTGAAACCTACCTGAACAAGCCTACTAATGATGTATTTTGAAGTATTGGTCATGGTGATGGAATATATACTACATTGTTTGATGCATCCATGAAGTCAGCCCATATAGTGACATAATTAGCACTGCAAAATTTATTGTTGTGAAATTGTAAGAGCCCTATCCCTTCCTAACTATCTAGGAGCAAGGTTCCCAAGATTGACCTAGGTGCACAGCAGCACAAGTGGCTCCACCATGCTCAACTAGCTTAGAATGTCCATTTGGGAAATCTAGGTAAGACACCCTAAAGTCCTAACAAATCAAATCTAAAATTTTATTTATAATTCTCTTCAATTCATGCCAAGTCTCAGCTCGAGAGTATTAACCTGTGAGTTATGTTTTGGAAAGCACCTGTACCTCTCTAGTCCACCATATAGTCTTTTGTCCAAGGTGCTACGAGCTGAATCTACATTAGTGTATCCATATATTTGTAATTGTACACGTGCCTCATGTAGAGGAAACCATACTCCACTAGGGACCTCACGTAGTGTAGTGTGCGCCTCACACTATCGAAATGTGGCTTTGGAGGAACCTCCATAAACTGGCTCTGCAGTAACTATGTAGTTCAAGTCTAGCCTCGTGATTGTCATGTAGATCAAGTTGTGTAGTCACTATATTTAACATGTGATACATAGCAAATAAATGTTCATATCTATCATTAGTGTGCTTGCTTAAAGAATTAAAATAGTTTTACTATAATTTTCCATTCTTCGTGTGACTCTGCTTCTTGTGACATTTTACAAAAAAAAGACCTGGTTTGCCACAGTAATCGTCGCAAACTTTTGAACCTATTTCTTGATTGTTGTCTGTTCCAATAACCATGACCTCTTTGGCTCCCTCTACCTTGAGATTGGCCTCTTTCCCCTATGTAAGAATGTTGCCTGCTGCAGTGAATCATTGGAATATTCGTGTCCATAATCTGGTTTCCATGTCGGCCACCACCTTGGCCTCGACCAAGACCTGTACCTCTACCTCTACCTCAATTGGTGTAGAAGGCCTGGATTGGTGTAAAAGGCCTATTCTAATGTGTTCTTGTTATGTGAAGAAGAGTAATCACCCATAGATGTTTCTTCTATGATCAACATAGACACTAAGCTGCTCACTAAATCATTATCTTCCACCAATACATTGATAGACCTAAGTGATTTAACAATGTCCTTATCGTTAAAGCATACTCATTGATAGAAATACTTTTCTTCTCCATAGAATGCAACTCTTGTTTTAACTATAATTTACTTGCCTTTATGTTGGTCTAGAACATCTGCACCAAGTTTTGATATGTAGTTGCTTGAGTGTTGGCATCCGGTATGTGTCTATCTGATTCAAAGCCAATACATGACTTTCATTTTTTTCACTATCTCCAATCCTTTAATGCCTTCACATTTTCTAGACATTGGTATTCTCTTCAAATAACCTTGGATTGTCTCCTTCACTCTACAGACGATGATGGTATAGCCGCCTGATATAGCCACGCGATGTAGTGAGAGAAAGTAGTGAGAGAGCCACGATTTCATGAATTTTTTCCCAGTACGTGACTATAGCCACATGTGGCTATACATGGAACTATAGCCATACATATAGGTACGCATATAGCCCCGTATTGTTACAAAATCAATTCTCCCTCCCAACATGCGTTCTTTCTTTGTTCTCCCAAAAACTTGCGCAGCTAAACATTTTTTCTCTCCTCCCTTCATCTTCCATACCTCAGGCATGAAACTCATTCTCTCCTCCTTCATTTTTGTGCTTTCATAGTTTCATGGTGAAGGCAAGGGTTTATATTCTATATTCTCTTCCCTTTGTTTCAATCTCTATGTGCATTCTTAGGTCTTGATTCTTGTCTTCTTCTTTTTCTTATTCTTCTCATTTGTCTTCAATTGTTTATTTATGCATAGCTCTAATTTGTTTATTTTTGTGCTTCTACTTGTAGATTGGAACTTTCTACTTCTCAACAAACACTCAACTCCTCTAAATTAAGTTGAGTCACTACTTTAGGATGATCCATTTCTGATGTCGAGTTTCGACGATGGGCATGTGTCGATATAAGCATTGGTATAAACATCGCAATTGGATGTCTAAATAGGCATCAAAATAAGTGTGGGAATAAGAGTCAAAAAGTGTGTCCAATCCCATTGGGGTATTTGATTCTGATTTTGGTAAAGGAGGATTAGATTATACAAATTATTGATGGGACATCCAAAAATTCAAAATTTGAATGGAAATTTGCATTTAAAAATGAACTAAAGTAGGCGTTGAAATAACCATTCAAAACACTTCGATGTTTTTTCGACGGAAGTATCGACACCTATTTCGAGGTCTATTTCGACTATGGGAAGTTTTTAATAGAACCATGGCGCCTCACTTTTAGCGTTTTTGAAAATTTTTGAAGGTTCATCTCTCTCCTCAAATTTCTACAGGTTCTCTCCTCTCACCTCCCCCATCCCTAAACTCTAAACCTAAGCTCTAAACCTAAGCCCTTCTCCCACCCTTTCTTTCTTCAGATTTTTTTGTATGTGTGTGGTGCCAACATGTTCTGTTTTTTGTTTGTTTTGTAGGTTCTATTCTCTCCCCCAAATTTTGGCAGGTTTTCTCCTCTCACCTCCCCCATCCCTAAACCCTAAATCTAAGACCTTCCCCCATCCTTTTCTTACTTCAATTTTTTTATATGTGTGTGGGCTAACCTGCTATGTTTTTTGTTTATTTTGTAGCTTCTAATTGGCCTCATGTCGCACCTTTGAGATTCTAGGTAGCCCTTCTCCTTTTCTATTTTTTTTCATTTATTATTTTCCTTGCTTTTAATTATATGTGGTGTGGTGTGGTGTAGGGTGTTTGTGGTTTTCAAAAGTAGCTAATATGTTGTGTTTTATTTGTGTTTGTTTTATAGGTTTCTAGACATTTTCAACTCTCTCTTGGTCTCTCCCACTCAAGCCCTCCCTCAAGACTCCAATTAGCAAAGAATCTCTCCAATAAGTGCCCTAATCTCATGGTCTTTGGTTTTTTTTTGTATCTTCTTGGTTTTGATGTTGCCCATGTCATGGCATAAGCATGGGTATGTTGTTGGGAGAAGCCATAATCATGGGCATGTTGTGATGATTTGTATGTACATCATGGATGTGAGACACCTGCATATAGCCCCAATCTGTCCATCGTGCCTGCAGCATAGGCAATGTCCCTGAGCTAGTTTTATCATTTCATCTCGCAAATGAGCCTTGAAGAAAGAGATATGGCTCAAGCCTACTTTGGGGGAGGCATTGTCACTTCATCACAACCCACCACGCCTTTGGACACTCCACGGCACATCACACAAACCCCTCCCAACAGCTCGCTCAACTACTTCCAGTCATAGAAGAAGGGATTGCTTGATGGGTTGTTGCCATGGTGGTGACTGCACAGATGCTTCTTCCCCTCAGCGAGGCGTGAGCGCCCACCAATTGCCAATTGTGAGGGGACACCATGCTCACGCTCACCCTACCGCTTTGACACAAACCCCTCTACACCCAAACCATCTCGTTCTCTTGATACCAAGAGTAGTGGACGGAAATGTGATGCTGGATGATGTTGGCAATGAGATAAAGTATCGAATCTGCATGTTATGCCATATAGCCTTTGCCCACAACTTGATGACTACATGGCCTAAACTTGATAGTGTAAAGAAGGAACAAGTCGTCAATCAAATCATGAGTGAGTTTATGCCAGTAGTAGGTAGTGAAGAGGTCCATCCTAGATGGATTAAAGATCACATGGTGAACATGATGAAGCACTAGCATAATGACATCACACGCAAGGTAAAGACAGGGAGCAAAAGCCTTGGAACTGTACATGAGATATTTGGGAAGAGGAGTGCAAAGATCACAACGCAAATCCCCACAGGTAGTATAAGCAGCAGGAGGACGTCGCAAAACAATGAAGCAAATGAAGAGCATAGGGAGCTGCCATCTTGAAAGCGGTAGATGGGATGCTTGCCTTACATACTTTGTTAGTATTAATAGCACCATCACTCTTTTTTTTTTGCATAACGGGCATTTCATTTTTGTTAATAAGTATTCATGCTTCAAGCTTCCAGCAACGAGTGGTCAGTCGTGTGATGCGAAAAAAAGAGATAACCTAATCCACGACACGTATGCCCTCCTCAAGCAACTTGAGCAATAGGGCATCAAACATAAACTGGACGGATGTGGTGTTCATATGGTAAACCTCTACATTTTCCACCCATTAAATAAATTTCTGAGTTATTGCCTTATGAGTGAATACTCTTTTGCAAGGACCACTGCCAAACCCTGAGGGCGACGATGATGATTAGGTTCAATCTTACATCCAAGGTACTATGTATAGGACTTGGGCCTCTAAATACATTTTTGTCAGCTCTATGTATAAGCATATTTGTGTGCATAATTTTGTTGGCTCCATGAACTATGTAACTTCTTCTACTCGTTCAATAAAAATTTAAGTTTTGTGACCTTTGAGTACAGAACATGGAAGTACTCTTTAAAACTAGCATACTGGTACAGTGAGGTGCAAGAGTGCACCTGGGTGTACCATTATTCAAAAAATAATGTAGTAAAATAGGATCTCTTTTCGACATTTTTAATGACGTGTATTTTGATGGTATTTCAACATGGATATTGGCGGTTTCATATCAACGTGCATATTGACGCTTTTGGAGATTTTTTACATGTTCAGTTCTATTGGAAAAATCATTGAAATTACACCCGCATGTAATAGTGAGAACTTGTCTTTCAAAAACCCTTTCTTTACTTATGTGTGGTGCACCCCGGTTGCTTAGGAGCATTTCTTTATTATGCATGTAATCATTTTTTAAATCTTATGCATAAAGCCTCTTTGCATAGAGCTAATTAAGCCTTTATGCATGAAGGCTTTATTCATTATGGCTTCACGCATGAAGCCTTTATGCATTATGGCTCTATGTATGAAGTCTTTATGTTTAAGCCTTATGCATAGAGGCTTAAGCCTAATGTTTAAGAATTATGCATAGAGACTTAAGAATAAGGGCTTTATGCTTAATCTTTACGCATAGAGGCTTAAGCATAATGTTTAAGCCTTATGCCTAGGGACTTAAGTGTAAGGGCTTTATGCTAAAGCCTTATGAATAAACCTTATGCATTGAGGCTTAAGAATAATGTTTAAGACTTATTCGTAGAGACTTAAGAATATGGATTTATGCATAAGGCTTAAGCCTTATGAATAAGGGATTGATGCATGATACTTAAGCATAAGGCATTAAGCTTAATGCATAAGCCACATGCATAAAGCTTAATACATAACCTATATCCACAAATCCATATGCATAAAGCTTATCAACATATATATTTTCTTATGCTTGTAGATTTTCCTTTTGCAACATAAGCTCAAATTTTCAACGCAGTGCCTACTTATGTTCTTCTCAAGGTAAAAGTACTTGTCTTTCATAGTTCATTTCTTTACTTGTTTATAGTGCACCCCCAGGTGCTTGGGAGTATTTTTATATTATACAAGGCTTAAACATAATTTTTAATCCTTAAGTATAGATTCTTAAGCATTAAGTCTCTATGCTCAAGGCTTAAGGATAATGTTTAAGCCTTATGCATAGATACTTAAGCATAAGATTTAAGCCTTATGAATAAGGGCTTAATGTATGAAGCCTTATGTAACATGAATTATGGCTTCATGCATGAAGCATTTATGTAGAAGGGCCTATTTCATAATGCCTTATGTTTATATATAAGGCTTCATGGATTAAGACCTTATGCATAAGGCTTAAGCCTTATACATAAAGCCCTTATGCATAGAGGTTTTATGCATAAAGTTCTAGGGCTTAAACATTAAGCCTCTTTACACAAGTCTTTAGAATAATGTTTAGGTCCTTATGCATAGAGGCTTAAGCATTAAGCCTCTATGCATAAGGCTTGAGAATAATGTTTAAGCCTTATGCATAGAGGATTAAGCATAAGAAAATTAAGCTTAATGCATAAGACATATGCTTAAAGCTTAATACAAAGCCATATTAATAGGGCTTATGCATAAAGCCATATACATAAATCTTATTAACACATATATATTTCCTATGCTTGTATATTGTCCTTGCAACATAAGCTCAACTTCCAGTGCAGCGCCTACTTATCTTCTTCTCAAGGTAAGAGTACTTGTATTTCATAGTTCATTTCTTTACTTGTTTATGGTGCACCCCCGAGTGCTTGGGAGTATTTTGTGTCATTACACAAGGCTTAAGCATAAATTTCAAGCCTTATGCACATAGACTTAAGCATGAAGCCTCTATGCTCAAGGCTTAAGCATAATGTTTAAGCCTTATGCATAAAGACTTTCTGCATGGTCAACTTCGCATGATTGAAAAATGTTTATAATGTCTACTTGTGTCCTTTGTAGTATTGTACCTCCATGACGTTCGTTACATGTAGGCATGGGATGGTTACAGCTTCGTAATGCTCAAGGGTTAAGCATAATGTCACTCGATTTTTTCCTTGCTCGAAAAGTTTCGCTCGGAGAATGGGAGGACCTAGTCCACATCACTATTTCCTTTATACTTACTGATATATTTTGAGGACATTTAGACATGTCATGAATAGGGATGCATGACCATAAAGTTTTTAGTTCTTCTATAACTAAGGAGTCATTTACACATTGCATGCCCATAAAGTTTGCAATTCTTCTACTAAGAGTGTCATGTACACATCCATGTTTTTAACTTTGTACTTTTCAAGTTATAATAAACCAAGAAAGAGATGTCCCTTTTTAATTGTGGATGATGGAGGAATATTATAATTTACGACTAGCTAGGTGCTTCATGTTGTGGAAGCGCTCAAAGGCCTCGTCATCGATAGCCACTTAACAAGAGACTCTAACCTCGTCATCATCATCAACAATGCCCATGAGTTAACAACATCCAAGACATATGTATCAAAGCTCTTCTTTAAATTCGGGCCATGTCCACTCAATGTGTTTCCACGTAAAATCAACAAGAATGCATGTGGATTTACTTTTAGCATGCCAATTCATTAGCTCTGCTATGGTCTTACACTTTAACATGTGCTTGATTCTTTTGACGATTGGAGAATCCTATAGAATTTTGCCAGGAATACTTCCACCTTTTAAATCATGTCTATACTATTGAGCCCCACATTTTGGACATGTGGAGAGTTTGGTAAGATCCCCATGGAAGAGGACACAATCATTCGAGCATACATGTACACAGTCATAGTCCGTACCAATGGAACTTAGAAACTTCTTTGCATCATCTTGGGACTCGAGAATCTATTAGACTTTATCTTTGATGATATTGCGTATTTCAATAAGCGTACAACCCATGATGTGATATTCGCTAGTTTATTTTTGAAGAGGAGAAGATTAAGAAAGAGAAAGAGGAATTGGAAAGAGGATGTATAGATTACTTTAATAATTATGAGACACTCACATTTGACCAAGCATAGAGTAATTGCAAATTGAGCAACACCAAACAAGCTTGTAACTTTGGCATTTTTTCTCCAAAAAATGGTGTTGAACTAAGGGTTTGAAGATATGCTTCCTTGGACATTGTGTCTTGTCCATCTTGTGTCTTGCCTTCAAATATTGCCTTGATTAGCTTTTCCATAAAATCTCCTTGTGTGTGTGGTTCCATATCCTCTTGCATGTGTGGTTCCATATCCTCTTGCATTTGTGGCTCCATATCATCAACTAATTCTTCTTATTGTTATTGTTGTTCTTCTCTAAGACTTACATTCCCTGTACCTTGCCTATATTTTTTAGACTATATGGCCTTATTGGGTCAAATTTGTATGTACTCCGCATCATCCACATTCTAAATAATTATCAAAAAAATCTGGAGAGAGTGAGAGGGTGCAACAACTACCTCATCAAAGCAAGGGGGGATAGGGAGAGGGTGTAATAAATGGCCAAATCAACTAGCCTCATCAAAATTATATGTTAATTCAAATAAGGACTTGTCAAACTCTCGAGATTGCTTGATGTGTTGTATGGTGGTTTGACATCATCTTCTAATAGAGTACTTGCAATAATGTGTACACATCATGTATATTGGATATTGTGCTCCAAGCATGCCATGCTCCCTCATTCACATTCTTCCTTTGAAGATGATGAACTTTGCATAGCACTATCCTACCACTTAGTCTCACTTTGACTAGTCTTTACTCACTTCTTTTAGCACTCTTTAAACTCTAATCGGCCTTTCACTTGCATGCTCACGTGTGAGATTGTCATTGCTCGTTTTTTTCAATAAAGGCTTTACTTGTCTTCCATTGTTTTTTGTAGCTTTTGCTTCTACCGTGCCCGAGGACGTGCGCGATTTAGGGAGCGGGGAATGTTCCACGGGGAACACGGATTATGGAAGGAGTCCGGAAGCAATTAATACGAGAGAGCGGGATTGTAGCCATGGGAACATGAAGATGCACATAATTTTTTCATATTTTTGTGCCGAAGTGCAATGTAAATCGTTTTAGGCCAATGTGGGTTCTAAATGAGAGTTCTAAGTGTATTAAGCAAGGCTCACTTATGGGGTTGTCCGCCCATGTGTGAAAGAGACCTAGGGTTAGGGTTAGTGACATCTCTACAAAAGAGATATTAGCTAAAGAAAGTGGACGTTTTTTGCCATTCTCATAAGCTATTCAGTGAAGCTCTTGAGCTCTCAAGCTATGGCAGCTCTCTAACTCTCTCTCTATTGTACTCTAATGAGCATGAAGCTCCAATGAGTAAAGCTCCACTTCATTCTCTTAATTTGTTTTAGCATCATTGAAGTAGATTAATCTATGATTAGTTGAATGCTTCTTTCTTTCTCTTGTGTATGCTGCATGCTTAGTGTGTGTGTGTGTGTAGTCTCCATTAATGCAAGCTCTTTCCCACTTCTTTGGCAATGAGTTATTCATGGATAGACTCTCTGTATGAGCTTGTGGGTTTGTGAATGTTACATTCTCTGCTTGCTTAAGCTTGTGGGTTAGTAGATGCACGCTTATGGATTTGCAGGCATTAGGGAAAGCTAAGATTTAATCAATGTTTGAATGGGATTAAGAGATTGCTATGCATTGCTTGTTGTCTTGAATAGTGTAGTGGATTTAAGGGATTGAGAGATTGATTGAGGTGCTAAATGGTTGAATCGTCAAGTGGTGGTCTGTGTATGTGAACTCTGCCTCATGGGATAAGCCTTCATGCAGTAATCGGGTCGAGTCCTCGGATTGACACTGTGTTTCTTAACACATTTGTTGATCAGTAGTAGGTAGAGAGAACCCCTCTACAGTGACAACCAAAGTACTATAAGTCTAGCCAAGGACTACGTGCAACATAGCAAGTCCAAGCATATTGTAGTTCATTATCACTATGTTCGACATAAAGTAAGGAAAGGAGCAATAATGGTAGACAATTGTCCAACTGATCAAATGATTGCAAAAATTCTCACCAAAGGACTCTATGAAGCTTGGTTTACACTTTTGCGATCAGAACTTAGAGTTGCAGCGGCCTCTTATTTTGGAGATTAGCACATCTCACGTCATGTCAATTTTGTCTAGACTTGTACATAGCCTATAGACTTTAGGACACTTCACACATTACTTCACATCATGCACATTTATTCTTTGTACTTTGTATATAGAAGCACATTGCACATGGACTTTAAGGTGCCATTGTACATTTATATGTAGGAGCTCGGGTTTTTCCCTTGTGCTCCCAAGTGTTTTTTTACTCGTAGCTGGAGACCTTTATTTGAGTGGGGGTGTTGGAGCTATATATAGCTAGCCCTAACTTACTTTAGGTCTTGCCTATATATATGTGACTTGTGACTAATATGATTCATTCTTGTGGAGCTTATGTGGTGTCTCTTGTCTCGTCTCTCTCCCTCTCTCAACAATGATATGTCTGGGTGACCATTTCTGCCACCACTGATATCATTGGTGTGTTTGGTACAACGCTGACATGATAAATCTTATCCAGTGATTCTATAGCTAGACTACACTAGCTACTAGTCCACCACTGAGTTATGGCATACTTATCGTACTAGCCCACTCACTTAGTATGTTCACATTATGGATCGCATGTACATAATTATGTTGTATTTTCCTTATCTTTTAGTAGAACCCTTTTGTTGCGAAGAAGAAGAAGAGATCATTTTCAGCCTCTCATCTTGTGTGTTCTATTCTAGGGTTTGTTTGAGTGTGTGTGCTTGGAGGAGCTCAAGCTCTCTTCTTCCTTGTGTCTTTTCATGGTATTAGAGCTTGGTTCACACTAAGAAGTTGAGTGGAAAGAAAGAGAAGTACAAGAAGTGGTATGAGGGTGAGAGCTTCACCTACTCTTCCCCCTTTGTGTAGCTACTATCGGGAGCTCTTCGGGAGGCACCGGCAAATGAACACCGATTGAGGATCTTCACGAGAGTGGAGCTGTATGGCAACTATACTGTCCTTTGGAAAAAAAATGTCCTTTCGATAGTATTTTTGTAACCAAAAACACGTTTCAGGCATGTCTCAATGCCGAGACCACATAGACATACTTCCACCTTATCATCATCATTAATAGAAACACCAATAGATACAAGGGATTCCACAATGCCCTTGATCTTCAAGGCATAATCATTCACATACATGTTTTTCTTATCCACAGTATGAAGCTCATTCTTCAAGTGAATCTTTTGTGCCTTGGTACTAGTTTTATAAAACTTCACCAAGGTTTCCCATGAGTCCTTTGGTGACTTGACATCTTGAACGTTTCGGGCATGTCTCAACCTCCGTTTTTCAATTCGCAAGTGTTCACGTGCACTGCAGGTAAGTTTTTGAATCTCTACAGAATTCTATTTTTGGAACTACAAGAAGGGCATTTGGTTGTGCAGACACCATGTGTACAAAGAAGTATTACAGGTGCTATTGGGTGTAAGTATGCAAATTGAGGTTAGTGGTTGTGGCAGTTTGGGTGCAGTATAATACAACTGCAGAGAATACAACAATTTGTGCAAGCCAAATAAGAGTCCTATTTTGGTGAGTTTGTGTTGCAAACAAGATGTCAACCGATGGATTTAACCAAATTGTTGTAGAGAATCTTGACAAGAATAACTTCCATGCTTTGAGGTTTAGATTAACAAATTTTCTGATGTGAAAAGGCTACTGGGACTACATTGAAGTTGAACATGAGAAGGCACTAGAGATACAAGAGATTAATCCAACTAACAGATGTAAAAGAATACAAGGATTGGAATCAACGAGCATGTAAATTCATGTATTGGCTTTCTATTAGCATATATGAAACCATGATTGGGCATATACAACATGCTAAGTCACCCAAGGAGGCATGGGACACCTCTTGGTTAAGTTGTATAAAATTAACACCAACGCACGGAAGATGTAGTTAAAGAATGAGCTTCATACTATGGAGAAAAAAAATTGTATGTGATTGATTATGCCTTAAAGATCAAGGGCATTGTGGAATCCCTTACATCGATTGGTGTTTCTGTTGATGATAATAATAAGTTGAAAGTATTTTTACATGGTCTCGGGTCATAATACAAGGCATTCACGACATCTATTCAGACTCGGGAGAACATTTCCAACTTTACATATTTGGTGTCAATGTTATTGAAGAAAAGAGTTTGGGTGAAGACCACTTTTCACAAAACAAAGGCAATTTGGAGCAGCAGGACTTCTACACAAGTGTATGTAGAGGACCAATTAGGGGTCAAGGTTATGGTCGTGGCCGTGGTGGCTGAACACGTAATTGAAATTATGGTCAGCAACAACAGTCCCATGAATCAAAACAATAACACACGAGTGGAAGAGGCCACTTCAGATGCAGGGGGAGTCAAACAAGTTGTGGAAATTGGAAAAGGCTGTTTTATTGTGGAAAATGTGGCCATGTGCAGGCAGATTGCTATAAGAAAAATGACACGAGAAGTGAAAAAGTGCAGCAAAATAATTATGCATCCTCTAGCTGAGGTAATGAGGACAATGAAATGCTATTTGTTATGCGACATGGGCTTAATGCTCCGTCAAAAAATGATGTATCTGCATGTAATGATGATGTATGGTATGTGGATTCTGGTTCTTCAAACCACATGACTAGTTATGGCAAGTGGTTCAAGGATACGAAAAATCCTAGAAAGACAGGTTTTGTTCAAACAGGGAAAGCATGTATTTCCACATGATAGAAATGTGAGCAGCAATGTACTAGACATTGTGCATTCAAATGTACTAGACATTGTGTATTCAAATGTATGGGGTCCTGCAAAAACTACGTTTATGGATGGCTGCAGGTATAATTTAACATTTATTGATGATCACACAAGGAAAGTGTGGGTGTATTTCATGAAGGAGAAGAGTGAAGTTCTCATTCATTTTTAAAATTTTTGAGTGATGGTTAAAAAGCCTATAGGAAAGCATGTGAAGTACCTAAGGTCAGATGGAGGGGGAGAGTACTTCTCCAATGAGTTCTCTAATTTTTTGTGGAAGAACGATATTCAGAGAGAGTTTACCTATAGATACAGTTTGCATAAAAATGGAGTTGCTGAGAAAAAAATAGGCACATCGGCATCAGCATTGCTGACAAAAGAAGAATATGCCGCATAGCTATTGGGCTGAAGCAGCATCAAGAAGGTTGATTCACCTAGAGTTGTGGGCAGAAGAGGCAAATGAAGATTTTGACCAAGAATCTCCACCAAGATACCCCTTGGAGCCTTTAAGCAAAGAACATCTTGCTAAAGTTCCATAATTCACAAGCATTGAAAACATTGAAGGTGCTCACGACGAATAGCTCATTGTTTATCCTTTAGGTTGTAATTTAGAAGTATTGGATTTTTTTTTTCATAATACAACTTTCCCTCTTGCACATTCATATCTTTGTATAAATCCTTTCATTTCTTTTAATGTTATAATAGAATACATGTGAGTCTTTACATTATGCATGATTTGAGATAGTGGAGTAATAACAAGACTCCATTCATAAATGTTTTTTTTAAGTTGAGATATGTAAGTAATATTGTAAGAATTATCTAGTTTGTTTCTACTTTTTGTTCTTTTTATTTGTGCATTGCAAAAGACACGATTATATTACCAATGTCAAGAAAATCTTTATGAATGTTATAATGCATCGTCCCTCCCCATTGTTTTAGTACCAGTCTTTCCTCCTACATTATCATATACTATAACTAATTTTCCAAGAAGCGGATGGTAGTGGTTTGGCATTCTGGTTTGGGGGATAATGGCACCACCGCCATTCTCCCCAATGATAATGCACAAATCCTAACCTAATCTAATAGGGGGGAAAATGGAACCACTTCCTTTATCATCTCAAACCAAATATTCAATGGGGATTGGGTCCTTTAATGAGGAGTGAGTTTGGAAAAGTGTAGCTAAGATGACATTGTGATTGGGGATAGAATGGCACCACTAGCATTCTCCCCAAAATAATAATGCACCAAACCAAACAGAGCCATGCTTCATGCTTTCATGAAGCATACATCATGTATGGCTACAGATGGAGTCCTGTTCATGATGTAAACTGCTGTAGAAACAGCCTCAACCCAATAACTATGCGGTATTTTCTTATCTCCCATCAATGCTTGCGCAATCTCAGCAATGTGCCTGTTTTTCTACTGAGCAACTCCATTTTGCTGCGGAGTGTATCTATATGTAAACTACCTCTCCGAATACCATTCTTCTTCAAAAATTTAGAGAACTCATTGGATACATGCTCTCCCCCTCCATCTGACCTTAGGCACTTTACATGTTTCCCTGTTTGCTTTTCACCCATAACTCTGAAATTCTGAAAATGAATGAACACCTCACCCTTCTCCTTCATGAAGTATACCCACACATTCCTTGTGTGGTCATCAATAAATGTCACATAATACCTGCAACCTCCCATAGACGGTCTTCGTAGGACCAAATACATCTGAATGCACAACATCTAGTGCATTTCTGCTCACATTTTTAACACGTGGAAATACGTGCTTTGTTTGCTTTCCAAATTGGCATGCTTCACATATTTTCTGCATACCTTCAACTTTAAACTTTGGCAGCCCTGTCACAATTCCTTTAGTCTGCATAGACTTCATTCTCCACACATTCACATGTCCAATTAGTAGACAATAATGTCCATAGTGATAGAGATCAAGTACGACAAGTATTTGATGAAATTATTAAATGTATTCCAAAGCATAAACTCCTTCAATGGTTGTGTTCTTCTTCAGTGACCAGTAATGCTAGGTTTCTTTTGGTATTTGAATAGTTTTTATTTTTCATTCTTTTCTTATACTCTTCCTAAATATAAAAAAGATTATGATTGTTACTAATGTATAGTTTGATTATGTTTCATGCAGACACATGTCATTAAATATCTTAAAGTTGACCTTTGACAATAATAAATTATCAAATACAATCCTCTTTGAGGAGATGCCACAATTGGGCCTTTTTGGATACCAGCCTAGCCCCAAATGGGAGGTTCTTGGATTTGATGGGTGGGATGATATTAATCCTCAGTATATCTATATAGACTTAGAATCTTATAGACTATATGACAATCTTGAGATCCTCTTAATTAAAGAAGCATTGGGATTACTAGATGGATTTTACATTGTGGGTAGTAGATGTAGGAGCTCTAAAAACAAGCGCTTCATTTTTAGGGAAATACTGAAGTGCATTTCGTTAAGGAATTTGGTAAAGATAATGTAATAAGCTTTAAGATATTTTTTCTTCTCTCTCTCTCTCTCTCTCACACACACACACATGTAATACACAAATAATTACTTTTTCCTTTTATTATTTATTTGATGTGAAATGTAGCTAGGACACGGTGAGAAAAATAAAGAGATCATAAGTTTGTTAGTTTTTTGCCCTCTATGTGTGATTGTGTAGAAGCAAGCACAAGGACGATAGCATCAAAGTTGGTACTTTCGAATACAACTCTCTCTTCAACTTGAGGTTAGTTTTTTTGTTGTTCTTTTTGTCTCTATCTATTTGTGTGTTTGTTGTCAATATGTGATGCATAGATGAGGAAAATGTATTTATTCATATGTTTGGCTAGCTAGCTAGAGAGAGAGAGAGAGAGAGAGAGGGAGAGAGAGGGGAGTCTACACATCAAAATACTCTCTATATCTCCTTCTATCTCATTGCGTTTTTTAATATTAATAATTTGTATTTGTGAATGTAATAATGTTTTTTACCACATCTAAAGAGCTTATGATATTGATATACTTGGCTGCCTAAGCTAGAAACATTTCATTTATTAGACTATTGTCTTTGAGATCGTAGAGAGAGTTCTGGAGAGAGAATATATGGGCCTTAGAAACTATACAAACTATAGTAGCCTTGGAGAATATACGCATTATATTAGCAGAGAAACGTTCTTAAAAAAGTAAAAAACTTTCTTTGTGATTTTTCCAATACTTAAATTTTAGAGAGACAATTATATGTATCAATAAGAGTTATGATTGTGGCTGTGATTGATACTTCCAATCAAGAAATAGCTTTGTCTACACACCTGAGTTGATGAATGTTCGAGTTGCAAAACACTTTTATTGGTCAAAGTCTGCATCTGGAAAACCAAACTCTAAACGTCTACAAACTATTATGGATATATGTGAGTGCAGTGAGAAAAATGAGATTGCTTGCAAGGAGTACTTAAATGCCCTTTGGGTACGTGGAAGTGGCAGCCAAAGGGCAGATACGCTATGAGATGAGTTGACTCATTATCTCCATCGTGTCCTTGACAGTAGTGGTTGCATGGAGGCTAGCCAACTAGACATGGTTTCTTTCATGGAGAATATGCATGTTGAAATTGGGGAATGTCTAGGTGGATGTAATGGGCAATGTAAAGAACAAGTCGATTATCTAAAAGAGAAAGTACGCACATTAGGCTTGGAGGTATTGATTCTTAAGATATTTGTTAATCGACTCAAATTTAAATGCTATTATGAAAAAGATGAGCCGTATATTAGAAGCCAAGGTAGTTGCCTAATGATTTTGTAAGAGTAATGATGTTTTTGCTCAAGGGACAAATTGTATTGCAACTTTTAGATTTGGCTCTCCATTTTCGTGATATTTATGAATTCCCTATTTTCTTGAATTCAATACTTCTCTCTTCTATTTTGTTCTCTCGCTCTTTCTTTCCTATCTCTCAACATGTTTTATATTTCTATCCTTTCTCTCTTTACCTCTCTCTCTCTCTCTCTCTCTCATTGTCTCTCTCTCATCTTCTCTTCACTTTCTCTTTGGAGACGGATTGTATATGTTATACTCACTTATCTATGTAGGAGATGGATTGCATATTTTATACTCACTTATCTATTATAACCTTATCTAATAGGTACATTGTTATTGATCTGAGTATATCTAGGAGTAGGGTCACATGTGTGATAATGGCTATTGAAGTAGAATAAATGTAATAAGGTAATATTATGTTGTTGTTTGAATTGAAGAATGTTTATAAAAAGCAAATTTGTATTCGTTATTTTGTGTTTCAAAGGAGGTTGAAGATGGTTAGGAGATATATATACTTTAGTTTGAATCAAGTTTGTTGGCATTGAATTTTGGATGCAACATACGTGTCTTGCTATAACCTTTCATGGACAAGGGATTGCATTCAAAAACAACATGTTTCTAATTTAAGAGATTACTTTAATGAAAATGGAATTGAAACTTTTGGAAGGGTTGAAAATGAGGAGGAGCATAGAGAATTCCATGGTGGAATCCACTTAGATTCAAGTAATAGAGCAATTGCCAATGCTACGGTACTTCAAGAACCTATCAACAATGAACATCAGAATGTAAAGGCACATAGAGATATGCCATGGGGCCCTTTTTCATTTGGTTTAAATGAGTTACCTATGGATGATAATTTTCATTCTATTTGATCTATCGTTGGCGATGTGAAAGGTATTAAATCCAAATGTCACTCTATAAGACGTGTGTTTTCATTTCCTTGAAATGTTAAGCACCAAGAAAATATGGTCATGTGGGGCATAGAGATATTCAAATAATGTTGTTCATAGGTGCTATAAAAAAATATCTAACTTGCACCATTTATATATGCCTCTATTATATGGTCTTCTATGTCCTCGAGGAGAGGATGGTTAGCATGTTGGGATTCAACTCAATGGTAGGAATAGAAGAGGTTCAAATGAGGAGACAAAGAATGTAACTCAACAGCAATATTATGCATATAGACTGGGAAGATGTAAATGCATGCCTTCTACACGATGGTCGATTTTTGCAATAGTACATTGTTGATGCATATACGAGCATGGAAGAATTAAGATTAATATGGATATGCAATAACCAGAAAGCATTGCGTGATAAAGTATACCAAAGGTCTTGCACATATGGTTAATTTAAATGATGGGGTCAATCGAGCCTCTTGGGGCATTTCTCGGCATGTAGGGTAGTTTTACCATATACATATACTGGAGGACCTAGATATATGCATCAAATGTACCAAGATTCAATGGCAATTGTTAGGAAGATGGGTAAACCTGGTCTGTTTATTTCCTTTACTTGCAATCCTAAGTGGGATGAAATAACCAATGCTTAACTGTCGGGTCAAGTTTCCCAAGATTGACCCGACTTGACAGCACAGGTCTTTTATGAGAAGCATAAGGACATGATGCACTTATTGGTGAAAAAAGCATTATTTCGAAGGGTATCGAGACTTTGTTTCTGTTATTGAATTTAAAAAATGAGGCTCTCCACATACACATATATTATTGATATTGGAAAGTTGCTCACTATGATATGTTGGTATGTGCTGAACTTCCTGATAAGGTGATGTTTCTTGAGTTGCACATGATAATTAGTCATTGTAATGTCCATGGACCATGTGGGAAACTAAATATGCGCTTTCCTTACATGGTTAACGAGAGTTGCAAACATCGGTACCCTCGAAAGTTTTTCGAGAGTACTAGTGTTAATGACAATGGGTATCCAACTTACATGCAGGCAAGACAATGGTAGTTTTATCCAGGTAAAGGATCATAGGGTGGATAGTCGATGGGTTGTTCCATATAACCCTTTTCTCTCTATCAGGTACAAAGATAGAATTATGCTCTACCATTATAGCAGTAAAGTATTTGTATAAGTATGTATACAAAGGACATAATAGAGCTACTATAGAGTTGCAAGACGCACATGGGGTTATTGAGGAGGTTAGTCAATATTTGGATACACGGTACGTATCTACGTTCAAGACATGCTGGTGATTATACCCATATGATTTGCATGATGAAAAGCCTGATGTATAAAGGTTGCACGTTCATCTCCTGATGCACAATAATGTGATATTCAATGACTAGGATGATTTGAATGATGTGATTAGTTGTGATAGAAACCAAAGAACATTTGTCACCAAATGGTTCAGAGCTAATCAATTATATATAGATGCAAATAGTTTGTTATATGTTGATTACCTTTGCAAGTGGGTGTGGAAATCAGCTCTTTAATCATGGACTAAAATTCAAAGGGAAAATATGATTGGATGTATGTATAATGTTAGCCCGAGTGCAGGTAAGCAAATATTACTTACGCATGTTACTCACCGTGTAGAAAGGCAATAAATCTTTTGAGGATTTATGAATAGTGAATGGACATTTGTGTCCTTGTTTTCAAGCTGCATGTGAAGCGAAAGGAATGCTAGAGAGTGATGAGGAGAGGTATCTGTGTCTTCAAGAAGCTGCATTTCAGAAAACATGATTCCAATTGGATCAATTGTTTGTCATTAGATTGGTTTTTTGTGAGTCTATATACCCTAGATAGCTTTGGAACAAATTCTCCATTGAACGTTTAGATGTTTTTTATCATTCCTTGTAGTAGAGAGGATATGCCAATGTTGGTGTTTGTCATTTTATAGTAAAGAATCAAGCTCTGTTGCACGTGCAAGACTTCTTACAACAGTATGGAAATCGGCTAAATGATTTTGAAGGGTTGTCTATTCCTGATAGATCAAGTGTTGCAGGCCAGTGTCAAAAATGTTTTGTTGCTGGAAGAGATGATGTTTGATTTTGTTGAATAGGCTGATTTGTTCGTTTCCATGGAAAGGAGTCTAAAAAGTTGTCAATCAAGAGTATTTTATACTATCTTGAGCATGTTTCTTTGAGCTAGGGTGGCATATTTTTCCTTGATGGAGTAGGTGGATCAAACAAAACATATCTTTGTAATGGTACCAGATTGATATGCAAAAAAATTCACTCAGAGAGATGATAGAGTAGAAATCGTTATAGGTAGAAACATTAGAGACATGGTCTTTATTCCCAGGATAACATTCATACCAACTATGCTTTAATTGCCTTTTGACATGAGAAAGGAGATAATTTCCTGTAAGGTTAGCTTTTGGTATGTCAATAAATAAGCCGCAAGGACAAACATTGAGTGTGTTGGGACTTTATTTGGCCACATAAGTATTCACACATGGACAATTGTACATTGCTATGTCACATGTTAGATCATCTGATGTAGTGAAAGTGTGTGTAAAGCATACTATGGAACACAAAAGCAGTATAGAGGGTTCAAACAAAGTCTTTTTAGAACCAATGTTATCTAAAAGGAGGTTTTGCAAATGGCATGCAGAAGAATGTAAATGTAATCTATGCCCAAAGGTAGAGAACGAGCTATTGATATAATAGCTTACAAACGCTAGAGACTATATTCATAGATATCTCGGTATCACAATGAAGTAAGCATTTGAAAGGAGAATGTTTGCAAAGATGTGACATTTGAAATCTATGTTATCTTTTTATGCAATCTTTCATATTAATGCTACCCTTTTTGGTAATATTGAATTGATATATATAAATCTCACCATGTAGATCAACAAAAGGGAGTGCCCCATCATTGCTCAAGAGGCGGTTCAAATTGTTGAGATGGTTGAAGGGGCTCAGTGAGTTGTTGTTTGTTTTTTTAACATAACCAAATTTTTGCTTTTGACTTGCTTTTATATACAATGGCATTATTTATTTTTCTTGCTTGGCACAAAATACTGAACACACACATATATATATATAGAGAGAGAGAGAGAGAGCCTAAAGTCTTATGTAAATGATTAGTGTAGTGAGTGTTATATTTCTTATCAGGGGTAAATTGCTTAGGATGGATGTGGCAAGGAGATCATTTTCATTTGTTTATGGTGATGGAAAAGATATTGAAGGTCATTTTTTTTATGGTTGCTACGAAATAGGTATTATTTTTTTCCCATAATCTATTTAATATTCATCCATATGGTTCAATTGTAGACCCTCCATTTTGGGAAGGACAAGCAACAACATCTCTAATTATCAAACTATTAGACAGCACGAGTGTTTTATGATATATATAGAAACTTGCTTTTTATGTAGCTTTTACATTTTATTTGATAAATTTATATTGTTATTTTAATACATTCTTTTTGCAACAAGGAATATCTTTTTCTTTTAGAACCCAGATAATTGCTAGGTTTGTATGTTTGAGACACTTACAAATGAGAGCTTTGGGCTCCTTGGAATTTACAATCTAATATTGCAAAAGATCACGGATCAACTTTGTGTGTACATGTAATGTTTGTGGACTATGAAAAGCCTGATAAGTTAGATTTTCAGTGCATAGATACTAGACAATACATAATTTTTCAATTTGCTATCTACAAGCCTGTTCAAATGCCACTCACCTCAAATATTGATCCACCAAATGAGTTTTGTAAGGTTTTATCTTTTTCCTTCTTCTTTTCTAAAAAAGTTATATCTTGCAATAAGCTAATGTTTTTATCTTAAATATATTTTGCTAGATGGAGATGAGGAGTGTAGGCTTCGAAGGAGAGATAATCTAATTTCCTGAAGATTATTTTAAAGCTTTGTCGAGGTGTGTTAAGATTGTCAACTCTATATTGGGGTGGAATGTTAGATGTATATTTATGCCAAGTTTGGTGCTTTAGTCAAAGAAATGTAGGTGCTTTAGGAGCTTATACATGGTTATATATGGCAAGCATGGTGTGTTTATGTAGGTTGGCAAGTTCTGGACCATGAGGCCCATTATGGGCTTCAAATATAAGGCTTATCTCTACTAACCCTCTAGGGGACAAGCCTTTTGTTTTTTTTAAAAAAAACTGGCTGGATTTAGAAAGTGCAACACAACACACACACCCATGCATGCCACCGCTTGCATAGTGAGGGATTGAACCCATGACCTTGGGACTCTCGAGCAACACCTCTATCGATTGCACCAAGTCACGGTTGGCAAGGACAAGCCTTTTGTTTTTATGCATGCATTTAGAATACTCTTTCTTGTCAGGGACGTGTCATACCACTCGTATAAAAAAAAGAGTTGGGGAAAACTAGGGAGTCCTTTGCAGACTTCCTAGTCTGCCCGAGGTTTTTTTATTACGTAGTACTTTTTTTGTTGAACAACGAACATAGCAGTGAAATATCACTGCTCAGCAACACTATTTTTTTGTTATTTTTGATGCTGGTAGGCAGCGAACCATTGCAACAAAATAGCAGCTTTTTTAACAACAAAAAATAGCCCGACATCTCCCTACCCTTCTAGTTATAAAAGCGTTAGCCCAACATCTCCCTACCCTTCTAGTTATAAAAACATTTCTCTTTTCATTGCTACACCCTCATTCTGTTTTAGTGTTTATCTATGGAACTTTCTATAAATGTATCTTTTTACCTATGGATATATCAATCTATTTATCTACTACTAACAATCCATAACCATCTATAGTTCACCTATCTACAAATCTATCTTTACATCTACCTACATTCTATCTTTGATCTATCTACTATCAAATTATGTATCTATCCTTCTATGAATCAAATGACCTATCTATATTCCATCTATCTATCCATATTCCATTTATCTATCCATCTTCATTCCATATATCTATCTATTGACCAAGAAAAAGAAGAAAAACAAAACAACACAAACTAAAGTAAGAACTTTAAATTGAAGAAAATAAAAGCGAGTAAAAGAAAGAAGCCGAGCGATGTGCTTACATCCTCTTGTGTGTCTATGGGTCAACCTCAACTTTAAGAGCCTTTGCATGACTTACTCTGTGTGTATAATCTGCACATATAGTTATTGAATGTATATATAATCTATTGTGATACATATTTGATGAATGTTCTGATGCATGTTGTGTATACTCTCTATACTGCGTGTATACTCTCTATACAATCATCCAAAATAGCACCGCCTGATTCATCCCAAGTTGGGGGCACAAAAAGGAGAGACAAACTTGCTAGAGTAATGTTTAAAGATACCGAGAGGACAAATGTGAGAATTGTATTTGGTGATCATGAATCAGCTGACGAGAGTGACAATAGTGAGTAGGAGATGAAATAGTGCTTGGAGGTTATGACTTTGGACACAAACTTTGTATTTTGCATATCTCAACAATGACATCATATTTTGTTTATCTCAATAGTGCTTTTATGTTATGACTTTGGCGGATTTTTTTAAAGGATGTTTATTTGGTTTTTAACTATCATGTGCCTACTGATTCTCTTTTTTTTTGTAGATGGGAGGAGGGGAGGGGGTAAGATAAATCTAGTTCATCCCCTCCCCTTGTCTCAAAGAGAGCATGGTGTAGCCACAATAACTGTGGTGATGGGGTTCAACTGATCCCCAACTCTCTATTTGTATGGATGGAAATTGCTTTTGCCGGGTATTGATGAAGTTGGGAGCAACTTGTAAGTTACAAGGTGCCTGCATGTTACTATGTGAGTAAGTGATAATTGATAACCAATTCATTCTTGCACTTGTATTTATAATCATTTATCATGCCTTTAAAGGACACAAACCAATCAATTTGCTTGATAGTAACCAATCAATTTGCTTGATGTGGGTATACATTAAATAGGTTGGGGTTGTGTGTCGAGGTTGGGGTATACATTGAATAGGTTGTGTGTTGAGGTGCTGAAGCAAAGGCCATCATGGTGAAGAGATATTTGGGTAAGTGGATTTAATTTGTTAGGAAGGTGCAACCTTTTTGCTTTTTGTAATGCAGCCATGGTTATGTATAGCATCTGAAGTGAAGCTACTTATATTTCAGCACGCTCAACTAATTAACCTATTATTCTTGTACTGAGAAGGCATTGCTACATTGTTTTCTAGGACATGATTACTGAAGGGATGGATACAACAACTATTTCTGTTGAATGGGCTATGACCGAGCTGGTTCGCAACCCTCGTGTGTAGCAGAAAGCCTAGGAGGAGCTCAAAGCTACCATACCTTCAATGTGTGCATGTATACACAGGTTTTTATGGATGGTGGAGATTGAAAAGGTCATAGTGGGTGGTGTGTAAAGGGAGCGCCCATGCATGGGCAGCTGCCAGTTTTTCAAAGCACAGGCATGGGCAATTGGGGTGTGTCATGCAGTACGCCCATTCAAGAGTGCACAAGACACTTTTTGGCTGCCCACATGCAATATTGTTCCACCCCAAGGCAATTTGTATCCACCCATGTCGCAGAAGCTGCATATTACATATTGCGGGAGCTACCCTCCTGAAGGACAGCATTGCGAGTGTGTCGAAGGAATGGTCTCTCCTTGAGGAGGTCCATCGCATCTCATATCTGATCTGCCATCTCCTCCCTGAATGAATGTAGAGCATCCTTGAGGACATCGCCAATGTTGCCCTAGCATCTGGGGAAGAAGGATGGGCAACATGATACATATAGGAGGTTGCATCATGCTCGACAAGTATGAGGAGATGTGGCAATGATTAGGAGGAGGTATTGAGAGCCAAGGAGGCAGAAGTGATCAGGGCAAAGGAGGATAGGAGGGGGATGGAAATTTTAAAGACCACAAAGTACAAGGGAAAAATGATGCTAGCATCGGCAAATCAGCATGCATCAAATATGGCTGATGCTAAACATCATAGCGATATACCGACATGCTAAGGGGGTGATGCTAGGGGGGGTTTTCCTTCTAGTGATGTGCATCATGCTAAGTAGAAATGGGTGATTGCATTCAACTCTCGGTCACAATAATTTAGATGTAAGCACATACACAATTCACAAGAGTTTAGGTGTAAGCACATACACAATTCTCAGGGAGCGCATGCTTGTATGCATGTATACACTCACACACAATACAAAGCATGCTACATTATTGCCACCATCTGAACATAGCTCAAAGAAGTTACCAATTCATTTAAAATCTTATCCTGGACCATTGATGCCTCTTCCTTAGCCATACTTTCTCGTTGCCTACTTCTAGGAGGGTTACAAGTTGCAATGTGTGAGCTGTGTGATGTGGTCTCTTGTCTCTTGTAGGTCATTGTTTTTTTTTTATAGCAACCCACCCCCTCTCTCTCTCTCTTTGGTGAGCAATCTCTCTCTTTCTCTCCCTGATCTCAAATATCCCGTACCTGAGTGTCTATTGCCATGGCTACATGATACCAAGAACGTACGAGCTGACTTGTCTTCCCGCTTGTTGTTCCCCTTGACTTAGAATAACAATATTAGATAGATATGGTAATAACTAGTAAGTCAAAAAGAGAGAGTAACAACCTGACGCGGCACGGGAGTGCTAGGAGTCCGTTTACAGAAACTAGAATGCTTATCATGGTAACGTCTGAGGGTGGTCATAATCATGTACGATGAAAATACTCATTGCTGGAGGGACATAGTATGAGCTGCATTCACAGGGTAAGTGAGAAGTAGGACCAACTTCCAACGACAAGGCTATGGGTAAAGACTCAAGAGCTCCGGCAGGTGGCTCAGGCTGGCTGCAAAATGCAGTGCCACAAACGTCATTGGCCCGGAATCTGGTTCTACTTCGCAATAAGCAGCATTAATTAGGACGAGTACAGTAAAGATGAAACTTCTATTTCAACACGCAGCATGAGCCATAGCTTTTTATCAGCTTTAGCTTTTTATCTGGAGTTCTGCAATCAGACAAGCGAGTACGAGTCACTTGCAAATACTTGCCATCATTCCTTTTCGACTGGTGTTGCGATCGGAGTCTTTTTCAAACCTACCAAAGTTTGAAAAGATCCGCATCCTCACCGCAAACTCCACAAAATTCAATCACTTCAATGGACCGGAAGCTTAGAAGCTAGAAGCACTAAGATTAGCATTGCAATCTGCATGCGATTCAGAATTATCCACATTAGGGACAGAAGGGCTATAGATATCTTTCTTAGTCGCATTTATTATGCAAAGGACCAAAACTAAAGTGTATTTGTTCCTTGAAAATAAAGGCAATGCCAAAATTTTCCAATTCCAACAGGGAAAAAATAACAGTACAAATAGTAATTAAAAATCCCCTTACCTAAATTTAGAGATATAAAAGTACCCCTTTTTCGAATAAAACAGTCCCCTCCTATAACCTAACTTTTTTATAATCCCCTCCTATAACCTAATTTTTCACGACGTACATTTTTTTTCAAATTTGAAAAATACTTGCAAAATTAACCATTAAAGAGTTTAAATTCCCTAGAACTTTGAGATGTTTTTATTATAAATACCTTGATAGATAAAGGTTTTTCACCAATTGGATGAAAAGTCTTATTGGCACTCTCGCTCAATCCCCACATGCACAAAAATACCCCTTGGCACACGTCTCTCTCTATCCTCCTCATAGGTTGCACAACCTTTTTAGAGCGGACAAGGCGGTAGATTACCCATCCCCCCACAATGAAGCCATCGAGTGGCTTCATAGGAGTATGTCAAAAATGTTATCACCTAGGAGTCAAATGGTGAAAAACCTTCCTCTTACAGTAAGAGGTTATTCTTATTTACTTGATGGTATATATAACTAAAACCCCCAAAATGCAAAGAAAATTTGAACAAATCAAAATTAAGGGTTGGAAATATGCTAAATCTCGCTATTTCTGTACACTAGTTCATAGTGGTTCCTATACTTAGATCCTATCCCTCATTAAAACCATGCAGTCACTCAGATGGAACACTATTGATAGCTTTGGTCCTCATGAGTTATGGAAAGCAAAATGATCCTGAACAAATAACTTAAGCGGTTTAATAATGCTTATTACTAATTGAGCTTTAATATTACATTGTGAGAGCTTTGGTCCTCATGAGTTGTGGAAAGGAAAATGATAATGAACAAATAACTTAAGCGGTTTAATAATGCTTATTACTAATTGAGCTTTAATATTACATTGTGAGAGCTTTGGTGGCCGTATGTGTTGTGGAAAGGGAAACGATCCTAAATGACTTAGTGATCAGATAACTTGGTTCATAGTGTAATTTTTCTAGCTAAAACTTAGAAATCCCAGTCGAGATTTAACGTTTCCTTTAACTTAAGGGTTCAAACTTGCGCATTTTAGTTATAAATCTCGGCATTTGTAAGATTTCTAGTGATTTTCAAGTCCAAATCCCAGTTAAGCCTATGCATTGCCTTTAGTTTTAAGGGTTGAATAAACATTTTTTTCTAGCAGTGGAACGAATTACTTAAGCGGTTTAATAATGCTTTTTACTACTTGAGCTTTAAATATTAACGGCATGCATGTCTTGGAAAAGCACCTAGAGAACAATGACAAAGCTAGTACAAAATGATCAAAACTAGCATTTATTGGTACCAGCTTAACGTGAACATGCATCGGGGAGCCCACCATCCACGTCATCACGTTAACTCACGACCATGAGTCTTATCACTACTGTTAACCAAAGCTAATCTTTACAAAAAATAAGATCTCAAAATGTTCTCATAGATTGAAAATAGCTCAAAGAATATTTCCACATATTAAGGACTTGAAATACCATTTTAAATTTTAAAAAAATCCCTCCATAAATCTTGCCTTGGAAAACCTTTTAGTTTGCAAAAAATATTGAGAAGGTATTTCAATATACAAATATGTTGGAATAAAGTATATATTTCAGAGATGCAGAATTTGTATAAGGTCAAGGATGCATAAAAAAGGTTGAGATTTTAGGCACTAGTGTTCTTTTTTTAAAGACATGGCGATGATGAGGCAACTAGTTATCTCTGGGGCCACTCATGATCTACCCCTATTCTTAAGTCTTAGAGCCAAACATGAAAACTATTTGTTTCTTATTTTCAATCAAAAAACATCCCTAAAATTTACAATTTGTGAACTTTTTTTTTTAGGTCAATTACTTAAAATGTGTTGTTCCCTTTATGCTAAAACTTGTTTTTCATTAACGCTTCTTATTACACACTTCGATGGAGTACTAAGTTATGTGTGGAACTCATGGGCTACATCACTGTAAGGGAAATCCCAAGAAACAGCCTCAATTTTAAAGAGAAATTAGGAGGGGACCTCACTTTAAAACCACATTGGAGTAGAAAAATAAGCATGCACTCCAAGGCCCAACCACACTTCTAAAAAGTGAGGCTTAATAAGTTAGTGGTACGAGGAAGGTTGTAGCCATACGTGATTATAGGCTTTTATATGGCATCATCTTTCTAGCTCACCACCAGGGTGTCCATGTTTAGAGAGAGTTTGTGCTCAAAAAAGGGCATCCCCCTTCCGTTGATATCATTTCACTTGTCCCCTTCTATGTCAATTATAGAGGTGAGGTCTTATAAGTGTAATCATTTTGGTCATGGAATCCAAGTCAATAAGGAAAGGGAGATGCTATAAGTTTGGTTGTTGTGTAGAGTTATTAACAATTATCCTTAAGTGTTTCATTTTCTTGTGGCTCTTATCTCTTAATATTTTACAAATGGTGGGTGGGGGTGGATGGGATCATAGTGATGATTTCTAAGTGTTTTTTATTTGCTCGTGGGGCTGTTATCTCTCAATATTTTCTAAATGGTGGATGAGATCATAATGAGAGTGAGGGTGGAAGTGTACCCCCCTATGGACAAACTTATTGTGGGTATATATTGAATAACATTAGTCTTATTGGAATAACCCTTTATTGTGGCCTTTATAAATAGTTTTGTATATATTGGGTATTTAAAATTTTTAACTTTTAAAGCAGCTTTTAAAAAAAGCAGACAAAGACTACAATACATAGATCCATTGGCATGGTGTTTCACCTATCCATTAATGCATATGTTTTTAATATTTCTCCTCCAATGACAACAATGTTTTATGCTATTTTTAAAATTTTAAATTTTTGAGAGCTTTGATTATACAAATACATGTTAAACAAAAAAAAATCAAATGGCTTAGTGAGACTTTAAATTTGTTTATTTTGGCATTTTTTAAATATTCACAAATCAATATTAAGCCTTTCCTAGATAAAGCCAATTTTCTATCTCAAAAATTACAAGACTAGTGTTTACTACATGGCCACTTAGATGTCAAAAAATATATATTTTCCCTTTTAATTAATAAAAACAATTTAGTGTCCAAGAAGTTTTAATAGTTATATGGATTATAATTCTAGATTTATTACTATTTGTATTCCTAAGACACTATGAAAGACCCTTAAAACTATTTTTATGCCTGACACTACAGTAGACCCTTATAATATTACACACCCTTATTATAATGGTAGTACACTTAAAATAAAGATTTTCCCAATAGCTCAAGTGGTGAAGGTGTTTATCTACAAACATGAGGTCTTGGGTGGGTGTTCTGAAAATTGCTTACAGGCGAGTGCCCTTAGGTAGTGATAAATGATAAATACGAGAGGATATTGGGCCTGTGGCTAGTTAAAAAAACACAAAACTCCACTCAATTTGAAATGTTTGGCAATAATCATTGATATTGCCTTTTTCATTATAAACATTAGGAAGCAATAATAATAGTGATGATTATCTCGATTGCTTTTTTTAAAAAATAGTACAAGTTGCATATGCAACAACTTGTCTCATTTTCCCAAGGTTTTTTCAAGAAGCAGCATTTAAATGAAGGGGGGAGGGGAAACATGGTAGCTATGGGGGGAGCTTATCCAACTCATAGTGGGGATTTATTAGAGGACATTACTACTACATTAACGTTTTTCTAACTCTTATTTAATATTGTATGTCTACTCTATCTTGAGCCCACCAACACCTCCTTAATCCTTAAGGTAAGCCTCTTAAAATATTTTCTTGCTTATTTTTTTAAAGGATGCAATGGTCTAGGATTAATTACTGATTATACATAGACTAAGGTTACAGTAGGAGTTTTAAGTATTTATGTTTATACATGGATAGATGGAAAACAACTTGCAACCCATTAGGGAAAATTTGGACTCAAAAAGGGGCCTTGTAAGAGATCCCTTGGGATGGTGATGTGGACAAAGCAAGCCAATAAATCCACATATAATATTGGAGGGCACGTGCGTCGTTTTTGAGTTCTTTATTCCATTAACTGACATGTAGGGTGTTTTTTAATTCAAAACAATGCATCTTGAGTATAGTTTTTTATTCCCACTATGGTGCCTTATTTTATTGAAAAAAGACACCACTCTCTTTCTTCATTACACTTTTGAATGTAACGAATCCAACTCTGCTAACCGAACTTCGTCCCTGTAACCCATCATCTTGCATTGTCTCCCTCATTGTCTTCCCGATTGCACAACCACTACCACTCCAAATCCGAGTTTTTTTGAGCGGGAGGTTTTTGATTTTCTCTTCTTCTCAAGGCGGCAAGTTTTGAAAAAGGATGGAAAAATATTTGTTCTTCATGCGCCATACCTGCTTGTGCATGAATAACAATCCCATTTCTTACCTTTTTCAAGTGAGGGTTGTGCTTACAAGTACTCTGTACATTTTGGTTCATCCAGGATACCAACAAGTTTGTTTGATGGACAAGGAGGTATTATTTAGTGATGTTGTCTTTTGGTTTTAATGAAGCAATCTTCTTCACGGGAGATAAGTGTAATATCTTTGGGTTTTTTTTGGTTAAAGTGTGAGTTCATTATGCTTTTTGGTGTTGTTAAAGCACAGAACAATGCAATGGAACCTGTGCAGCAAAAGAGGAAAAAGGTGGACATCCACTTCCAAGTAGAACCCGATTATGCTCCCTGCTGTAAGAGAAACTGGTCTAGGCCAGCATGCGAAGCCCGCATTACTGAGCTTCGAAATGAAGGAAAGAAAAATATGGACCTTTGGTTGGATGGTAGTATTTACCCACCAGATCCAACCTCCTCTCAATCTCCATCATTCTTTGGGTTGACAAGTTTCTTCAAGTTTGTGTGTGAGGGTGAAAATGGATTGCTTGGGTATTGCAAAAGACTGTTTGGCCAATGTCAAAGTATCTTTGAAAGACATTTGAGTGATAGAGATGCCAGGATAAAAATGCTTGAAGGTGCGAATTTTTACTTGGCATCGATCACAACAGCTTTGCAAGCTTCAAACGAGAACAAGGCAAAAGTTTGTGCTGGGTTACAAAAAGAGTTTGATCATTTGCAGCAGACTATTTGTAAGATGCAGGACACTATTAAGGAGAAGAATGAAATTTTGGCAGTTCGAGAAATCAACAATTTCACATTGGAGAGTGAGAATGCACACCTTCGAAAACAACTTGAAAAGTTCAACAGAAAATTGCAATATTTGAAAGACACGCCATTAGGTGCTCGATTACGCAAGAGAAAGATCAAACCATTGGAAGAACTCAATGTTGGAGGTGGCCAATGGAAGCGTCGTGTAAAAGCTTGCAGGTATTGGGATCTATAATTTCTTTGAGCTTAAATTTCTTTGAGCACTCACTTTCATTTTCATCTTTAGTTACTTTCTTGGAGATGGGGGATTGGGTGTGGGGGTGGTATAGTTAGATGAATGGTGGACTGAAATAGCTATCGTTGTTGCTTCAGGATGGTCACAGATGTTGTGGGTCCAAAAGAGCAAGGTTCTGATATATTTGGCAAAGTTCTGACAAAAGACATCGTGGAGTCAGCAATACAGCATCCTAAGTTTGCAAGACTTCGATCAGACATAGCAAAGCAATCCTTGCAGGAGGTGAGTGAAGCATTCAAGCCTGCAGATGCACAAGGTATATGTGACATGGCTGGTATAAGCACAAAGTCTTACAGGATGTTGTTTAATAAAGTAAAAGAGGGTTTCAATTGCAAGCTTGAAAAAAAAACAGTAATTCCCATTCCAAAACCATTTCACGTAAACAAAGCTCGAAATATTCTCAACTTGGGAATGGTCGAACTTGTTGGAGAGCCTTGTCACGTGTCTAGCACATTGACAGTGACTAAAAAGAGCGGGGAACAGAAAATTATAGAGCTTACAGAGTTCAACAATTTCATCAAGGATGTTTGGAAATTACAAATGGCTATGGTGAAATTTTATGACATCAGTGTACATGAGTGCAATGGAAGGCTGAAATTTGTTTTGAAACTTGATGAGAGTGAGGTGATCAAAGGACAGAAGCTGGAAAGGGTTAGCATTACTTTAATGAATAGAGCTTTGGATGCAAGTATCAGTAATGCTGATGAGAAGCACTTTAGTGTACAATCCGAAAATGAGATTTGGTGGCTGGCTGCATTTGAGGTGACGTGCTATCCATTTTTAAATAAAGAATATTATGTTGCTATCCTCTTGTTATGATGTTGTAGACAATCTAACAGTTGTTGTTAACAGGTTCCAACAGAGACCCATGAAATTCTGAAGTGGTACTTCAACCAGACTGAGCTTCCTTCCACTATCCAGCACAGCAGTCGAATGGCGAAAAGCTTTATGTAGAAGGATATGGTGAATATGAGGTTGAATGGCACCTGGCTGCAGATCTTAAAACCTTGAAATGCATGTTTGGTATTTCCCAAGGAGCAATGGCCAAGTATCCTTGCCTGTATTGTATGACCGAACGAGGTGTCTCCAAAGGAGGAAAAGAGAGAGAATGGAAATGCCTAAATGCAATCAGTAATAGGCGTGAACCCCCAAATCGTGATGCTCCAGGAGTGGATCCTACTTGGGATCCAATTCTTCCTATCCCTTTGATCAGAGTTCATATTTGTGTTTTGCATGCGCTGGTTAGAATAATTGAGAAACTAGTCTACATGTACATCGAATTTTCATGGAATATGAAACCAGCAGTAGAGAGTGAAAGAACTATTAAAAAAATAGAGCAAGTGCTTTCAGATGCAGGTTTACATTGTGGTCAAGTGAAGATTGAGAAGGACTTGAGAAGATCAGGGAAGACCGGAAATGTTCCTAGCAAACCATGTTTTGGAGGTGCAAAAGCCAGAAAGTTCTTATCTAATCATACCCAGAGAGGTCATCTGGGTACAGATTTTGAGGTGTGGAGGAAGCTTCATGCAGCTGTACCTGACCGAGGCTCTTCAGGACAAGCAAGGGTGGCAAAGGCCAAAGCGTGGTTGGCACTTGATCGCCTAGCACCTTTGTTGCAAAAAGCAAGGTTTGAAGATGGGGATGTTGAGAAATTTGAGGCAGTTGTGACAGAGTTCTACACTAGCTATGAAAAGGCATGGGGTGCGACAAACTTGACACAATACATGGTAATTACTTGAAAACCTACAGCTTTGAGTATTTTTTGTTGTTCAAAAAATATTATACGATACTAAATGTCTTGTTGTTGTTGAGCATTTGTAGCACATTTTGCATGCACATGGAACCTTTTTTGCGGAAGAGTTTGGAAGCCTTGGGATTTGGTCTACCCAAGGCATGGAAAGATCTCATTGGCAAGCACGTTGTGCCTATCAAAGGGCCACTCAACATGGAGGAGGAATAAAGAAAAGTAATCCCATGAAGCAACTATGTCAGTGGTGGTATAGGCGGATTCAAGTGAGGGCTCGTGTGAAGATCAAACATGCTGAATCAGCTGTGTCATGTGCAATAAGAAAGGTTCAGGCTGAACGGAGACGTTCAATATATGTCTCCTCACAGGGAAAGTATAATCATGCTGAATGGCTAAGACAACGACAAAGACAAGGCAGAGTGTGGAAGAAAATTGATCATTGAAGTATATATTGTAAAACAATGATGTAACTGTGAAAGATTTTAAAAGAACAAGAGCTTTCATCTATGTCCCATATAAATGTTTCCAATATATATACATTTCATAGTTTGTAATGGTAAACAAGAAGAGTATTGAGAAATATGACGAAACTTCTTAGCAACTGGAACAATCTAAATTTGTTAATCTGGAACAGAGACTTCCCCCAGCCGAGCCTTTTTTGTTGACGTTTCTGCATCATCTTCTTCATCCTCTATCAGTGGCACAACAGGGACCTTTGGCCTTGCTGTTCTAAGAAGATGCTTCTTCCCGCAATCACTCAACAGATTAGGATCAGTGATCCCACATGCCAACCCGTAAGCAGCATATGTTAAATAATATTTACATCTTAACGAATATACTCCAGGTCCCTCTCCAAAAATTCGAACAGCTGCTTGCCGCTCCAGAAGTATTGCCTTGTTTGCATTCAGCCTTACGTGATAGCCACCTAAATACCTGGATAAAGTCTTTATCGCCATCAGAGGAAAACTGGCATTGTCCTTGGAGTAGCTAGCGTGAAATATCACAATTTGAGGGAATTTTAGGCGGTGTATATATGTTCCTAGTGTCGAATCGTGGCCCAATCCCACCATACGCTTACCTGAAGCACGTTTGAGGAATGTGTCTTCATATATTTCCAACTGAAAAAATAAAGGAGCATTAGCCAGAAACAACATCACCAAACATTTCAGGACAAAGTTGATAAAGCCAAATCCACAACAAAAAAAAACTAACCTCTTGGTTCTCATCTACTTCAAGCAAGGCGTCTTGCCATAAATTAGTGCTCGAACTAGGAACGGTTTCCGCTGACTTATTTGGCACATCCCTACACCCTCCCATGTTGGTGATATTCAGTCTGTCCCTTGCTTCTTGTAGCTCTTCCTCTGTGGCATCTTTTCCTTCATATCTAAGGGCATCAGCATAGATCATATTTAGTGTTGCTGCAGCAGAAAGGAATTCGGTGTCTTTCACATGGCTATCCACTAGTAGGTACTTGTCTATCCCATCATCATCTACAAAATTGTCATC
The DNA here is from genome assembly GCF_041138505.1 of Cibotium barometz. Lineage (NCBI taxonomy): Eukaryota > Viridiplantae > Streptophyta > Polypodiopsida > Cyatheales > Cibotiaceae > Cibotium > Cibotium barometz. The sequence goes on from NC_141054.1 coordinate 19,123,494, forward strand.
GACCTCCAGATTCTGGGCTATGAAAGCTATGCAATGATCCTCCCTTAAGTTAAATACACGTTGTATGTCTGTCAGCAATATATACTCTGAATCTCCTACTTGGTAGGAGGGGAGTAATGGCGTTGGAATGGGGGAGGAGTCATCTGATTCAATCACAAGCTGACCTACATCACTGTTTTGTTCTCTAACTGCCTCAATATCAACCACCGAACTGAGCTTTCTCTCTTCTTCAACATTGAACTCCTCAATGACATGACGAGTGTCCTCCTCTTGAGCAGCATCCTCAACTGTGGGACTTGCCTGACGAGAAATCGTGTCTTCACTTTCAATTTCAGGCGTCTCTGTACATTCTTCATCTGTTAATTGCACGTTCATGTGCAAGAAGCATAAGAAGGCGTAGGAGTATTCCATCAAGCGGCACTTTCTTTTGTGAAAAGGGCATAGCAAGGCTCTCTTCTTATTACATGGCACCTTGTGCCAATCCCTGTTTAACCTCTGCTTCTTCTCCGGCGACACCTTGAGATTAAAATGAATGTGACTTTTCCCATCAATCATCATTGGTTCTTCATTTGTGAGCTCGTCAAACTCTTGCTTTGCCTCTTCGAAGTATCCATGATGGCTAGACAATGTATCCTCCAGAGAAAAATCGCTATTGAACATCAACGAAATTGCAGGGTGCAAATCATGATGTCGACATTTGTAGAGGAAGTCATATAATAGAGTTGCAGGTGTTTCTTTGATCTCTTCGTCCACATCAAATTTGACTTGAACTTGCGCCATGGCTGAATTCAAGTCTGTAGAAAAGACATGGAAAATATTAGTTCAGGCAATGAATCAAGAGACAGTCGATCTTAAACAACAAATCTCTGTGTGGTGTAAATGGATTCAACATAAAGCGAGAGGAGATGCCAGAGGAATCCAGGTATTCTTCCTCGCGTTGTAGTGAATCTATTTTCCCTAACGCAAATAAAATTGCAACTAAGTCAAGGACCTCTTCTCGCGTTATGGTGAATCGATTCACCATAATGCGAGGAGGAGTATTGTGCTTCCTATGGGACCTTCGCTCGCGTTATGGTGAATTGATTCACCGCAATATGACGACTTTATCATCCTTTGGCAACGCCTCTAACGTTATGGTGAATTAAAAATAAAGATAGTTCTCCAGTACTCATACTGAGAGAGGAGGTGTCAAACGAATTAAAATACTCTTCTTCGCAGTCAATTCACCATAAGGCGAGGAGTCAAAGGTTTTCAATTCACCTTAACGCGATGAAAAGACAAAGCAAGAAGTTCTCCACGACTGAAACCAAAACAACAAAATAACAAACGAAGAAAAAAGCACAAAGGAGATAAAAATACCAGGAAAACGAATTGTATACAATCGTCGCAGGAGATGGAGATGAAGGAGGTTGGAGGTTTGTCTTTGACGTTGGATACAGGAGGATGATTGATGAAGGAGGGTTGGAGGAGGTAGTCAGTCGTTGATGGAGATAAAGGCCGTTGGTGGGGAGATAAATGAGAATACGAACTCCAAGAGAGGCAATAAATGAGATGAGTATCCTAGAAAATCCGTTATTAATGCTACGCGACACGTCAGCGCCGCGTTTTCACCCGCCATTCCATGAATGCCACGTGGCATCCCGCCGTGTACCTAGCACGTGTACAAGCTATAAAGTTTAATCAAAGCCCTTTTTAATGCTATACGACACGTTAGCGCCGCCTAGTCGCCCTGGCAGCCCGCCAGCACGTGTGTTCGCTCTAAAGACTAATCAAAGCCATTAATCATGCCACCTTTTCGTCCTCTTATCGATTTTGCCTTGTCCGTCCTCCTGCTTGCCTCCAGGTGACTTCCGACTACCGCCACAGTACTGAACCGGCTTTCCAACTCCTGCATGACAGTCTCCATCCATTCACACGCAAGAAATGTAAGTTTTTGTATAATACTTGATTGTTTTGTAAGTTTCTTGTATATTGCTTGTTTGTTTTGTTTTTTCTTCGACTGTTTGCCCTGTGCCATTGTTTCTTCTTCGACTGTTTGCCTTCTGCCGTGGTGATTCAATTCACCTTAAAGCACACGACGGGCCATTAGAATCTCAATAAGCTCCATGTCTTATGGTGGATCGAATCACCATGGCAGAAGGCAAACATAAGAGATTCGCGAAAATCGATTCACTATAACGCGAGGAGGATTGTTTTGCTTTGACTGGCCCTTAAACTCGCGTTATGGTGAATTCACCATAACGCATGACCAAGGGGCAAAGGATTCACAATAATCCACCTCTTATTGGTGTCAATTAAATCACCTCCTACACGACAGTCTCCATCCATTCCCACTCATAGAATGTGACGAAAGTGTATTACTTGATTGTTTTGTGTTTCTTGTATAATACTTGATTTAGTTTGTTTTTCCTTCGACTGTTTGCCCTCCGTCATGGTGATTCGATTCACCGTAAAGCAGGCGACGAGTCATTAGAATCTCAATACTGCTCTATGTGTTATGGTGAATCGACTCACCAAACTGCAAGACGGAATGGTAAGAGATTCGGGAGAACCCTCCTCCCGTTGTAGTAGATCGATTCACTATAACGCGAGGAGGAATGTTTTGATTTGACTGGCTCTTAGTCTCGCGTTATAGTGAATCAAATCACTGTAACGCAAGATCGAAGCTCAAAAATGCACGATAATCCGCCTCTTATTGTTGTCAATGAATTCACCATAATGCGAGAAGGATTATTGTGCTTCTGTGGACCTTCATCTCTCGTTATGGTGAATGGATTCACCATAACGGGAGGAAGTGCATATTGCTTACTTGGCCCCCCTCTCTCGCTTTATGGTGAATTGTTAATCGTGTGCTACTGAATAGCAAAGTTTTCTGCTTTTTCTTGCGTTTTCAGATAGCTTGTGTAAGGCATACAGCTAGACCCATTGACAATGCAGCTCCCTCATCTACTGGGAAGAAGATGGGCGTTCTGAAAGCCTCAAGATCAAGAAAATCAAGCAGTCCTTCCCGATTGTCCAAAACGCAGTCTAGACTCAGGCGTTTCGCAGAGCATTCGGCAGCCCTGCGAGAAATCAAAAAGTTTATGAAGCACCCGACAGCTGCTATTCCCAGATTGCCTTTCCAGAGGCTTGCCAGGAGAATTTGTGAGCAGAATGGAATTTTGTTTAGGTGGAAGGCATCGGCCTTGTTTTGCTTGCAAGAGGCCACGGAAGATTGGATGATCGAATTTTTTTTGGATAGTTACGTTCTTGCTGCCCACGCACACAGGGTGACAGTAATGAACAAAGATTTTTTCAGCCTAATAGCCCTTCGTTTCAGATACGATAAGTCACTTAGACCAGTTACGTTTACTGATGAACGAATGTTACAAACTTTGGATGTCCGGCCTGTACAAAAAGTGAGAATTGAAGAGGTGACCGAGGGAGGTCCAGATCATGAGCATCAGACTCGGGCAAATTTAATGACAAGCACTCAAAGGGAACATCAAGCTGCAATGCTTGCATTGCAAACAAAAAGGGAAAATGTTCGCGCACTCCACGCCATGAATCGGGAGGCGCTGCAATTTTTGTTGCCGGAGTTCTATGTACCCTTTAATATTAGAGGGCATAGATGTTATTTCCCGATTCATGCTGAAGAAATCAACATTTTGTTTGATCCCAAAACTGAAGTCAACGACAAAGTGCTCAGATGTGTTTTAAGGTATACTCTTTTCTCTGTCCTCCCATAATTTTTCATTCTTTGCTCTTAAAGTTGATGCCTCACTCTTGATATGTTTCCTTGTGAAGTTTTGTTATTTCGCTATTGCCCGAGGATGTACAGCAACGAGTGTTCCAGATTGATTCACTGGTCTCAACACTGTTGCTAGTAGAGTCAGTTCCGTACCTCGATGTGCTGAACTGGTTTCGGGAGGTCCAGCTGGACGATGCCCGAGTATTTTTTTTGGCATATCATGAAAAGTGAGTTTGTCTCTCTCTCTCTCTCTCTCTCTCTCTCTCTCTCTCTCTCGCATGATGTTTATAGGAATCACCGTACACGAGTTATATAGTGCTTCCTTTGGATTGAAACTAATAGAATTCTATTGTGCAGTTCCCATTGGAGTCTTCTACTAGTCGACGTGCAAGAAAATGTCATTTACCTTGCAAATTCGACATCTGGTGTCCATGGAAATGTTTTGCTGTAAGTAAAAATCATTAAGATACATATTATTGTTTGAGTTAGAAGTCCGGATTGATCAGGATAATGATTGGTCTCTGTTTACAGTGGAGTCAGGAAACTAATGGCAGCTTACGAGAGCCTCAGCATGGACATCGACACCCTGGATCGATCGACCATCCAAAGGGTTAGTGTCCCCAAACAAGAAGATGGCTACAGCTGTGGGTGGAGGGTTGCACTTAATGCAATGTTGCTGCTACGAAGCATTTTTCAGCTCCCTTCAGAGGATGTAAGCATTTTCAGCTCCCATACGCATTTGTGCTCTTGTTTATCTTCTTATATATTGTCGTGTTGATCTTATTTATGCCTTGATGAATTGTGATGGCAGTTTCCATCAATGTCTCGCTACGTGGACCTAGACGTCCAAACATTTAGGGAGGAAACGATTGCGAAATTGATCGAGGTCGCTGAAGTTATGCCTCCAGACGGGCCAGTGGACTTCATCCCGCCCAATCCACGAGGGGGGATAGGCCCCCCTGAGCCTCTTACATGGGCTCCATACTTGGGAGAAGAGCCCTGGCTCCATCCTGAAGCCGATACCTATGGGTTCCAGCAATAAATATTTTTTTCCTTCTTCCAACAAATGTACATTTGTAAATATGCAGCTATACATGTATTGGAGAGAGAACATCAAATGTAAATACACTTATCATTTGAAAATCAGAGGATCAAATTTGCTACTGTGTTCCTTCACTGCTTGCTTTCTTACTTTAAGCCTTTTTTTGTGTACATAAAAATTCAATTGGGGAATTCTTGCCTTCATTACATTGTTTTAAACAGTAAAGCATTACAAAAGCAATGTTCTGAATAGATAAGTTTATTGCATATGGAAAATACATTGTCACCGTATACATGGTCACATCATATATCTTCTAGTGCCTCCAATTCATGTGGGGCTGCAACATCTTTACAAATGATCTGATGCTCTCTTCTTTTACTTAGCTTCCGACCATCGAGCTTGAAGCAAAATTGATCTGGAGGATTCTGAATAGCTACTTCTAATTCCTTCCTAACATATTCGAGAGTCCAATTCTCTTCCACTTCCAATGTCAAAGATGGGTGACCCTGTCGAATCATAACTACATCTATCAAGCAAGAGTGGCTGCCATCTCTTGTATCTTGGTCCATGCTTTCCCAGTTGTTGTTGATCCATCGCCACCTTCTATAAGTAAATGACATGCACAGATGTTGCCTGGCAATATAGTATCTGATTCCAAAATATCATTAGGATAATTTTTCGAGTATAATCAAATAAGCGTTGTAACTGTTTCACAAAAATACATTTTAATGTTTTAACACTCACCGAAATGCAATGTCGGAGGTGTTCAATCGACATTTGATCAAATCATCTCCCTTTGATGATTTCACTCTCCAACCTTTGTCAAACAAATGATCAAGCCAGGCTTCATCTACACCTTTGCACACAAAAGTTGTTCTAGTTTTTCTCAATTGTTTACAATCAGAAAATAAATGAACAAAGCATGCAATTGGAACAAACAAACTTAAGTGCACATTTCTTGCACCAATGCTAGGCTTCATAGCACATTTAATATCATTAAACATTTTGGTCCTGTATGACTCTATCACTTCTGTGTCAAGCAATGGCCACTCCGGACTATCAAGTGCGGGCAACGGAATACGTTCCAACTTTCCATGTCGACTCGATTGAGTGGGCAAGGTATAAAATGAGTCATAGAAATATGTTCTACTTCTTGCGAGATCACTTGGTGCACGACCTTCATATTGAAGTTCCCCCGCCTCACCATGTACGACATTCAAGAACCCCGTCAAGCATTGTGCAAGCTCCCACTCCTGAAGATTGGATGGGTACAAATCTGTGCAAGGCAGAAAAATGTATATCAATCACCTTATTTGTAACATTGAAATACAAAACACAAGCACTTACAATGTGGTCTGTGTCTTGGAAGTCCTTCCAATGGTCCCACGTTGATCTCTTTTTGCATGAATACATGCTGGATCAACACTTCTTTGACAGTTTTCCCTCCTGGTGCCATCTTAAAGTCAAGGATCCTTCCTTTCCAATGTTTGGCCAAGTCTTCAGATGCCTTTCCCTTCACTCGGTAGTGGCCTTGTTTTCCTGGCTACATAGTGACCCAAGAGTACTTCCTGTATACTTGGGGAATCCATTCTTCGTTCTCGTCTTTTATGTTATACAACACAACAGATGAGATACTGCTCCTTGCTCGTTTCAGTCCACTTCCAGGTGCCATGATAGATTAACAGACGTATGAGAAAGAAGAAGTAGCAGAAAGTGGATGACTGGGCTAACCGCTTTTGTGGATCAAGGAGGGAGGATGAAATGAGGGACGGTGTGTTCTTTTGGGCGCCAAAGATGTTTCAAGATTCAAAAGTGGAACCAAGTTGAGGGAATAACCGGGAGAATGTGTATCTATCTATTCCAAGCATTCAAGCTTCATTAGTTCTAGGGGTGGTGGAAAGAATTTTTTAGTGCTCCACGTCTAACACAGAAATGTGGAAAACATTCTTTTATTGCGTTAGTTTCTGACAAAAAAACGGTTTTAAATATTTTAAGACAAGGTGATGGTTTTTTTTAATATTTCATGAAGATAAGAGTTTCTCCACGTTTTGGGTGGGTTTGTACAGAGGTCCCACCACCGGTGAATCTCGTTCGTAGATTACATGTCACTCAATCTATGTGTCTATTATTATATTATTGTTGAAACAGCCCTCTTTTGAGTCCAGAATTTTCCTAATGCTATGATGCCACAATGTAGGATGAACTATTGAGTATACATAGAGTATGAATAGGAGTTTTAAGCATTTATGTTTATGCATGAGAAGATGGCAAACAATTTGCAGTGCAATGTTACACGCGAAGGAGGAGTAGATATCCTAGTAGTCTTGGTAAGTATATAACCATAGAATTATATTGTATCATTTAACAAGAAAAGGTTACCTTATAATAACTTAAAATTAATGTTCATTTGTTTGCATGCCTCTAGCTTGAAGCAGTGGACTACCCCACTAAGTAGGATGAATATGATTTTAAATTATAAAATAGTTTGGAAGCTCTTCTTGAAGGGGTGCCAGAGGAAGGGAATTGTGGAATATTATTTCTGGGGGCCATGCCTGGAAAGTATGTCAAGTAAATACATTCCTAAAACTATAACATCTTTGTTTTCTCAAAACTGAGTTTAACTTCTGTTAGTTTTGTTGTGTCATGTTACTATAAACCATGTTACTACAAACCGTGCCTATGTGCAAGCCAAAAAAGGAACATCACACTCATGAGATGAGGACCTCCATGCAGCTCTAACTCTAAAGACTTTAATATTGCCTATGATAAGGCAATTACTCTCTTTTCCCCCCATCCAAGATGTATTTCTTGAACGTGATTAAGTAATGAAAACTATATTTGGTCACTTAGCCACGGATGGATGTCATATACTGTGTCATCATTTTTATGTATATACATATTCAGTGTGATCTTGTGTTTATATATTTTTAATTATTTTATTGTGTAAGTATATTCTATCATTTATATTAACAATTTCTTACAAAAGAAACATGTATATTTACATTTACATTAATTAAAACATTTGCTCTTTTAATTAATTAAATACTTAAAACAAGAAGAATGATAAGCCATCCCCCATGGAGAGGAATCCTTGATGGGATCCAAGTATAGAATGTCTAACTAAACAACAAATATATGTGTACGTATCGTATCCCACACAGGATCGATGATAGTATGATGGGAGAATACAAAATGATTATGTGATTAAGAAAGAGAGAGATGATTTATTGTCTTAGTGTGATACACACACACACACACACACACACACATATATATATATATATAGAGAGAGAGAGAGAGAGGATCATGATGAGTGTGTGTCACTACAAGAGATGGGGAGCATAGCCTCGTAGCATAGCTATGTAAAGAGAAGAGAGTAAAGAGAGAGGACCCATGTAGGTGTGTAGTTGTAGGTGTGTAGTGTGTACACAATTACAACATGCTGATATAGATACCCGCGACTAATACGTGGCTATAGCCGCAATTATAGTCGCATATATAGCTGTATACTGGGTAAAAAATCTAGACATTACAAAGAGCATTCCCAAGAGTGAAGATACCCCTCTCACAAAAGAAGAAGCACCAAATGTATTCTAATATAATCAAATATGAACTAAATCAAAACTGTCAAATTGAGAAATTGTTAAATAAATTAGGGTGAGCTTGGCCCATTATCTATTGCATCTTCCATCAAATCATTACATGCTAATTGGTCTATCTCAAGATACACATGTCTTAGTGCAAGATCAACAAAAAGATCTATCCCACTAGTAGTGGACTCAACATCATTATCATTAGATTCAATTCTTTCCTCATTCTCTTGGAGAAACATAGCTTCATCTTAGGTAGTTGGTGGTATCTCATGTTCTAAAATGTACCCATATTCTTTTCCGTGATGTATGCACAAAATTTCTCAAAACTTATAGAAAAATCACATCATACTTTAGAAAACGAAGAGATTTTCAATAAACTGTGTCGTTTACTATCCAAAGTAACAATAATATTCGTCAATACAAAATCTCAAAATCAGAGAGAGAATCACCAAAACAAAAAATATAGCCAATAGTGCCTTTCTTTGATGCCCGTCCACCCACCCAACCACCACGCTGGACATAGTGGCTATCCCGGGTATGCCTCTTCTAAATCTCGTCCACTCTGGGCTCTACCAAATGGCTCCTAGAGGGCATAAATCACGTTCTATATCCGGCATTCCCTATCTAAGGACAGCCGGCCCGAATCTCAAAATATCTCTCTCTCTCTATCCTGCACAGAAATCACCTCAAGGATTTGGAAGAAGCCAAAAATAAGATTCCACAAGAATTATTAGATTATCATGCACAAAAATGTTAAAGATAGAAATCCCTTCTAAAAACATGATCTTGAACCAAATTAGAGAAGAAGATACGTTTTTTTTAGATTCGTTTTGCGAATCTCGGCCACCCCATGCAAAATCTCCCAATTATCTCAACACGGACTTTGTTCTTCCTATGATGGAATCACTTTCTTTAATACGTCTCTCTAACAAATACAGTTATCTACACCCTCATGCGAGGCCATTACTAAAAATTAAGAGTCAATTTGGTGTTTGGGCGCTCGTTGCGGTTATATTTACTATGTAAACCCCCATACGAGTTTCCTTTAGGCTAAACTACTAACTATGACCCTCTTATACATTATCTAACATGGTTAAGTATAGAATAGAGATTGCTTACAAATGACACCACGAAACATGCATAAAAAGTCCCAAAATCTGCCCGAAAATTGACATATCTAAAATTATTGAATTTGTGACCAAACATAATCTTTTATGTCCTCGAAGTATTTCCTACTTTTCAAAATTACTTGATCCTGCACATGCTCATTTTTTACTGCCACTTTGTCCATGAACTCTTCAACATCTTGCTGTTTCGTGGGTGCAAGTGTTGTGACATTCCGCTTCCTAGAGCTTGTGCTAAGCTCCTCAGAATGGCAAGTTGTGGTGCAAGGGGAGGTGGTACAAGGGTGGGGGTCAGGAATAGATCCGTGGTGGATAGAGAAAAGGGTACGTTGTCGTGACATGGGCCGTGTCGCTGGGAACACACTGGGTGTCTGGCTGTGAGAGTTACATCCAAAATCCCAAGCATTAAATGTCTTCTCAGCTTCTCATGGAACAAAGTATAGCATGGTATTAACTCAATCTCTTGACTCAGGCATACATTCAATGGGATTGTCTCCACAACTCATACAAGACACACCATCTTCGACTCTGATGATACAAGGCTTATCGCAAGAGAACTCATCATCATCATCATATATCATCATCAAAGATTCATCATGGAAGGTCTTCACATAACATATGCTATATGTTTGTACAAAATGTTTGACATGCAACAACACTCATGAGATAAAATAATAAAACTCAAAAGACATCACCAAATCCAAAGGGTATACATATCTTCAGCATATGCATGTCGACAGCCCATAGTATAGCACCCAGTATTTACCGCAGCCATCTTAAAGGAGAGAAAATCACTTCCAAAAAGACCTCTACAAGTGTCACTCTTTCTGATTTTCAAATATATGAAGGTGCCACCCTTTTTGAGGCTGCTCTTTGTGCTGATGCTTTGCTATCAACTCCCCTGCAGCAAAACAGCGTGCTTTTTCCTTCACTCTGTCGCCAGCCACCACAGCGACCACCTTCTCAACACGAGCAACAATATGTTTACCATATGTATACTTCTTCAATGCATGCAGATGCACCCGGATACGGGAAAGTAGCACTTCACGCTGCTGATCATCACAAGGTACATTTTGTTACAAACTGCAACTCTACATTGGCTTGGTGTTTGCTGCACTGTGGCCTATCTTCAGCCCAACTTAGACTGCTGGCATAACAGCTTGTACTCTTCACATTGATGATACCATAGCACCGCGACGCTCTCCAGCAGCGACCACCTGGCGCCTTGCTTGCCTCCTTTTTACTGCTCTGCGCCCCTTCTATATCTGCCGCCTCTCGTCTGTCTTTTTACAGCAGCCGCTTTTTCCAGGAACCCCCCCCTATACACACAAGGCGGCCCCCTTCCTTTTCTGCAGCAGCTGCTGCGCCCTTCCTCCTCCTTCGTCTGTGTTCAGAGGCGGCTCCCCATTACCCGCTCCTCCTGGCTGCAATTGCTACCCGCCATCAAGCTTTGCCTGCTAGAGTGCATCCACTCGAGTAGATAGAGCAACAATATGGTCGTCAAATCAAGCAGCCAGTATCACGACCCATGCGAGCATCTGCTCATTGCGATTTTTGCCATGGCCCTTGCTATAATATCTGTCGGTGAAAGATTGCCGCTCCCCTTGGATTTTGCGCTGCACACCTCTCAGAGCTCCTTTGCTCTCCCCTGCATATAGCATGTGGCTCCCGCCAAACTGCTCCCCGGTGACCTTCCAGCTGCGCATCTTCACGTGCATCGCCAGCTTCCAGAACTGTGCGCTGGCACTCCTTCCAATCTCCACGTAGCTAGCCACCTATTCATTATTTTATTTATTAAAGCCACCAATTAATCCTTCTCACACCAAATGCCCAAGACAACTTTGGCCCCTCCTCATTTCAATTTCAAATTCACACGCCATGCCATGACCTTGTCATCAGGAACATCATCAATTTTCCAAACAATGCTGCCACACATCATCAACATTATGAATTCCCAAATACGACTACAGTCGGTGCCATACTTGCATCCCGAATAAGCTCCAGATCTCCCATATTTACTCCGAAAAAAAAACACACACCTGACATGCTTCCTGAAAAATCATCAAACCTGTACATCTGCCAGGGGCTTTCATGACAAAGCTTTATTTATCACACCATACATCCATATGTACACAAGCACTTAATCCCATGCATCTGGATTTGTATTTAATGGCCTCACATGCATGGTTTCACACCATAGACGTGCCGTGGCACGACATCCACCCCCTCTAAACCTGCACATCCTCTGGTATGTGCCACACAGGTCCTGTATCTTAGCAATCACATCTGAATGGTTCTGCTTTCCCACCTGGATCAAATACCAATCGCTTTTGGCATATGTGCCATATCCTTTGCTCATATGAAGCCCTATCCTCACTTAGATTCTCTGCATATGCATAATTACCCTCATCATTCAAAGTGGGAAGCTCTTCAAAATGATTTGCTTCAAAAATTTCCTCACGCCATGTTTGAAGCCTTTGCACCACATATTGTATGGCCACACCAAGTAACAACTGCATTAACAGCATGGAACACACACTTGGTAACATCCCATCCAAATCTACCCTACCTGGATCCAGCTCACCCACTGACAAACATTCATTCTTCTCATCCAAAGACGGAAAAGCATCAACACATACAAAGTCCAGCAAGGCATCATCGAGAATAGCCTCCAGATCTGAATCAATCTCATCACAATCATTTAGCTTACATAACACCTGCACATCCTCACTTGCAACCAACAGTTGACTAGCATCAAGCATAGAAGAGCCCAAAGCTGATGGGGATCTATTATATACCATGAAATCATCTAAGATAGCATCCAATCCAGGATCAATCGCATTGAAGCCATTATCATCTTGCAATCCCACATGTTGATTATCATGAACATTCATACCCCCATAGCTATATCCATTTGGTTGCTCATATGCAGCCTCTTGAGGCTCGGTGACCACACTTTGCATATCCTGCATGTTATCTCCCAGTATTTCTTGATACCTGTCTGCAGATGGGCTTAGATTTATGGGTCCCTCACCCAAGTACCCTTGAATCTGTATGTCATTGAACCCTGTATGATTCAAAAAGACAGATTCAATTTCCATCTCCAAATCATCATCATAAACAGGCTTCCAAGCTCGAGATTGTTGCTCACAAATGTGGTTGCAAGGTAACCCTGACACTGATGACATAGCATCACCCTGTTTATTGTTGGAACACCCTGTTAGCATTCCAGAATAACCCAAATCCAAAGAACCTTGGCAGCCAGCTTCAGAAGCAACATCACTGTTGGAATCACCCATATCACTCACCCCCTCTAAATCAATCACACATACTTGTGGCCCGTCTGCATATTCATGTACATCATCCTGCTTATAAGCATCATAACCAGATAAGAATGCAGTAATGATAGCATCTTCTTCTTGTCTTAGACCTTCAAACTCTGCAATCATGCTTTCAACAAGAAGCATTGGTTCCTGCTGTTCTTCACACATATGATACGACACTTGAGGAATACCCTTCGAAACACCTGTCCTGAAGCTCTCTGAATCAAGTGTCTCCTCAAGCATAGGCATACATACATCATGTCTGCACCCAAGGAAATCAGATTATACTTGCACAGTTCACCCATTGCATCTTTTTGAGTCTGTAGCAAAGCATCACTTTTGGCATTGTGAAGGCCTTGTTGCTCACTAATGGCTTTTTGCAGTCCCAATTTAGCATAAACAGCCTCCACAATCTCTGTATCAGCCTTGAATAGCAATTGATTGTCCTCCATAAGACATGCATCGACAACCGCTTCTAAATTGGCTCGGATTGTTGCTGGAACACTATCACAGCTCACATTATACCTGGAACTCACATAAACAAGTGCATCTGCAAAATCACTCCATCGTTTGGAGTGATACTCTGCTAGTTCCAGCACTTCATCTTTTAAATCAGGACTTACAAGGTATGCAAAAGATGCAATCATCATGTCTTCTGGAACCCCTTGATTCTTCATCTCTGTCTCGTAACACCTTAGATAGCTTTTTGGATCGTAACCATCAAATATATTGACCCTGTCATATACCAATTGCACCGCAATTTCCACCGCTTCTTCCTGAATTTGCTTTTCTTCTTCAATCTTCCTGAACCGCTCTTCAAGCTCTTTCATCTCTGCATATAAATGCTCCATTTTGCTAGCCATCTCTATGTACTCTCACCCCAGCGGTTTCACGTCGGGTTCACCAAAGCTGTCGTGACGTGGGCCGTGTCGCTGGGAACACACTGGGTGTCTGGCTGTGAGAGTTACATCCAAAATCCCAAGCATTAAATGTCTTCTCAGCTTCTCATGGAACAAAGTATAGCATGGTATTAACTCAATCTCTTGACTCAGGCATACATTCAATGGGATTGTCTCCACAACTCATACAAGACACACCATCTTCGACTCTGATGATACAAGGCTTATGGCAAGAGAACTCATCATCATCATCATATATCATCATCAAAGATTCATCATGGAAGGTCTTCACATAACATATGCTATATGTTTGTACAAAATGTTTGACATGCAACAACACTCATGAGATAAAATAATAAAACTCAAAAGACATCACCAAATCCAAAGGGTATACATATCTTCAGCATATGCATGTCGATAGCCCATAGTATAGCACCCAGTATTTACCGCAGCCATCTTAAAGGAGAGAAAATCACTTCCAAAAAGACCTCTACAAGTGTCACTCTTTCTGATTTTCAAATATATGAAGGTGCCACCCTTTTTGAGGCTGCTCTTTGTGCTGATGCTTTGCTATCAACTCCCCTGCAGCAAAACAGCGTGCTTTTTCCTTCACTCTGTCGCCAGCCACCACAGCGACCACCTTCTCAACACGAGCAACAATATGTTTACCATATGTATACTTCTTCAATGCATGCAGATGCACCCGGATACGGGAAAGTAGCACTTCACGCTGCTGATCATCACAAGGTACATTTTGTTACAAACTGCAACTCTACATTGGCTTGGTGTTTGCTGCACTGTGGCCTATCTTCAGCCCAACTTAGACTGCTGGCATAACAGCTTGTACTCTTCACATTGATGATACCATAGCACCGCGACGCTCTCCAGCAGCGACCACCTGGTGCCTTGCTTGCCTCCTTTTTACTGCTCTGCGCCCCTTCTATATCTGCCGCCTCTCGTCTGTCTTTTTACAGCAGCCGCTTTTTCCAGGAACCCCCCCCTATACACACAAGGCGGCCCCCTTCCTTTTCTGCAGAAGCTGCTGCGCCCTTCCTCCTCCTTCGTCTGTGTTCAGAGGCGGCTCCCCATTACCCGCTCCTCCTGGCTGCAATTGTTACCCGCCATCAAGCTTCGCCTGCTAGAGTGCATCCACTCGAGTAGATAGAGCAACAATATGGTCGTCAAATCAAGCAGCCAGTATCACGACCCATGCGAGCATCTGCTCATTGCAATTTTTGCCATGGCCCTTACTATAATATCTGTCGGTGAAAGATTGCCGCTCCCCTTGGATTTTGCGCTGCACACCTCTCAGAGCTCCTTTGCTCTCCCCTGCATATAGCATGTGGCTCCCGCCAAACTGCTCCCCGGTGACCTTCCAGCTGCGCATCTTCACGTGCATCGCCAGCTTCCAGAACTGTGCGCTGGCACTCCTTCCAATCTCCACGTAGCTAGCCACCTATTCATTATTTTATTTATTAAAGCCACCAATTAATCCTTCTCACACCAAATGCCCAAGACAACTTTGGCCCCTCCTCATTTCAATTTCAAATTCACACGCCATGCCATGACCTTGTCATCAGGAACATCATCAGTTTTCCAAACAATGCTGCCAACTGTCATCATCCACATCATCAACATTATGAATTCCCAAATACGACCACAGTCGGTGCCATACTTGCATCCCGAATAAGCTCTAGATCTCCCATATTTACTCCGAAAAAAAAACACACCTGACATGCTTCCTGAAAAATCATCAAACCTGTACATCTGCCAGGGGCTTTCATGACAAAGCTTTATTTATCACACCATACATCCATATGTACACAAGCACTTAATCCCATGCATCTGGATTTGTATTTAATGGCCTCACATGCATGGTTTCACACCATAGACGTGCCGTGGCACGACAACGTGAATGTGCTTTGGGCGTCTATCCACACCGGGGTGCATGTATGGAGGGTTAGGGGGTTCACTATAAGTAAACCCTCTGTATCACCACGTGCATTCAAGGCCTATTTTAAAAATCCCTTATCTCTAAATTTTTCATGAATAAAACATACCCTTTTTCTATTCAACCTGTGAGTACCCTTCTGTATGTAAAAAATGTGTAAAAATGGAATTTTAAAAATCCCTTCTATTGAACCCACGTGCTATGATTACATGTTTATGCATGACCCCCCCCCCCCCCCCCCCCGGCGGCGCGTATGCAGGGGGATCCACTAGATAAGGGCTCTGTAAAGATTGTTTCGCCCTCTTGGCCAAACATGTGTGGCATGGCGACCACATGTGAATGTGCAATTGAGGCCGGGGTACCGCTGAATGGAATGGAGGCATTGGAGACATGCAACCATGACCGAAATGTGTCCATGGTGTGTGGGGAAGCTTAAAAAAGCTTTAACGGTGCGCGGGTAGGCCTGAAATAGGAGTTTTAGCTCACTTTTGCCTTGCCCATGAATGTACCATTAAGGTTAAAAGTGGTCTTTTGAGGCGTTTTATACGTGTAAAAATGACCCTTGTGAGTCGAGGAGGTAGACCAAAAGCACCTCCAAAGATTTGAAATTTTTAGTTTCTTTTTTGGAAAAAAAAGCTTTTTTGCGTTTGGTATGGCCATAAGCTTACAAGCCTATGTCTGTGGCTTTAGTATGGAACGATTGTGGAAAACTTTTTTTTTGGGTGTGGTACAACTGTGCGCTTACAAGTGTACACCCATGGCTTTAGTATGGAACGGCCATGACAATTGTGGAACGATAGTGCAAATTTTTATTTTTGATTTTTTTTTGAAAAAAAAGGTTTTTTTTTGGGTTTGGTATGGCCGTACGCTTACAAGCATACGCCCATGGCTTTAGTATAGAACAATTGTGGGAAGTGTGGAACGACCATGGCTTTTTTTGGAGTTTTTTTTTTGGTTTGGTAGGACCGTACACTTACAAGCGCACGCCCGTGACTTTAGTATGGAACGGTCAAGGCAAGTAGCGAAAGATTGTGGCAAACTTTTTTTTGGGTTTCGTACGATCGTACACTTACAACCGTACGCTCGTGGCTTCAGTATGGAACGACCACGACAATTGTGGAATGATAGTTCAGATTTTTTTTAAAAAGCTTTTTTTTTGGTTTGGTATGGCCATATGCTTACAAGTGTATGCCTGTGGCTTTAGTATGAAACGACCATGGTAGGTGTGGAATTGCCATGGTTTTTTTTTTGGAATTCATTTTTGCAAAAAAAAAAGTTATTTTTTGGGTTTGGTGTATGGCCATAACACTTACAAGCATATACCCGTGGCTTTAGTATGGAACACCCATAGTAACTGTGGAACGGCGGTGGTAAATTTTTTTTGAAGAAAAAATTTCTTTCTTTTTTGGTATGACCCTACTTACAATATCCTCGTCGCTTTAGTATGGAACGACCATGGCAAGTGTGGAACGGCCATGGAAAAAAATAGATTTTTTTTTTTGGGTTTAGTACGGTACGCTTACAAGCGTACGCATATGGCTTTAGTATATGGAATGGTCCTGGTGGGCAAGCGTGGAACGATCCAGGTAAATTTCTTTTTTGGAAAGAGCTTTTTTTTGGGTATGGTGTGGATGTATGCTTACAAGTGTACGCCCATGGTTAAGGTTGGTATGGCCATGGCAAATGTGGAACCACTGTACATAATTTTATTTTTTTGAAAATTTTATTGAAGCAAAAAAGTTTTTTTGGTTTTGGTATGGCCGTACGCTTATAAGCGTATGCTCGTGGCTTTAGGTTAGTACGGCCGTGGCAAATGTGGAACGGCCGTGGGGTAAGTTAGAACTTGAATTTGAATTTCAAATTTCAAATTGGAGGAAAGTGAGTGGGAGACATCTAAAACCCCCTCATTAATGCTAGTAGTAGGTGGGAAAGGGCTAACGTTAGAGGCTACCTCTAAATTAGTGAATTTTGACTAATTTAGAGGTACTTTAGCTTAAAGATTAATTCTCTTAATCCCTCTATTAATCACTCTTTAACCTTCTTCTTTGCTTTCAAATTACTCCTAATTGGTGGGGAGTTTAAGCATGGGGATTCGATAGGTGGATTAGAAATGTTTATGCTAATGTGATTATCCCAAAATAATTTCACTAATTAATCTACTCAAAAGAGAAAAAATCAGACAAAAGAGACCAAATAAGTGGAATTCTTGCTAATTAAGACCTAATGGAGTGAACTAAACATAGATTTGAGTCAAGGCAAGTGTTTAAACCACTAATAACACTCTAATTAGTCTAATTGCAAGCAATTAGGCTCAGATTTTTAGATATTTTCACTCTTTAAGTCCACTAATCACACTAACAAATAGGTTAGTGATCATTAGTAAAAATTAAGAGATAGTTTATGGTTTTTTAGGTTTTTTGTTTGATTATTGTTCTATCTATAGTAATGCTAAACTACGTATGTAAAGGAATTAAGAAAGAAAATAATATTAAGCAAAAAACTAACAAAAAGCATCTAGGTTTAAGCAAAAAAACCTTCTGATTAGGCTCTCTAATCACACCCAAATGTCAAGTTCTCTTACTTAAACAAGTGATAATCCTAATCTAACCACAAAGCTATACATGAATCTCAACAAAAAACATCAAAAATAACCAAGAAAAACATCAAAATACAATAAAAAAATAAAACACCACATGCCAATTAAGAGCTTACCTGGCACTGGGCTATGGTGGCTCCATCGGATTCAAATCAAAGATGGCAAGTAGCGGATGGTGCTCCCCGGGAATGGCACCAAAGATGTTAAGGAAAGCCTACCCTAACGTGGTGTGGGAAGTTGCTTATTTGCTGAGATTGAGCATGGCTTAAGAACTCCATCGTAGCTGCTCGTCACATCACCATCCACCTGCACTCGTTAGGTGGTTACTCTAATCCAACGGGTGATGCAAGATCTCTCGCGAAGATCATGTGGGATCTCCACGGAAGGGGAACGCATCGGTTAGCCTTATTACTCAAGAAAGAGAGAGAGAGGATGCAAGAGGGAACAAGTGATTATGCACTCCCAAACCCTAACCCTAAGCACACCACACATGCTAGATTAGAGTTGCAAGAGGGAGGGAGAGAGAGAACACTCCACTTGTATTGGACAAATGGGAGAAAGAGTTACAAACAAGAGAAATTGGCTTTTATAGTTCCAAGCCTTTTCTCACTAGGCCGCCTGGGAGTAAGTGACCCGGGTGCCCAAAACATAGTTACAAGTCTTTTCTCTATGGTTTGGCCAACTCACCAAGGTCCTCTTGTCTGTCCTTTGAAGCTCAATACTTGGTTGGGAGCGTATTTAGTGCATTTCCTTCATCAAATGATGGGACTTATAATATAACATGGGCATCCATTAAATAAGTGTGCAGACATAGTTGTCATAGAAATGTGTTAACCAATATGTGGTTAATAGGTGGTGCACTACAACAGAATGAGTGTTTAGCATCAAAAATAGGAGTGCTTTTATAACTAGAAAGGTACATAGATTTCACGTCTATTTTTCTATTAAAAAATAGTTATTTTCATTGCAATGAGTTTGTTGCTCAGCAACAAAAACAGCAGTGATATTTTGAGGCTCAGCTAAGCAGAAAATGTACTACATTATAAAAAAAAGCTCAGGCAGATTTGGGAGTCTGCATAGGACTTTCCAGTCTACTCCAACTCTTTTTTTTCTAATATAGACATATTAAAAGTAACATAACTTCATGTCCTACTCATCGTCATGGACAAGTGTAATGTAAAACTTGACAAGTACAAAAAAAGTGGATATTTAAAATTCATGGTTTTGGGAATAATGATATTTAATTACAATACTTGGCGAAATTACAGAAATGTATGATTCCAAAAAGCTCATACACAAAATAAAGCATAATAAAAATCTTTGGAACTAGGGGCTACCTAGAGGGGGTCTACATCTCATATATTGCGATTATTATTGTTCCTTGCATCTCCACTCTCTTTTCTCACTTTTGCATTGCTTCTTGCTTGGACATTTCCACCATCATTTCTAGTAACATGATCCTAAAACATAATAAAACTAACACAAGTGAAAATTAGTTTTGCAAAAACAAAGAGGTTTAGGATTTAGGAATGTAGTTACTTGCCATGCTTGCCAAGCATATCTTCTAGTAATAACAATAGATCCTTTGTCTTGCACCCTTTCAAATAGATCTTTCAAACCCTGTTGTAATGCAAAATCATATTCATCTTGCGTAGGGGGGCAGTCCATTGCTTCAAGCTATAGACATACAAACAAATGAACATTACAATTATGTGGTTATTTAAGATAACCTTATTTAAATAAAAGATAAAATAAAATTTGAGGCTAATATATACTTACAAATATTATTGGAATATCGACTCCTCCTTCACATGTGACATCACACCGCAAGTTATTTGTCATCTCGGGGGGGTCACTATATGTAAATCCTCTATATCACGTGTGTTCAAGGCCTATTTAAAAAGTCCCTTATCTGTGAATTTTTTAGTGAATATAATATATCCTTTCCTATTCAAATCTGTAAATTTTTTTTAAAATACAATAAATAAATCCCCTCTGTAAATAAATTTTTGTAAGTTTTAAATATTTAAAATGTCCTTCTGTTGAACCCACGTGATACTTACATATTTATACGAGTGACCCCCCCGAGTTTGTCATCTATCCAAGAAAAAACAAAAAAACGTAAAACTCTTTTGCATACTCCAATGCATAAGGCTTATGCATATGGCTAATGCATAAGGATAATACCCGCATTTCTAGTTAGCTACTAGTATGCACTGGAAGCTACCGACATGCCTAGGTTCCTCATGCAAAAATCTTTAGCATATGGCTAATGCATGTCTCATGCATGAGGCTAAGGCATATGGCCATCTCTTGAGAGAAGCATTGCTCACTAAAGCCTATCCATAGAGCATGGAAAAAATAACAAACCCTAATCTTACAGACCCTATAACATGTAAAAGCGTAAGAGAAGAAACATACAAGAAAGAGATCTCTTACCTTGTGAGGCTTGTATGTGTTGAAAACCTAAAAAATCAAACAAAATTAAGGAAAAAATTTATTAATAGAAAACCCTAATCTTAAAAGGCCTAAAACTTACAAACTTTATAAACATGTAAAAGCATGAAAGAAAACATAGAAGAAAGAGATCTCTTGTAAGGCTTGCATGTGTTGAAAACCTACAAAATTAAATCAAGGTCTCTTACCATATAAAGCTTTAATGGAGAGCTCTTAATTAGGAAAAAAGAAGAAAAGAAAATACTCGTAATAAATTAAGCTTTAATAAGAAGGGAAAAAGAAGAAAACAAAAACTTAAAATAAATTAATAAGAAGGGAAAAAGAAGAAAACAAAAACTTAAAATAGACGAAATAGAAAGGAAATACTCACAAGAAAGCTTGTTTGCATAGGAGATAAAGGAAAAAAGTAGATATACCTTGCTTAAGCTTGTGGAGAATAGGGTAGGAGAGGTAGAAGTGATAGATAAGGCATAAACCTACAAAAAAACTAACAGTACAAGTTTATTATATTCAAAAGATAAAACTACGTGGCAGCAAAAGAAGTGGCATAAAAGTGGGATATTTTTACAGTATAGTAGTGCGCTGCTATATACACTGCTGAGCAGCAATATTTTTATGTTTTTGCGCTGCTATATACACTGCTAAGCAGTGATATTTCATTTCAAAAAGCATTGTTGAGCAGCGAGAAAATGCTGCAAAGCATGACAAATCATTTCTCAACATTGTTAAAACCCTTAATATTTTCCTTGTGCTTGTTGGGCACGAAAAGATCTAGCATCACATGACCCGTCTTTATTGACTTTCAAGGAGGGAGATTGTAGTTCGCTACCACCATTGTCCATGTGGTCCATGATGTCAATTTGAGACCAAATAGATTGAATCCATGATGTTAATTTGAGACCAAATAGATTGAATCCATCAATACCCAATCCAAGTCGTAAAGTGATATGGCTCGTACTTGAGTTCCAACCACTCCTCTTCTATGTGTTACCGTGAGACAATGAATCTACTAGGACCCTCATTGTGCCATTGGTGGAACGATTGTGTGCATGCCATGTCATGGGTTTGGCAATAGACTTGCACAAGAACATGTGTTCATTGAGGGGTATGGTAGGAAAATGCCTCAACACCTTTTAAAGAATCATCCTAACTTGAAAATTACTTCGGTAATGAGACTCTCCACAGTTCAGACATTGAGTTACATCTTTGTGAGCAACCCAAAATAGCACACAACCATTGATACATGATGCATGTATACATTGGTAATCCATTCCTAATGCCATCAATACTCTCCTAGCATGCAGCCTTGTGCTTAGCATCTTGTTGTCTGAAGGAAGCACCTTCTTCTTTCATGAGTCTACATAGGGTTTGAGAGATTTTTAAATATTATTTATAAAGAGCATGATATGTCAAAAGTGTGAATTTTGCTAACCACAAACGCTAAGGACTCACCGAAACAGGCTTGTAATACTAGCATTTCTCCAACCATACATGGTTTGCAAGTTTAGTAACGCCAAGGTCACACACGAAGCTCTATGTATAGACAAACAAAACACATGTAAAGAATAAATCCGTGGCACTTGGAGGTGCAAAAAATAGAAAATTAGAAGCAATTCAAGGGATTACCTCTTATTCTTGCTAAGCTTGCATGTGTTGGGATTTTGGAAAAGCCTAATATCCGAGTGTGCATTCCATGCCAAAGATGTAGTCCACTTACCTTAACCTAGCCACAAAAATAAAAAGATTAGTAAAGCTTTTATTTAATAACTTATTAAGGCATGTATATAAGAGAAAGAGAAGAGGGCTACATAAGCAAAAGAGAGAGACCAAGCACATTGAGGTAACTTTCAAACCCTAAATAAAACATGTAACCATTTTGTTTTACTTGAGATTACTTGAAGCTTGCTTATGTCGCTTATGGAGAGAGGGTTTTGTTGCTTGTGAAGGGAAAGAGAGCTTGTTTGTGAGGGAGAATAGGTGAAATCTTTGTAAACCCTACACAAAACATGTTATTAATCAGCTCATCAATTAAAAAGATTAAAGAAAATAAAAAATACAAGAACTTGAGATTACTTTAATGCTTGTGACAATTGTGGAGAGAATATGTTGGCAATGTTATCACCCTTAGCTTGTAAATATTCTAAGGGTGTCCATAAAGGGTGACAACACCCTTTATGGACAAAATAGCTTATAAAATGAAAATGAAAATTTATATATAAAAATATGCTAAGGCCTCCCCTATCCCTCCTAGACCCTTTATGGGTGAGTGGATATAAGGATGGAGGTGCCGTGGGGCCTTTTGCCATGTGGATGGTATGTATGCATTACTGAGCCTTTGGCCTTTTTGACATGGTATCAGAGCCTTGTTCTGCCACCTCATCTCATTGTCGCCTACAACCCCTACCCTCGTGTTGTCTTCTCCTTGCCTAGCTTGTACACGTGTTGCTTTGACCTCTGTAAGCCAAGCTATCACCAATCAAGCCATGCTAAAGTGTGCCTGCGAGCCCAAGTTACTAAAGCCTATGAGCCAAGTTGCTAAGTGGAGCCTGAGCCTCCATTCTGTGTCTATCGCATAGAGCCTTTTCTGATACTAGGGGTGGCAATGTCATCACTCTTGGCTACCAGAGGTGGAATTGGTTACCCCTTCGTAAGGTTTCATTATCCCATGTGCACAAAATAGAATGTTAATGAAAATATATTTATATATAAATATGCTAAGCCCTTCCCTATCCCTCAGACATCATTGATGAGTGAGTGGATACGGGGATGGAGGTGCGAGGGTCCTTCCATGATGTTGTTGATGGGTTTGCATTATTTGAGCCTTGAGCATTTTTGATAAGAGAGACCATTCTTGCTTGTGAAGGGACAAGAGGGTTTTCTTGTAAAGGGAGATGAGGGGCGCTTGGAAGGAAAAAGGCTTGTAAACAAGAGCTTGATAGCAAGGGCAAGAGGGAGATTAGGGCAAGCTAAAAGGGCATGCCATGGCTAGGGTGTCGAGAGAGACCTTTCCTCCTTGTGAAGGGAGAAGAGGTTTTTCTTGTAAAGGGAGATGAGATCGGGGCTTGGGAGGAAAAGGGCTTGTAAACAAGAGCTTGATAGAAAGGGCAAGAGCGAGATTATGGCAAGCTGCAAGGGCATGCCATAGCTAGGGTGTCGAGAGAGACCTTTGTTGCTTGTGAAGGGAGAAGAGGGTTTTCTTGTGAAGCTAGGAGATGATAGAGAAGAGGTGAGAACTTGATAGCAAGAGAAAGAGAGAGATTAGGGCAAGGTATAAGGCATGCGATAGCTAGGGTTTGGCAGGAAATATTCGAGCTCCAAGGAGGAGATGTCTTATGGAGAATAGACATTGCACCATGCAGGAAGGAAGTATCCTATTTTTTCATAGTACATAGCTATGCATGTAAGCACAGCCACATGTATAGCCTCGTGTGGCTATAGCTGCGTGCATAGCTGCACTTTGGAATTGCACACCGGGTCCCTTCTCACTATCTCTCTCCTCTAGACCCTCTCACTATCTCTCTGCTCTAGACATGGCTCCCCTCCTCTTGTTGTGATGTTCATCTAATTTTGTTGGGAGGCCTCTAGAGAAAAATAGTATACTCTTTCTCTAATTTTAAGTTATTTACACCGCCACATTTATGCTACACCGCGTACGTAAAATACATGTGCGGCTTTTAGATCGTCCAGCTTTTAGATTGTTAAAACCACAACCAAATCGTTATAACCAAATTGTTAAAAAATGATGAGTTGAGTTCCAGAATGTTTGGTCAAGAAAAAAATGATAGAGGTGCGTGTGTAGTCGTGGGTGGGCTTTCGATCAGACCCTGATCACTGTAATAAGTACCCCAAAAAAGAGTCAAAGGTGTCATCTCAGATCTGGAGTGTATAGCGCTCGAATAGATGATCAATGGTATGAGGACGATACACGCTCTTCAACTAACACAATACGTAACAGTTGGGTTTACTAGCTATCTGCCCTTAATCTTTTAGCCACTGGGACCCTTCCCAAATGTGTCATTATGCTGGCACAGATCATAATTCTTCTCCCATGCATTATTCTACTATGTGGTTCTCCTTCCACATGCATCATTTTGTGTCGCGAACCGTTCTTTCAAAGCCATTGCTTTGAAAAGTATTCTATCATTTGGTATCAATATCTCTCGGCCTCTCTGCGGGGACATCTGCTGCTCCCCATCAACATGGACGTGGGTAAGGCAGGGATGAGCTTTCCCTAAGCCCAATTACACGGTACTCATGATGAACCGGTGATGCAGAGCAACAGCAGTAGTATAAGGCATGGAGATTGCAACAAATTTGTGCAATACAAGTCCATATATAAGCTCAGTTTGCTAGCTATACGCCTGGGTTGTGATAAATTGAGTGTTCAATAATCTATGCAGGTACCAAGATGGTTTGGTGGACACCAACGGCATAATTTCTCATGCTTCAAAAGGGGAGCAAGTCATATGCCCAGAGCCGACTATGGCCGCAAGCAGTATCCTACAGGGTAGGGCTTCCGATGGCGAAACCAATGTTCCCCATTCACAGTCCAGTATAGAGCCTCCCAGTAGAAGGTCATGGGCTGTGCAGGCTGGCGGGCAAAGCAGCTCCTTGAATACAATGTTTCGGGCACATGCCTACATCGTGAAGAACATACTCGTGTGCTCAGGTCGGGTCTCTGAATACTTCATCCTGCAGCACCACACCATCTCAAACCCATACCAGCACCACACCATCTCAAACCCATACCAGCACCTTGGATATCGACTCTGAAGGGAACCAAGCTACCTATACCTATTTCAACTTCATTACCGCACCACAGGTACATCAAGAGCCTAGCATATCAACACTATTAATATAAACTTTGAAACGTAGACTAAGCCAACCATGATATGGCAGGAAGCACACTCTGGACTCCCACCGGAGCAACCAGTGAGTTCGTGCTCTTATAACACAACAGATCACCAAGGTTGCGATGATCCACTCATAGAAGCCATAGAAAGAACGCATAAGCGTTTGCGTACGGATGAAGAAGTAGATAGCAACCTGAGTCTATCATTGCACCCCCATGGTTTGACACACCGCCCCCTTCAAGTCTCCTTGGAACTCAGCATGTCCATTGGTGCTACATAGCGCCTGTCCTAAAGAAGGATTAAAAATCCCACTATTGGCTGTGTGGTGGCCTCCTGGCGGTAATTTGAACTACTCTTTGGAACGGCTGGTTCAGTATAATACCCGTGGTGAAGCTTACAGAGCAGGCGCAGTGCCCAGCTGTCGACCACACAAATTGTGGACAATTTTCCTTTCTTCCACTTTATTTCTCTCCCACGAGCAGCCAGTTTTTTTCATAGCATGCATGGAAACTTGGCCTTAAATGTATTCTTATGGTCACTGGTGGTGAGCTTGAAACCTACCTGAACATGCCCTTACTAAAAGCCTATTAATGATGCATTTTCAAGTAATGGCCATGGTGATGGAATACATACTACATTGTATGGTGAATTCTATGAAGTCTTTCGTAATATAACGACATTAGCACTGCTTTGGGGCTCTAGTTTCCACGCAGAAAGAAATTTCCAAGTCGTTGGAATTTTTTAGGGATGAAGACAACAATCCAGAAAATTTATTGTTGTAAACTTATAAGAGCCCTACTCCTGCCTAACTATCCAGGAGCAGCGTTCCTAAGATTCACCTGCATGCACGGCACAACAAGTGGCTCCTCCATGCTCAACTAGCATTTGGGCAATCTAGGTAGCATATCCTAAAGTCCTAACAGGTCAAATCTAAAGTCTTCATTGTAATTCTCTTCGATTCTGGACCAAGTCTCAACTGGAGAGTATTAAGCTCCGCGTTATTTTTGGAAAGCGCCCCCGCCTTGTCTGGTCTACCCTACCATCTGCTTTCTGGTTTTTTCAAGTACTCAATCACCCGTGTCGCTTTAGCTTTCACTCACATGCACCTCTAAAAACAAGTATACACATACACCTCCTATGGCGTCACTTTAGCTTTCACTCAAATGCAGATCTGAAAACAAGTACGCACATAGACCTCCTATGCCTACACCTATAATTGACATGAAAACATGAAAGCATACATTTAATCTTGAACACTATTTTACTTACAATACCATACTGAAAACACTCAAAATTAGTCCCTAAGGTAGTAGCCTAGCGGATAGAGTTTGGGGTCTCTCATTCCACAGGCCTTGAGAACAAATCTTCTTGGGGACACCCTACCCATTGTGTGTTCCAATGCAAGTGGGTAGGATGGTCTCACCAGCCCACACAATAGTTAAGCCATCACTACATCATGCGAGAGTTATCATCGATGATCATGTGTTGACAACAGTTTGCTTATATGCTTACCCCTCAAGCTAGACACTCTAGATACAAGACGGTGGCTTTCATGGACATCAAAGATGATGACATGATTCTGATGCTAAGTAAGTAATAGCTCATTAGAGTAATCACTCTAATCAGCTAAGCGACTCACTCGCAACAGTAGGGCTTGTCCTACAGCATGTGCATTGTCTTCAAAAGTGGCCAGTATTTACAAAGGGTGTTACCCCCTTATGGTACTTGAGTGTGTGCATGCATATGGAAGTAGGGTGAAATTCCTCGCACTTTAGGAGTCTATCTCGAAAAAGAATGGCAATTATTTACATCTTCTTGTCTTTGTCCAATTTTATTCGTGCATAAAATTGTTTTTTCCAGGCTTGATGATTAGGTCCACAATCACTCGATCGATCACTAATTTGGCACAAATCTGGCACAGAGGAAAGTTCTTGGCGAGCCAAGAACACCCAACTCTCTTACTAATATATTTTCTTCCTCTAAAGATAATTTTTGGCTTCCTAATTACCCCATTAATCCTGCTACCTGATGGTTGTTTTTATGTAGTCTGGCAAAACTAGTGAGCTAATACACCGTGAGGCCACTTCTTCGGGGATCCCTCGGGCATACCCAAGCACACCTGCAACTCTAAACTAGGATGGGTCAAGGCTTCTAGTTGCTACAAATTACAACAAGGATTGTGCGACTAATTCATGGATTCAATTCCCACGTTTTTTATTATTTATGGATTCTCCTAGATGGGTTTAGATCAAGATTCCTTTCTAAATTTGGGTAGTTGTAGCCAATGTTGATCGCACATGATTGACTCTGATGTATATGTTGAAATGTAGAGAGAAAGAGACGAGACAAGAGACACATCATGTACGCTCCCAAAGACTGATTCATATTGAGGACAAGATACATATATATAGGTGAGACCAAGTTAGGTAGAGTGAGCCATATATAGAGCTCCAACACCCCCACTCAAACAAGGGTCTCTAGCTATGGATGAAAAAACCCTTGGGGAGTACAAGGGAAAAACCCAAGCCCCTATACAAATGTGAAAATATGAACCAGAAGTAATGATGTGAAAGTGCATTGTGCATCGATGTACAAATATACAAAAGGACCAAGAGGTCATAGTGAGCAATTGTGGATTGTGCAAAGTGCATGGTGTCTAGAAGATTACAACGATATATGTACAAAGCTACCATAAGAGTAAAGAGCCTAATCTAGAAAGAGTGAGCCTGAGGCAACTCCAAGCTCTTAGCGCAAGAGAATGAAGCGTGACTCATTGAGACCTTTGGTAAGAATATCTGCAATCATCTGGTCACTTGGACAATGTTCAATCATGATAGTGCCTTTGCGTACTTCGTATCGAACATAATGGTAATGCACAGCAATATATTTTGACTTGTTATGTTGGACATAGTCTTTTGCAAGACTAATAGCACTCTGATTATCACACCGCAAGGGTGTACTAGAAAGAGGAGAGTGGCCGATATCTGTCAACACTTGTCGAAGCCAAATGAGTTCACGATCTGCAAGTGATGCCGCAACATATTCAGATTCGGTTGTAGAAACTGCAACACAACGTTGTTTCTTGCTGGTCCAAGAAATAAGACAACCATTAATGAAGAAACAATTGCCACTAGTAGATCGCATAGATAAATGTGAGCTGGCCCAATCTACATCTGTGTAACCCAAAAGAGAAAGAGATGGAATGGAGTCGGATGTGAATTGTCGTTGATAAACCAAACCATAATCTATAGTGCCTTTCAAGTATTTCAACACGCGCTTTGCTGAAGACCAATGCTTAAGAGAAGGACATGCAAGGTGTTGCCCGAGATAGTTAGCAATAAACAAAATGTCAGGACGAGTGTTCAAACCAACAACTTGAAGACATCCAACCAAATTAGCATATGGTTGATTTGTAACAAGCTGGCCACCACCATCAGAAGTGTTTTTCATGGAACTCGCAAGACAAGGAGTAGTTGCTGAATGGGCAGATTCCAAACCAAACTTCTTAATAGTATCTTCAATAAACTTTGACTGTCGAAGTAATAAAATACCTTTACTGCCATCCCTTTGAATCTGAATGCCAAGACACGAGTGAAGCTCTCCAATATCCACCATATCAAATGCCGAAGATAACAACTGCTTACTTTGGTGTAGAAATCCCAAATCATTGGAAACAAGGAGTGTATCATCCACATAAAGGGCAAGGATTACAAAACTACCATTTTGGTGTTTGGTAAATACGTTGGGATCAGAAGAGCAAGAGAGAAAACCATGGGAGGTAAGAAAAAGATCAAACTTGATGTACCAGGCCCGTGAAGCTTGTTTAAGACCATATAAAGCCCTATGAAGACGAGCAACAAGATCTTCCTTCCCTGCAATAACAAATCCTTCTGGCTGCTCCATGTAAATTTCTTCATTCAAATCTCCATTCAAGAAAGCTGTGCACACGTCCATTTGATGAATTTCTAAGTCAAATTGAATAGCAAATGCCAATAAAACCCGAATACTAGTAATGCGAACAACTGGTGAAAAGGTTTCGTGATAATCAACGCCAGCAACTTGAGAATAACCTTTGGCAACTAAACGTGCCTTGAATTTGTCAAAGGATCCATCTGCTTTAAATTTTGTCTTATATACCCACTTACACTTAATGGCAGTACGGCCAGGAGGTAGCTCAGTGAGTATCCATGTACCTTTAGAGATAAGAGAATCATACTCTGCTTCCATAGCCTCTTGCCATTGATCCTTTTGTGGAGAACATATAGCATCACTGTACGTGGCTGGATCTTCAGAAGTAGAGAAAACATTAGCCTCAAAATCTTCATCATAAACATGACAAGAACCATGCTCAAAATCAATAGGCAAATCAATAAAAATGTCAACATCATCAATGACATCATTCGGAATCAATGGTTGTGAAGAGGAAAGTTGCTCTTTAGATGGTTGTGAAGAGGAAATTTGCTCTATAGAAGAAGATTCATCATCACACAAGAATGGAAAAGCTTGAAGCAAAGATTTAGTATCATCAGAATCATCCATGGACCATGTACCGCCCATAAGCTGTTCATTGAAAATAGCATCACGATTCACAAGCACTTTCTTGGAGGACGGGTCATAGAATTTGTAGCCTTTGGAAGTGTCAGAATACCCAATAAAAATAACTTTAAGGCCAGGATCATCAAGCTTTGCTCGTGTTTCTTTAGGAACATGAATGTAAGCAATACATCCAAAGGTTCGAAAATGAGATACAGAAGGAATTTCACCTGTCCATGCTGTGATGGGTATCTTACCAGAAGGAGCAGTAGTAGGAAGATGATTCTAAACAAAGACTACTGTCAAGAGAGCTTCACTCCAGAAGACACGAGATAACCCAGAATGAATCAGCATACATCGTATAGCATTGATAATAGTGCGATTCTTACGTTCAGCAACACCGTTCTGTTGAGGTGAATATGGAATTGTATGTTCATGATGAATACCATGGTCCGTACAATAACTCTCAAACTCACGAGACACATATTCTCCACCATTATCGCTGCGAAGTTTCTTGAGGCGACGTCCAGTTTGAAGTTCGGCAGCCTCAAATTTTTGTTGAAGCAAGAAAACAACTGTATACCGTGAGTAATCATCAATAAACGTAATGAAATAACGATGTTGTGTTCTCGATGGAGGCAAAGGTCCACAAATGTCGGTATGAACAAGATCCAACAAATCATGAGAATGAACTGAATTCGAGAGAGGAAAGGGTTTACGATTGTGTTTGCCAAGAGCACAAAACTCACAGATTCCCATATGAGGATGAGCTTTAAGATCCATTCCACGTACAAGACCTTGACGATGAAGATTAAGAAGCTTTGAGAAATCAGCATGAACAAAGCGATGATGCCATATCTTGCAATCATGATCCCCTGGAGCAGTGACAACATTTGCTACAGCATCATTAAGAGAGAGCTCAAACAAATTGCCATTACGAGAAGTAGTTGCAATAATCTGTCCATCTTTCTCAATGCGGCATTTGGTGTGGTCGAATCCAACAAACAAACCAAGATCAACAAGTCTTGCAACTGAAAGAAGATTACGTTGAAGTTATGGGACATGTAAAACCCCTCGTAAAACTCAAGTTGAAGAAGATAAGGTGCCAAGATATAAATCTCCAATGCCCTTGACTTGGCAAGTTGTATCATCAGCAAGATAAACAACACGCTTAACAGGTAAAGAATGATAGTTATGTAGCCACTTAGATTCATATGTCATATTTCCTGTAGCACCAGAATCAATAATGAAAAGTGAACCATCACGTACATGAAGTATTATGTCTGGGGGAACTGAACATAAAACACAACTTGTTTCAGGCATAACATTATCATGATGCTCGGCTGCATATGCTCGATTTCGATCTACATCAAATCGACGCTTAAAGCACATGGAAGAGGGATGATCAGATTTTTCACAATAATCACAAGAAGAAGAATCTCTAGATAAATGTGGTTGTTTTGTGGTAATGTTGTGTTCTTCATCATATTGACGTGCCCAACAGTCATCTTCAGTATGACCATTCTTATTGCAGTAAGAACAATGCTTGTTAGGAAATTTGAGACGAGAGAAACTACCACCACGACGACCACCTCTACGGTTGCCTCGTTGAAAAGAACGCCTTCGCACATTAAAGACCCGTTCCAACTATTGTGACTCAGGCTCCTCTTGTTGTGAAAACATAACTGCATCATGACCAACGCTACATCGTTGTTGACGTTGAGAATACTCAATCAAAGATATGCAAGTTTGGTCAAAATCAAGACCATCCTTGTTAGAAAGAATGGTAACAATGTTGTCATAAGACGGATCCTTTATTGTATCAAGAAGAATTGTAATAAGTTGCTTTCGTGGAACAGGATCACCCGCAGCAGCAAGTTGATTAATAATAGATTTGAAAGAATCAATATGTCTTGTCATAGCAGTACCAACTTCATACTGTAACTTTGAAAGCAAACCTCTCAAATAAAGTGTTTCTGTTAACAGACTTTTTCTGAAAATTTGCTATAAGATACTCCCATACGTCATGGGAAGTAGGAAAGTCATACACATCAAGCATGAGAGAATCACTAAGAGCAGAAAGAATATACTGATGAGCTGCTTTATCACGCCTCTGCCAATCCATATAAGCAAGACGCCATGCATCAAAAACAGGGCCTTCCGTGATAAGAACATTGTCAGAATTCGGAATAATAGGCTGAGACAGACATAGAGAATTGCCAATAACAACATCTGAGAGCTCATCGCCTTCAAGAATTAACAGCATCTTTGCTTTCCAACCGGGAAACCCTTGGCCTTGAAAAGAAGGAATAGAACGTTGGCCAGAAGGAAAACCATTGACGAGAACAGTCATAGCCATATCTATTTGCGAGAAGACGTATAAGATAAAATCACAAAATCTGCACACCATAGACAAGGACGACTGCAAGAGATAAGAGACGTCAATAAGAAAAGAGTCCTCAAAATAGCGAGACGTGGGATGCAAGATTCATTGGTAGACGCTGGATGAAAAAGCTAGATTGGTTGCTTTGCTAAAAATAGCAAAATTCGAGACGTGGGATGCAAGATTCAATGGTAGACGCTTGACGAAAAAGCTAGATTTGGCGGTTTGCTAAAAACGCTTGACGAAGAAGCTAGATTTGGGCGGGTTGCTAAAAACGCTTGACGAAGACAAAACCTGTGTGCTCACAAAGACACTTGATGAAGATGAAACCTGTGTGCTCACACAAAGAACCTGTTTTGCTGTTTTACAGATGCAGTTTGCCTGAACTATCATAACTTTTGACTCACAACTACGTTTGACAAACTTTTTTGATAGGATTCACCAGCACAATACAATCTACGCACCTGCACTGGTTTTGGTTTTAAGGACGCGATTAAGAAACAACTCTAATTACAACAAGTTAATCTATAAAATCATGTAGACAACACATAATCAAAGAACAATCTTGTAAGACATGACATTATAATCATGAATTTAACAAGAAGACATAGATGCTTCCCTCATAGATGCTCTGATACCATGTTGAAATGTAGAGAGAAAGAGACGAGACAAGAGACACATCATGTACGCTCCCAAAGACTGATTCATATTGAGGACAAGATACATATATATAGGTGAGACCAAGTTAGGTAGAGTGAGCCATATATAGAGCTCCAACAGTATATGCATGTAGTATTGAATACGTCATTTTGATTATATTTGGATTTTATGTGGATATTTGTATTAGTATTTAATCAATTAATTTATAAATTGATTGGAGTAGTTAATGTAACTCTAGATCCTTGGGTTAGTGTGATTAGATAGATTCTAAGATGCTTCACTAGGGTGTCAATAGATAGTTATTTTATTGTGTTGGCTGCCTATCATTTACTCTATTTTGGCGTCCATATTATTTTTTGGCATTGAATAGTTATTTTCATAGAGCATGTGAAAGCTCTCTTGTAGACATTTAATTTTTTATGCAAAGATTGTAAATATTATAGGGTCAAATGTTATCACCCAATTTCTTGCACAAAAAGAAAAGCAAGACATTTTTGCATTGAGAGCTAGCCCCAAAAGCGTTTTATGTTTGATCTATTACAAGCCTCCCATGGGTCCAACAACTATCTTTATGACAAGATCTATTTACGCTAAGGCATTTTTCTTAGCATTTTTTTATAAGTATGCTTACTCTTGCTCTATCATTTAGGATTGCAGTTGCCTGATATATGTTGTGGTTGATAGGAATGGGAAACCATTATTTCATCACTTTTATAGTAATGTTCCAATGGATTTACTGGAACTTATATGAATCTAGGAGTGTTACTAGCTCTCTCAAAGGTTGTGAGGTGTTGACCTTTACGTAATTTCCTTATTTACCTCTACCCATTTGTTTTACATCCATCTAAAGCATAAGATTGTTAAAAAATACTCTCATGATTGGCATTCTTTTATTTGATGACAAAAATGACATTGTGCTAGCTACATCTTGTGATTTGCATGCCACCTAACTTTTCCCAACCAGTTGCTCAAACCCACTTTTTGCTCTAGGTGGATAAACCTTATCCCTTGTTGCAAACACCCTATTCATGAGGTCGCCTTCTGATGCTTTCTCATCAAAGCTAAGCTCTTTCTCCTCTTCTTATTCTTCTAGAATTAGCTCTATGATATCAATTTTTCTAATTTATGTTACCTCCTAATATGGGGGTACACTATTTCAATAGCCTTGCTACTACTTAGTTTATGTTTGAACTTTCCCTGGGCTTCCTTGTAAATGGCCTTTACAGTTTTCAAATTTTCAATCTCTTTTTTAGCATTGGGATATTTTCGAATGACCTTTAGGTCATTGGCCTTTCTATGGCCTCCTGCGGTTTAGGGGATGTCTGTATCAGATCATCTTCTTCCAATTGATATTCCTCATGCTCTTCATCGGCCCCGTCCAAAATGTATTCTTCATCGTCTTCTTCCAATGAGCCGATTTGAGGTAGCACTTGCACCTCATCCTCCAGAGACTTGGCCTCCACATCATGATCTTGAAAGGTATGTTTTGAACAAGGGGAAAGTTGTATAACATACCACCACTTTGGATCAAGTTGATCGGCATGAAACACAACCTAATATCACAAAGCAAAGGGGTTACACTTTTTATACTACATCAAGATTTAATTTGGGATTGTTTGGGTTAGTAACTTGTTGAAAGTGTTGAGGTGGTACGAAGGTATCTTTCTCATCATTCCAAAACTTGGTGGAACCAATTTGGAAAAACCCATTTGGATGTTTCTTCACGGTTGCTTGAGCACCTCTATATATCCTCTTGAACCATTTGGCATCAAAGATGAATAGACTAAATGCTCTAAATCCAACCTCAAGAATATCCTGATTGAGTAGTTCCACAATACTCAAGATTGTCCTTTATGACATTGGTATCATGTCCAGTGGCATGTTCAGTGGCTCGACTTTCTTGCTCAAAAGTTGCCATCACAGCACAATCAAATGTGTTTCTTTTAGAATCCACACGCTATGTGCGAAAGTGCCTTCCCTCTAACCATATTGCATTATATAGTTTGTACTAACATTAAACAAAAACATGACATTTAGTATATATAGTGCATTAAACAAGGTATATACGTGAGATAGAGATGACAAATGTGCTACTTGAGGGTCACATCCTCTTGCATACGCATGCTCTTCTCTTGTGATCATCTCTTCATTTTGCGATGCCATCAAGACTGTCATACAAAGCCATTCTATATTGATCACATATGGTAGAGGTTCCAAGCTAGGAGGGAATGGCAAGCGTTTATTTGCTCTTCTGAAATCTCTTCTCTCATCCTTTCATCTATTGATTGCATCCTTGTATCTCCCAATCCACTTCTCCATGATGGGACTATTTAGAATGCAGAATGTATTCACCTTATGGCATAATTCTTCATCCAATTTATATTAACCCCTCTAAATACCATGCAATCATCGGGACATGCATGTATTTTTGTGTAATCCATACCTAGCATAGAAAGCATTTTACGACACCCATCTTGTGAGTTTGGTAATAGATTTTGAGGGGAAAGAATCTTCTTGAGAAGCCTACAACATAGGGTAAGAAATCATATGTCAAAATATTAGCAAGGAGAGTATATAGAACATCAAATATTTTAAATAAAATGAGGCGGTCTTACTGAAGAAGACTTGTGACACTTGCATCACTCCATCCATAAGTTGTTTGCAAGTTCAATAGCTCCAAGTTTGCTCGCAGTGTGGATTACAAACATCCCTCATACAAAGCTGTGCTTGCCTATGTTGTATGCAAGGTTTCCTCCTCTTGTGACATTGGAGATTGCTCACTATCATCTATGACCTCCCTTCCAAAGAAGTCATTCATTGTGTCCTCCATGATGAGATTCTCTTCCTCCTCATGTGGAAATAGTAGAGGCACATCATTCATTGGTTGGGGAAGATGAGTCTCAGCCATGCTTTCCATATGAAGCCTTGCCACCTTCCCCACTCTACCCAATGTCACCGAATGGTGTGGCATGTTACATAGAACTCTCCTATGATTCTCCTCTATGTCATCATCCGGGCTAGGGCTATGCATAGTCGTCTTTATGCATATGGCTTATTCATAGGGCTATGCATAAGGGCTAGGCTGTGCATAGCCCTTTTATGAAACAGGGCTTATGCATAGCTGTCTTTATGCATAGGGCTATGCATAAGGGCTAGGCTATGTATAGCCCTCTTATGCAAAGCCTTGCCTTATGCAATAGGGCTTATGCATATCCCTCTTTATGCATAACCCGCGTGTGCAATAGGGCTTCTTCATAGGCCTTATGCATTATGCATAGGGCTTATCTATAGCCTTATGCATAGGCCATTGCAAAGGCCATTGCATAGCCTTGTGCATAGGGCTTATACATAGCCTTGTGCATAGGGCTTATACATAGGGCTTATCTATAGCCTTATGCATAGGCCATTGCAAAGGCCTTATGCATAGGCTATGAATAGCCCTCTAATGCAATAGGCCTCTTATGCAATAGGCATCTTATGCATAGCCCTCTTATGCATAGCCCTCTTTATGCATAGCCCGCTTATGCAATAGTGTTATGGTTCATATGGATTCAGCTACTAGTAGAGGAAAGCCCTCTTTGTTTATGCTTCTTCTCTTTGTGTTTTTGCACCCCCTTGGATGCGGGAATTAGGTTTAGATCAAGAGCCGTATGCATACAACCTATACATATGGCTTATGCATAGGCCTTATGTATAGGCTGTATGCCGTATGCATATGGGCTATGCATAAAGCATACGGCCTATGCATAGGTCATATGTCGTATGCATAGACATACAACCTATGCATAGGTCGTATGTTGTATGCATAGGCATACAGCCTATGCATAGGCATTATGCATAAGCCGTATGCATAGGCTGCATGCATAAGTCGTATGCATATGGCATGCAACCTATGCATATGGCTTATACATAGGCCATATACGTATGCATACGGCCTATGCATATGGCATACGGCTTATGCATAAGGCCTTTGCATACGGCTTATGTATAGGCCATATGCCATATGCATAGGTCGTATGCATACGGCCTATGTATACGGCTTATGCATATGGCCTATGCATAGGCCTTACTCATAGACCATATACATAAGCCGTATCCATAGGCCATATGCATAAGCGGTATATGCATAGGCCATATGCCATATGCATAGGTTGTATGCATACGCCATATGCATAGGCCTTATGCATAGGCTGTATGCATAGGCCTTATGCATAGGCTGTATGCGCTATGCATACGGCCTATGCATATGGCCTAAGCATACGACTTATGCATACAATCTATGCATATGGCATACGGCCTATGCATACGGCTTATGCATACGGCCTATGCATACGGCCTATGGATACAGCTTATACATAGGCCTTATGCAGAGGCCATATTCATAGGCCATATGCATACGGCCTATGCGGGCTGTTGCAAGATCAGGGTATCCAGTTTTGTCCAGTTTATGCAGAACTGGGACATAGCTTGGAGAGCAAATTTTGGGGGGCAAGGTACTTAACATTGAATCAAGCAAATAATTAAAAATACACTTGCCCTTAAATTAACCTAATATAACTTAAATTAATATAAATTAGTCTAATTAATCAAAATTAATCAAAAATATGATGAAATAATAAACAAATGATCTTTCCATACTTAGAGTGATCCAATTTATTTTTCCATAGATGCACCATTACAAGTACACTAGTCCCTATAGGTTTTAGATGATTCACATCAAAAATGTAATTTTACTAATTAGATTATTAATATTTGCAGGCCTTCTGATAGTCTGGAAGAATTTTGAAAAAGAGATCATTAAAAATCCAACCATTGGATTTGCAATTTTTACTAACCACCACATTCTACTAATGTCTTAGTATCTACCCACTCTTTTGATCTACAAGATTGAGGATTTTAAGTGGTAGCTATTGTGGGTACAAAAACAGGCGTATATTATAACACTTTAGAGACCTTGAAATATTTAAAGAAAATAGACAAATATCTTAAAGTTTTCTTGAAAAATCAAGTTAAGCTCCATATTATGTGAAGATCTAAGGTACAAAGTGGGAATCTCATATGAGTTTATATGTAAAAGATATTAGCATTTTATGGAATCAGTTCAAATTTGGGACAGGGTGTATACATTGACCTTGTACCTAAGAAAATGAGGACTTTTGACCATCTAATGCTTAATCAAATTATGCAACTATATTTCCAACTTTGAATATGATGTTCCAACAAAAGAACTTGAAACGAAATTCCTTCATTTACTAGGAGAGATTAGCCACTAAAGGTAAACAAATGCCTGTTTTTTTACTGTTTACAGGGTGCCTGAGTGGACAAAACTGGGCACCCTGATCTTGCAACCACCCATGCATACGGCTTATGCATACGGCCTATGCATAGAGATATGGGGCATTGTTATATGTGATCTAGAACACTACTTATGTCAGGTGAGGAGTGGTTATCTGAGTAGGTGGTTGTAGTGGAGGGGGAGCCCTCGATCTTCTCACTATTCTTCTTTTGCAAAAGAGGAGTTTCCTTTGGTTTAATAGTGGGGAGCATCCAAAAGGGGCACTATCCACCCTGCTTGTCCAAGCAGTATTGTAGGAACTCATAACGTCCATTGCCACTATCTCTTGGTCACTTGCATCAAGATCTACCATCTCTAGATTTGAAAGGGAACCACATGATCTGCAATTGCTCTCCACACAAGGCATCATATGGTAATGAGCATCCTCCATGCGTGCACACAAAAGAGAGTGGATGAAATCACAAGGACTGCGAGGCAAATCTCTATGCCCACTAATAGAATGGAACACGTCATAAAAAAGATGGAACTCAACATGGTATCGATAACAACATGTGTCACGTTGTCATTGTAAGTACCTCACAAACCAAGGATTACACCCCTCAAATTACCTTTGCCCAATTTTAAGGTCTAGATATGATGCCACAAACCCTGTTTGGGTTATTTCAATAAAGCACGCATCGTGCTAAATGAACACTCCTCTTATGACTCTCTTACGCAAAGCTTTCTTGAAAGCCGATGAGGGGTGGTTGCAGGATCAGGGTGCCAAGTTTTGTCCACTCAAGCACCATGTAAACAACAAAAGAAGAGGCATTTGTTTACCTTTAGTGGCCAATCTCTCCAAGCTAATGAAGGAATTTCCTTTCAAGTTATTTTGTTGAAACATCACATGAAAAGTAGGGAATATAGTTTCATAATCTGATTAAGCATTAGATAGTCCAATGCCCTCATTTCCTTAGGTATAAATTCAATGTATACACCCTGTCTGAAATTTGGAGTGATTCCATAAAATGCTAATATCTTTTACATATAAACTCGTATGAGATTCCCACTTTGGACCTTAGATCTTCACATAATATAGAGCCTAACTTGATTTTTTGAGAAATTTTAAGCTATTTGTCTATTTTCTTTAAATATTTTAAGATCTTTAAAATGTTATAATATATGCTACTTTTTCCACCCACAATAACTACCACTTAAAATGCTCAATCTTGTAAATTAAAAGAGTGTTAGATATTGAGACATTAGTAGAATGTGCTGGTTATTCTAAATTTCAAATCCAATGGTTAGATTTTTTATGTTCTCTTTTCCAAAATTCTTCTAGGCTATCAAAAGGCATGCAAATATTTGTAATCTAATTAGTAAAATTACATTTTTGATGTAAATCATCTAAAACATAAAGGTACTAGTGTACTTGTAACGGTGTATCTATGAAAAAAAAATGGATCACTAAGTATGGAATCATCACTTTTTAATAATTTCATTATATTTTTGAGTAATTTGGATTAATTAGACTAATTTGTATTAATTTAAGTTATATTGGGTTAGTTTGAGTACATGTGTATTTTTATTAGTTCCTTGATCTCATTTAAGTACATTTTTTCCCTAAATTTTCTCTCTAAGCATTATCCTAGTCCAGCATAAACTGAACACCCTGATCTTGCAACAACCGTGCGGCACGACAATTTTCCTCTCAAAACCTTTCTATCAAGACTCTAGTGGTTTTATATAGTAGGGTTGATCATGCCTAGCTACACAATCACTACTCGCTCACCAAGCACTAGCCTCATTGGCATCTAAACTTTGCCGTCTAACTAGAGCTAACTCTAAGTGCGGGTGGTGCTATGGAAAGGATCCGAGATGTGGCACTCACCTTACCCTTCATTTGGGAGTTACTTATGGCTGCCCCCCACGATAGCCCGTTGAGCAGTCAAAATGTCTGTAGAGTTCCTCTTTTTGTTAACTGTATAAGAACGACGAACACTTTATAACACCCCCATGCCACCCCTCCTCTCTCTTTGACCTCCAATGTTAGAAAGCGCCCTACACGCTCAACCATGTTAGACTGATCGATTATATCATTAAGTACACATGCCTGTGAAGAAAGCGTGAGGTCTTTGAAATAGAATTGGAAGATTGCATGGGCACGACGATGTGCCCCAAACTTTGATAGTTCTTTCCTATCCACACTACGAGTTCCCAAAGGAGGGGGTGGGTTCTTGTGGAAGAGAAGGGGGCTCAGGAAGGGCTAGTTCATGTGGATTATCTAAACTAAGGGATAGTGGTGAAGAAGAGGGCGGAGGGAGAGGAAGAGGAGGGACAAGGCTTGGATCATCGCCAAAACAGAAGGTGTTGCTTGTTCCGCTCTCTCTTTCTCTCACGAGCTACCCTTTTCCTCTCATCCTCTTGATGGGGGGAAGTCTAGTTCTATCACATTTATGACTCCTACGACTTTGAGAACCCATTCTGAAGGAAGCTAAGAGAGAAAAAAATTATGAAGGATCAATGATGGGATAGTACTAGAGATGTGTGTTTATATAAGAAAAACAATTTATCCACTTCACATCTCATTGGATTTCCTATCTAAGTACGTGATTGATTGGATAATTAAGATTTAAAAAAAATTATTATCCCTTTAAAATTTAATATTATTAATAATAAATATTTATAATCTAAATATTTATCATTACTAGATATATAAATATATTTTAAAATTATCTTTTGTTTTATAATATAGCTAAATTTTCTTTCATAATGTGTCTTTTCAAATTTTATTCAAAGTTTTTTCCTACACATAAAATACTTCCAAGAAATATTAAATTTAAAAAATCAAAGTTTTAAAATGAAATAATTTGGACTTTAAAATTTTATTATTTATCTAATTTTAAAATAATAATCCTTTGAAATTAGTGATTTTAAATTATTTTATATTTTTAAGTCATATATATTTTATTTGTTAAAATTTTATATTTTAATTCTCTTTTTTTAATAACTAAAAATATACTAAATTAACTTTTTCAAAAATATATTTTTAAAAAAAATGGGAAGATGGGAAGGAGGTACCACGTGTCAGGCATAATTACCATGTGGCACTTACTTGACATGTGGCGCTATTATTGCTTATGTGGATATACTCCCCATGTCTACATGGCTTAACATATAGAGGGATGATGTGGAAAGATGCATGACATGGAATTCCATGATGTGGCATGCTATGTCACCAAGTGCAAGGTGGCATTGCAAAGGTGACAAGAAGATGTGGAATTAAAGATGACTAGGATGATGAGGTGGGAAGTCAACTAGGTTGACGATGTGGACATGGAGGGTGGACGTGGCAAGGTGAGGTTGCATGGTGCTTATGTGGATCCTCTTGAAGTTGTTGTGGACATAAACTGGCATGCACATATAAGATTTGTGCCACCAAAGCCCCACACATAGCATGATAGCTAGGCTTTGAAGATTACCAAGCCTAGATTTCCAAACCTAACTAGGATTTGTTTTAGACTTGAAAAGAGAAGCGTGGACACAATATGGAAATTTTCACTTGGGAGGATTGAAAATGGACCTTCCCATACTCAAATTAAGCCAACTTTTTTAAATAAATTCATAGTAACAAGTATATTGATCCCTAGAGTTTTATGATTGAAAGATTCAATATTTGATTTTTAAGAATTAAATTAAAATTGATTTAATGGACCTCTAACAATCATAATAAATTTTACAAAGTAAATCTACAAAAATCCAACCAACACCATATTGGGGAATATGGGAATTTTCCACAAGTTTGGGACATGTGGTCAAAACTTTAGATTTTCCATAACTTGAACACCATTATTCCAAAATGAACGCTTTATGGCTCTTTAGATCCCATTTTTCAAGCTCTTTTGATAGGTCACATGATAGGGTTTTAAGAAACTTACAAACATGTTATCCACGTCTCCCTTTTTCTAGTATTCAAAAATGGGAATTGAGAGATTCCCAAATTCACAAATATGGTGTTAATCGTTATATTTGTAATAATCACTAGATCCATAAAAATTGATCATTTTAAAAGGTGGATGTAGTGGGAGGACAAAATAGAATGTTTTTTTTAACAATTCTAATGCATTTTAAATAATATAGAAAATAGTACAACACATCAAAAATTACTCGATAAATCAAGTTAAGCTCTACGTTATGTGAATTTGTGATATACAAAGTGGGAACATCATATGAGTAATAATGTAAAAGTTATAGCCAATTTACTCACATTTAGTATACCTGTCCAAACTTTTGAGACAGGGCATGTATACAAATTTTGTTCCCAAAGAAAAGGGGCTTTGCAATTATTAGATATTCCATCAGATTATAGTTTTAGTTGCCCAATTTTACCTGTGAAGTTTCATTAGAAGACCTTGAAGTTAAACTACTTGGCTAAATAGGAGAGATTAGCTATTCTTCTTGAAAATCTACCTATTTTCAGGCTAAACCCAAAGGGGGTCCACTAAACAAAACTAGATAAGTTCATCTTGGAACCACACTCTAGTTCTTATTTTTGTATTGATATTTCATTGAATTAATCATTGATATGTTGTGTTATCAATGTCTATTTGAAACATTCTATGTAGAAGCTAGGGTTAGGGGGGTTAAGCTTCAATGAGAAGGGAAAAAGAAGAAAAGCGAAACTTAAAAGAGAGGAAAGCAAAGGGAAAAACTCACAAGAAAGCTTGTTTACATAGGAGATGAAGAAAAAGAGAAGACGTACCTTGCTTGAGCTTGAGGAGGATAGGATAAGAGGGGGATAAGGTGATTAGACATAAACATGCAAAAAAATCCAAGGTATCAAGGTTAGTATATTCAAATGATAAAATCAATATGACCACAAAAGAAACAGGAGTACTTTTTCCCAGCTATGCTGCTAAGTAGCATTTTTTTTAACAATGTAGGAGCGTTTTTTTACTGTTAGAAATGCCACCGTTACTCAGCAGTGTTTTTCGTTGCTCATCAGCAACGTTTCTAGCACAGCTGCTCAAAAACGTTGTCGAGACGTGGGCGGTGTCGCTGGGAAAGTGCGAGACTTCTAGCTGTGAGAGTAGCTTCTAATCCCAGCAAAGAAATACACACACATACTCTTCAAAGAGCATAAGACATCTCCATTTTTGATGACATATACATGTGCCAATTCACCTCAATACATTCCCGAATTCAGCCTGATGATTGCACATAAATTGTGTATCAAGAGCATGTCCCGTTC
Organism: Cibotium barometz; assembly: GCF_041138505.1. Lineage (NCBI taxonomy): Eukaryota > Viridiplantae > Streptophyta > Polypodiopsida > Cyatheales > Cibotiaceae > Cibotium > Cibotium barometz. Next base: position 19,167,164 of record NC_141054.1, read on the forward strand.
CAAGCATAGATTTACTGACTCCTTTTTCCAAATGTCTCAAACCAATCACATGTAGGCATAACACATTCTACAAATGATTTCCATATACATGTGACCATTCACATCACATATACCATAAAATGCCAATTTCATCATTTTAAAATGTCTCCTGATCACCTGAAAACCTGCTTTCAGATTCCAACAATTCACAAGGCAAAAGATGGCACATGGAGCATGTACAACATATTCATCTGTCTTTAAAAAAAATCACCATGTCTATCAATCCGAAACCAAATGCCTTTTTATTCCATGGTTCTTCAAAACCATATATACTTTCAAAGGTTTCTTTAAAAAAAACTTCTATACGATTTTTTTCAAATCGTAAATAACATCAAATAAGATTTCACTTATCTGAGTAAAAAAGCAAATTTTTCTTTGTTTTTGCTATTTCCCATGCATTGCAGTTTGCGCCAGGTTCACAAAGCATCATATAATGTGTAATTTTTTTGAAGATCCTCTCCTGTAATAGCTCTCCATTCACTCATTAATTCCAATCCCTAGAAGCTGTATACAGTAGGCGCAGTTTTGATTTAAAAATCACTGGTAGAAGACGCCCTGGTTCTCATTTTCTGCACACACACTCTTACGATATGCGCCCTCCTGGTTTTTCTCTCCTTCTCGCAAGGAATTCGGGCGCCTCTCCCTTTTGCAGCTGAAATTTCGTATTTCCAAAGTTCCCAAAAACACTTGCGCCACCTTTTTTTTGCATTAATTTTGGATATCTCCTTTTTTGTTACTGCCACGCAAGCTGCCGTCTTTACTACCTTCTATACATGTGATATATCTACTCCTCGTATGCATATGCTTGGACCAAAATAGCATCAAACATCATATACATATCATAAGTCTTCTAAAGCATGCATCATGCTTGCACTCCCATAAGAGGTAATCATTGATTCGGCCCATCGATACCATAGAGAAGCTACTACACATCATGCACATGGGTAGCCATTCACATCATTTACATAACTCTTTGACGAGCCACCCATACCATCATTTACATAGCCATGCAGACCATGTACATAATTGAGTGTTTCCAACTTACCCATGAAGTCTGAGTAACAGCAGAACCACCACCACCACCTTACTCACAAGAGCCATCTTGAAATAGCTCTCACTAGCATAGTTGCCACTAGGTTCACCATCCATGGGCATAAAGATATTATTGAAGGGATCATTCTGCCTATGAGGATACACAAAGGCTTTGAATGTGTGCAGTATCTTATTGAAGTTCTTCTTCTTTTGCTCATTCCGAGTAAGAACTGAAATCATGGCATTCCAAGACACGATATCTCCAAAGGGTATTCTTCAAAACCAATCCTTATATCATACATGCTCTCACATTTCCATACATGTTGAGAAGGGTGTTCCCTACTGCAAGGTCTACCATAAGCATAAGGCTCCATAATTCACACCACACTCATGTACAGAAGCTTCGAGACCCGACTCAGCCCTCGGCTTGTCTTATTGAACCTCATTTACAATATGAACATATGTACATGGGCATCATATAATGACTCAAGTCATGGCACTTAATCCCATGCATGTGGATTTGCATTTAATGGCCTCATATGCATGGTTTCACACCATAGACGTGCCATGGCACGACATCCACCCCCTCTAAACCTGCACATCCTCTGGTATCCATACTATCACTGTCAAGCCTCTCATCCTGAGTCTCCTCTGAATCAAAAGGATCACTGTCATGCTTTCTTTTAAACATCTTGATTCTTTTGCGTGCCACAAGATTCTTTATCTCTGTTCCATCAAGCTCACACAGGGTATACGTGGCATTCCCATGCACATGCTTGACAATGTAAGGGCCAAACCATCTTTTTGCAAACTTTCTTTGAATAGTGAACTGGTTGTCAAGGCTACTATCATACATTAGGACCCAATCACCTTCTTCAATAGGTTTTGGCCGGAGTCTGTGTCTTCTATCAAATCTTCCTTTATTTTTCAACCTTGCATCTTTCAAACGAGCTTTAGCAAGCTCTACATCTTCAGACCTCCTCTCCAGTTGCCTTATTCGTAATGCAAGGAGGTCTTCCCTGTTTAATCCTTCCACCCAGGGTAATACATTCCAAGTTGGAACTACTTCTTCAACTGGCATTATTGGCTTTTGACCATACATTAATTCTGCAGGCAGCTATGAGTTGTACGGTCAGCCCACAAAGCATATGGTAGCAGAAGTTGGCCACTCTCGCATTCTTTCTCTGCATGCCTTAGCCAAAGCTTTAATGATTGGAGGATGTCCTCGCTCACTTTTACCATTGCCCTCAGGATTGTAAGCACATGTTAGGGACAGTTTGATGCCAATTCTAGAGAAGAATTCCCTTGCTTCTTCAACATCTAGCTCACCCCTATCAGCTGTTATTTTCCCAACACAACCATACCGGCAAATCACATCTTCCAAGAGAAATTTGCATACTGTTTCCGTACTCTTTGTTCTAAGAGCACGCCCCTCTACCTGATTTGTCAAATCTTCTCTTGCAAGTGCTATGTACCGCATCTGCCAAATTCTCAAAGGCATTGTAACTAGATCCACTACCCATTTGTAGTGCATGGCAGGTGGGTAGGTTGGTTGCAAGCCATCACGATGTCGCACATTTGAGTACATTTGACATACCATGCATGTTTCCACATATTGGGAAATATCCTTGTACATTCCTTTCCACCAATATTTTTCCTTTATTTTGGTAAAGGTGGCCCACACACTTCGTCGATGTCCAGCCCAGAGACTCTCATGGAATTCTTTCATGAGCTTCCCTTGAGTCTCTTTATCACATATGACTCTCTGTGGCGGCATAGCATTCCTCTGCTTAGGATGCTTCCAGGCATCCTTTAGAAAATAACCATATGCTTTTCTGCGGATCCTCTTAGATTCTGAGTCAGACCAATTTTCCTGTCTTGTCAGAGTACTCAAGTATTGACCAATAAGCAACCAATCTCCTTCATACATTTCCTCAGTAAAAGACTCAAGTGCATTTGATAGGCAAGTATGGTCCCCTTTTGCATATGCAATAGTGTAGAACTTTGTACCTACATCATCAATATCACTAATCATCCCTTCTTCATCTTCATACCTGGCTCTTGATAGCATATCTGCAACTGGGTTGTCTTTTCCTGCAATATGCTCAAACTCAGGATTTAGTGACTTGATATAGGCAATCCACCTAAGCATAGCGATATCTGGAGTGGTGCAGCTTACAATCATCCCAAGGAGTGGCAAGCAATCAGTTTCCACAAGTACAGATACCCCAATAAGATATTCTTTTTCATATTTTAGAGCAGTGACTATTCCCCATAACTCTCTCTTGATCTGCGGATATTTTCGTTGTCAAATGCTTAATACCTTTGCTCCAAATCTGATTACATACCTGTGATCATCCTCATCATCTTGCCCTACTGCCCATCCTATACTAGTAGGACTAGTATCAACTGTAATAATCACAGGCCTGCCACACTCATAATCTGCCTTCTTTAGAGTAGGTGATGATTGAAGCAGATATTTCAGCTTTCGCATAGCTTTAGTATGTGCTGCACTCCACAAAAATTTTTGATTTTTCCTCAAAAGTTGATAAAGAGGATCTGCTACATGTGCATAATGCGGGATCCATATAACATAAAAGACACATGCACCAAGAAATCTCCTCAGCTCTGTAACATTAATGCATATCTCTTTCATTCTTTGTATTACATCTATCTTGGCTGGACAAGGTCGGCATCCACTAGTACTACAAAGATGTCCCACTATTAGCACTTCACCAACCCCAAACACTGATTTCAGTCCAGATAAAGTAAGATTCACCTCTTCAAGCCTGAATAGAATCATATCACAATCCTTTATATAATTCGCCACAAACTTGCGGCACCCCTTTGAATCCAAATCCCCATCTTTGTCTTTCTCATCACAGCCTTTTATTGGCACATCATCCAGAAAAGGCATAGTTATTTGTGGTATGAAGTCTCGCAAGACTTTATTCATTCCATTCATCATATGCGCCACTGAGTTGGTGGCTCCCTTTGGTAAGGTACACATCCTTACCAATCCCAAAGGAGTTTTCATTGTGGTCAAGTCCCTGCTTTGTATATCCAGCTGGAACTGATCATATCCCGAATACAGATCACCCATAGAGTATATAGCTTTCCCTGCAAATGCTTCTGCAAACTCATCCACAATCGGACCTGCTCCTACATTCTTGATTGTGACTTTGTTTACAGGTTGCATGTCTTGAATGAAGCGCAATGTTCCATTTTTCTTTGGCACGGTAAACCATCTGTTGGAATATGGAGCGCATGATGGCTCCAAAATTCCCATCCTGATCTTTTCTTTTAGTAATTCCATCAGCTTTGGCAAGAGAGCCTTTGGTACTGGAATCGGCCGCCCGCAGGCTCCAGGGCACATGTGGTATAGTGAAGATCACCATTGGCACTATTACACTTGGATCAACACAGCCTATCTCGTGCGGCTGAAAAGCAAAGGCTTTTCCATGTTTTACAAGCATCTCCTCAAAGCATTCCCTTTCAACTGGCAATAAAAAATCCTTTTCACCAATCTTCAGCTCTTTTAGGGTTTCTTGTGTAAACTTATGCCCAATTTTCTTCGGATCTCTAAGATTCGGTTGCATAGAGGCTTCATCTAATTTCTCCTTACTTCCTGGTGGCAAGGGCAAGGCAACTAGTTTCACCTTCTTTGCAACCGTTTTGTACTTTGTATCAATATGAGCATCCATCTCACAATTCATGTTTTTACATTCCATCCCCTCAAATTCCCGGATTAGATCATCCATCCCCACAGATGACACCTCTATCATCTCATTTCCACCATGTAAGCATGCTCTTCCCATATCAAAAAGCACATCCATAGTATTCACAAATGACACCTCATCAAGCACCCCTGAAATAAACTCATTCTTCTCCAAAAGACCACACTGCTCAAAACCTTTTTGTACATTCTGTACATGTTGACGCATACCACGCTGCAAATCCTTGTTTTTTACAAAGACCAGTGACCCATAGCTAGAAAATCCCTGAAAATTTGCTGAAAAGTTATTTACATCGATTGAGTCCTGCGAGAACTCATTTTCCCTTGTACCATTGGAATCCCGCTTTACAATGGCACCTGGCCAAAATCCCTCATCTCCCTGTAGTTCATGAATTCTCTGTTTATCTTTGGGAGTGACTGTGCTCGAAGAGACTCACGGTTCCTTTCATGGTTAATGCAAACTGTCAAGAACTGAACAGCTTTCTTGTCATCTTTACTCCTTATTCTTGCATATGCCGAGCCATCATCCAAAACCTTTGTTTCCATCCTCACAGCTGTAATGTAGGGTTGCCCAAGGATAAGGGGATACGATGACATCTCCTGAACAAAGAAGTTCTGATCATCTTTCACATCCCCTATAGTTACCCTTACATTTGGACAGGCTGCATAGAGCTCTCCAGATGAGTTATTAGATGCTTTAATCATCCACCCATGATCTACATCCATTGGCCACTTACATTTGTTGTAGAGATTTTTAGCCATAAGATTTATCTCAGACCCATGGTCGATTAGAGCGACATACGGCTCTTCCAAGTCACCTATCTTGACAAGGGTTTCAGTGGTTGCTCTTGCCCAATGGCTCCTGGAGTAATGACTCTTTGTAAGAACTTCTTTTTCATCATCCTCATCCACAAAGCACACTTGTCGTGTCCCTTTATAGCAGAGTGATTACATTCCACCACATTTTCTCTCTCTTCCTTTCGCTGTACCTGTACCCCATGAGTCTTGGAAGTGCTTGCCTCCCCTTGTGATGGAATAGATTCAATTATGGACTACCTTTTCCTTCGTATAATATCAATTATCTCATCATGGAATTCTATCTTTGCGATCCCCAAGACTTCCCCTAGTGTAAATTCCACCCTGCTATTTAGAATCCTCTCTTCAAGCACCTTTTTGAGATCTGTTGCGCCTTCAATATCAGATTGAAGCTTATAGAGTGGACTTTTCCCTTTACCCTTCTCCTTCTCATGCCTCATTTTTGCTGGCACTTCTTCCATTGATACTTCCTGTGGAGGTCTGCTATGCGGTAGAGGCATATGTGATGGCCTAGGATCCTTCTTTTCACTTCCACGGGTAACTCTTTTTGATGATCCTCCTTCCTCATTTTCCCTTTTACGCTTCTTCTCTACCTGTGCCTCATTATTCTGGCATTTAGCAATGTAGGCATGAATAGATAAAGAATCCACAGGCTCCTCCCAGCCAGTCTCAAGACGTATACAGTCACCTGCCTCATGCAAAGCTTGCTTAGACACCTTCTTTGACGCAATTAATTCCATTGTTGATGGCCAAAAATCTTCATTCTCATAATCTTCATCATTCTTAGATCCCTGCTTTGATTGACCAGCCTTTAACCCATAGGTTGCTGCCTCAACCATAGAGATAGCATGGCTACCAGCCATATCCTCAACCATAGAGATAGCATGGCTAGCAGCCATATCCTCAACCAGCTTTTTCATCCCTCCTTTCCCAAAGTTTGTGCTTAATGGAAGACCAATCTCTGTAAGGTGGATTTTCCCATCTTTGAAAAACACAAGTTGATTTCTGAGGGCTTCTTTATAGCTAGCACAGTCTTTCTTTGCATGTTCTGGGTCATCACACCATATGCATCTGAATGTAAACCCTTCTTTGCTTTGAGGCCTTTGCATAGAAGCCTGCCCTAATGGTAGCCCTTTTTCCTCAATCCTAAACATCTTCAATTTTAGGTCTCGCATACCCTTAATAAGCTCATCCATCGGCCCTTCTACCTTTGGGATTGCAGCAGCTGGTTTTGGTAGATTCTCAGGGATAACAGCAGTTATAGGGGTTGCCGAGCTCATCCCCATTTTATCCCTCCTTCGCTGCCGCTTTGCTATCATGGTGACCGCATCCTCAACATCATTCTAATCATTCTTTAGCCCCTGCTCTGTATCCTTATCCTCAAGGAGAATTTCCAGTTTTTCTTGGAGATCTTTCCCAGCTGCTTTTAAGAAGAGCTCTGTTTTTTCCCTATCCAAGGTTGTGCGCTCAATCCTTGACAGCTGGGCATAGCGCTTCTCAAACTCTCTTAGCAACTCTGTGGCAGAAATTCCCATTTTGGGTTTTGTAACCCATTCCAAGAAAGTTCGTTTGGTCACTCGCTCGGAATCCTCCATGAAATATTCATCCTTTAAAGCAAGCTTGAACTCCTCCCAATTTCTGCCACCATGTGCTGTCTGCAATCCTCTTATACGCTCTCTTATTTCAAGAACACATACCAGCTCAAAGCTTCAAACCATATCCTCCTCAGTCACCCTGTTTAGCTCCATTTCCTTCATGTAATTGCGCAGGTACTTTGTGATATCCTTACCATCAAATTGATCCACCTTTTTCACAATTGATTGCAGTGCTTTGGTCGTGGAAATTTGTCCCCTCTCAGCAGCTTGCTGCTGTTGCATAAACATAGTAAACATCTGAAACATTTGCATAACTCCGGGGTCAAAATGAACCCCCTGACCCTCAGGATTCTCAGCCATAGCTTCCCTGTGTATTTCACCACACTCTCACCCCAGCAATTCCACGTCGGGTTCACCAAAAAGCTGTCAAGACGATGTGGGCGGTGTCACTGGGAAAGTGCGAGACTTCTGGTTGTGAGAGTAGCTTCTAATCCCAACAAAGAAATACACACACATACTCTTCAAAGAGCATAAGACATCTCCATTTTTGATGACATATACATGTGCCAATTCACCTCAATACATTCCCGAATTCAGCCTGATGATTGCACATAAATTGTGTATCAAGAGCATGTCCCGTTCCAAGCATAGATTTACTGACTCCTTTTTCCAAATGTCTCAAACCAATCACATGTAGGCATAACACATTCTACAAATGATTTCCATATACATGTGACCATTCACATCACATATACCATAAAATGCCAATTTCATCATTTTAAAATGTCTCCTGATCACCTGAAAACCTGCTTTCAGATTCCAACAATTCACAAGGCAAAAGATGGCACATGGAGCATGTACAACATATTCATCTGTCTTTAAAAAAAATCACCATGTCTATCAATCCGAAACCAAATGCCTTTTTATTCCATGGTTCTTCAAAACCATATATACTTTCAAAGGTTTCTTTAAAAAAAACTTCTATACGATTTTTTTCAAATCGTAAATAACATCAAATAAGATTTCACTTATCTGAGTAAAAAAGCAAATTTTTCTTTGTTTTTGCTATTTCCCATGCATTGCAGTTTGCGCCAGGTTCACAAAGCATCATATAATGTGTAATTTTTTCGAAGATCCTCTCCTGCAATAGCTCTCCATTCACTCATTAATTCCAGTATACATATAAATGGAATATGGAATAAGTAATGTAGATTGATGAGGGATAATGTGGAAAAATGAAAGTTAAAATAGAAATTGTATTGTAAACTGTTTGTAAATGACTGTTTTATGTCAAGAATGCTGGGGCAGCATTTTGACCATCTTGTGATTAAGGTCGTGGAGACCTAACTGATAAAGTTGCAACTGCTGACGGAGAGTCAATGAAGGACGTCTCGCGTAGCAAGGTCGCTTGACTAGCCTCGCTGCGATTAAAATGGTGAGCTTCCGGTACGGTGGATGAGGGGCCAAGGAAGCGGCCTATGAGTGAAGCGCTAGGTCACCTGCGAAGGATCCTAGAGGGTGCTGACCATACGGTGCTCGGGATCTGGGTCGCCTAGGATACCCACGCGTGCGTCGAGGAAGATATTGGAACAAGAGTAGGAGTTGTTTTCTGAAATCGGGCATGGATCTGGTTGATTAACCTTGCTGGTCTTCAATGGATGAGTCCATGGCTCTTTATATGGATCTGTTGGTTGATCTTGCTGATCTTCAACGAGAGTCCATCTTGATAAGAGATTATATTGCCGAGTATTATGGGCTAGGGATTAGGAAACGGCCCCTGTGTGGACAGGTGGTGAGCGTCCTAGTTGCCAATGATGCCATAGATACTCTGATGAAGAAATGATGGGAAAATCAAGAATCAACTGGATAAATTGGAAGATGGTGATCAGTGATACTATGGTTTTATTAAAGGTTTGTTTTAAACTGGTTGAATCTGTGAAAAGGCAATTTCATATTGGGTGTGTGAGTGGTGTGACTAGTTTTATTTTTGCATGAACATCCGGCTAGGGGGCCTTGGAACTCTTTTCCTTGGTACCCGGGACAAAACCTAACCAAATTCTTAATTGGATCCCATCACTACAGTGGTTGTGCGGTTGGCTAACCCGTGGGACTGGATGGTGTTAGGTTGGACTGATGGATCCGTAAATCGAGACTCGAACTTTTATTTTTACAATAGATAAAATAAATCCCGGACAGTAACTGTTCTATGGATAGGAATCAACGGCTGTGCCTCTTGAATGGGGAAAAAAGCGTTCATCCCAATGATCCAAGTGCAAGTTTCTCCCTTGATCTGACCAAGTAACTTATAGATGTAATTCGATCAGCTCGATCAGAAACGATCTTGACTACGTTAGAGTAAAACGTTATCCTGGTGGAATCGCCCGTGCTTTCCGGTAAAGGAAGTTTTTCCGGGTTCGGTTTTGGAACAACCGACGGATTAGTCTCTTATCCGGATATCCGTGGGTGAGGCCCCGAATGTGGGACCCCTGTCCCGCACACGAGAAGTGCTACTTCCGCTGCTAGTATCCCGAATCTGTTGCTCGGTGGGAGCAGGGATCTTACAGTTCGTATTAGAGCATTTGGTTAATAAAGATCAACTGAGAAGACAAACATATCAAAATTTTTTCAAGAAACAGAAAAAGGTTATAATTGTGTGAGATAATTCATACAGTTTGATATTCAAACTGAAATTCGTAATTTGGTAATTGGGTCTTCAGATGGAAGTGCCGCAATTATATAGAATCCCTAACTTGCTTGAGGCCTAGACATGATAGTATTTACCTTATAATTCCAAGGGCCGTGACTACCCGTATATACCGAGAGTATACTGCAGCTCTTTAATGACAGTATATACGAGTAAATCTAAGACTTGAAATTATAAGCGTTAATGCTATCCAGATGATGATTTTGAATGTGATTGATATGATTTTTAATTCTGTTTGAGAATTGATGAATTGATTTGGATTCTGATTGAAAATGCTGATTGAAAAATGTTGATTTTTAAAAATTAGTTGAAATATAATGAAACCACAATGAGGGGGAATGGGACGAGTCTCTCTATGATGATATTCATAACTAGAATGATGATAACGAATTCAGCAAATCACTACGAGATTAGTGGGTTGTGCTGTCAGATTGCTACTGTTAATACTTGACCGGTAGATCAAGTTAAGGGATGTCAAATTGAGAACTTGCTTGACTGAAACTTCTGTGGAGGAATGTTCCGAAAAGGAAACTTTTCGATCTAATGGACCATTATCATGTTAAAGATATGAATGATATAATCTGAATGAATTGTTATTTAATGATGAGTTCTATATAAGGGATATTTTTCCGAGTGTTCTGTTGGGTTGACCAAAATATAAGGAACCCCAGAATAAAATTGGATCTTAAGAAAAAGAGCTGTCCTCTACCTTGCGAGATGAGGACATCTCGCACTTTTTTAAGTGGGGTAGAATGTAAGATTTCTCCCCAGCCTTCGAGGTATATAGGAGTAAGAATCTCCCTTTCTGATCTTATAATTATTCCCTCTCTAAAATAAAAGAAAGTTTTTGTTTAAAAAAGGAAGACCCTTTCCCTAGAATACTTCTCAGGAGTCCCACCCGTTTTAAAGATTTAGAACAATGAGTTTAGAAGTGAGAATCGGTGTTTTGGATACCAAGGTTTTGGTTTTCATTCGAGTACGGCCCAAAAGAAGTTCTTTATCTCTTGGGGAGTATAAGAAGTTATCCCCTAGATATTGTGACCCTTATATCTGAATTCAATGAAAGTAGGTGACTTAGCCTACAAGCTTCTTTTATCTCCTCATCTCAAAATTCTTAATACCTTCTATAGAAAAATGTGTCAAACACAAATCATGGAAAGACGGTAAAACTTCAGTGGCAAGTTACCGTTGGCTTCTAGGTTACGCTAGCTCCTTCCTTTATATAAGTCGTAACTTTTACTTGTCGCTCACAGTAATCTTACTCCCATCAATCTCCTTTCTTTCTTAATCTCCTTCATGGCTTGGCAACAAGAATTAGTTTTATCCCTGATGATTTCTCACCTTCAAGACACGCAAGAGAGTCTGTGAAGAAAGACTTTATAGAACAGTATGAGCGCTCACTTTTTCCTCACCTAGGAACTTCTGTAGCTCAGACCAAATGGCGGACCTATCAAAACATAACTAGGGTAACACCCTGGGGTCAGCAGCACTTTCCTAACAATGTCCGCTTGGCCATGGTTATTGAAGCTTTGGGTTTAGGTCCCCGATACTACTGCGTCATGAGATCAAGGCATCTTGGGTTTTCTGAGCGAGTCTTCTTACTGGCGTGTTTTCTTCCTCATGAGAAGATATGCCTTTATCCCGTTTTTGGCTTACCTCTCAGAGGTCCTTTTGTTAGATCACCTCATACCACTGAGATAGGTGCGGCAATAACCAACAGAATCATTCCCATAGATGAGTTACCCTATACTTGTGCAGCTTGTGAGTGCTGCTTTTGTGACCATATGATGGACGGGCTTATGAAAGTGTAAAGAGTTCTTCTATCTTTACTGTATAAGTTCTGAGAATGAATAAAGTTTAAATCTTGTTCTTATCTTGCTTTTTTTAAGACTTTTCTTGGTGGTTAATCTTGATTAAAAATTTTCTCTAAGTCTCATATTCGTGCATCTTGCGAAATTATCCTAGTTTGCGAGATGAGGACATCTTGCATTTTTTAAGTGGGGTAGAATGTAAGATTCCTCCCCCAACCCCTTTTTGATGTCTGGTATCTTCCCCTGTAATCAATCCCTCTTCAGAAATATAAAGACCTTGTTTCTAACTGTTTTAGCCTAGAGAGAGAAAATTATTCTAGAGAGAGAATATTCAGATTATGAATATTTTTGGATAGAAAAAAAACTCATCTTATTAAAATAAGTTTCCTTGAAATAGAAATTCAAAAAGAATTTTCCAATGTGCAATTGGAATTAATTGGAAATAGGTATAAAGAACCTTAGTCTAAGGGTCTAGATTTTCAAAAAAGTTTTTGGATTATGGTCCAATTAAGGTTTCTATGGGCCAATAGCATCAATCCATGTGTAGGGAGGAGATAAATCCAAATTGTAAAAGAAGATACCCAAAAATGAGTAAATGCTCACATAAGATGAAGAGTTGAAAATGTACAAGGTTTATTAGTAAAAAAACTATGAACAATAAAATTTTGACACATATGTAAGGAAGGAGAGTTCTTTAAAAAAGGTGCATATTTCACATAAGATGAAGAGTTGAAAATGTACAAGGTTTATTAGAAAAAAACTATGAGCAATAAAATTTTGACACATATGTAAGGAAGGGGAGTTCTTTAAAGAAGGTGCATATTTCACATAAGATGAAGAGTTGAAAATGTACAAGGTTTATTAGTAAAAAACTATGAGCAATAAAATTTTGACACATATGTAAGGAAGGGGAGTTCTTTAAAGAAGGTGCATATTTCACATAAGATGAAGAGCTGAAAATGTACAAGGTTTATTAGTAAAAAAACTATGAGTAATAGAATTTTGACACATATGTAAGGAAGGGGAGTTCTTTAAAGGAGGTGCATATTTCACATGCTTGAATGAGTTTTAAACTCAAAAATAATGTGATATTTTTATCTCTCATATCTCTTGAACCAAACCAAATCAAAATGGAACCAAATCGAATCAAAAAGTAAGCAATCTAGGTCCAAATCTAGTCCAAATTCAACCAAACTGACTTGGAAAATTCTAGAATCAGTTTGTTTGGTTAGGAGCTCAACTTTTCCTATAAATAGAAGCCTTCCCTTGTTGAAAAAAATATAGTGTCTTATGCATTGTTACTCTACTCTACCTAAGCCAAGAACTATGAATTCTTTACTCGGGGGGTCCACCACTAAGAAATCATATGTATCACGTGCGTTCAAGGGGTAATAAAAAACCCCCTCTACCTACATGCTATCAACTAATAAAATTACCCCTCTTTCTTAAGGAACCTACGGGTTTTTTTCAAAAGTGTAATAAAAAACCCCCTCTTGTAGATGTAATCCTGTAGGTTTTGTCAATTAAAAAAACCCTCCTGATGAACTCACGTGCTACACTTACATTTTTTTAGGTGCACCCCCCGAGATTCTTTAATAATTCACTAGTTTTTGATACTTCTCTCTTTCTTCAATCCCCATTGGTGGCTTCATCAACATACTAAACCAATTGATTAATTGGGGGCCTCTACTGTGATCAAAGAATCAAGCAAATTATAAGATAAGTATAGTGAATTTTGATCTTTTCTATAATTTCTCAATGATTCTCTCTTCTCAACCCCTCTCAAGCTTAAAAAGCTTAATTGATATGGTTTTTGAAATGCTATTGAAATTAATTAATGATAGTAAAGAATTACATAAAATTCTACTTATGTTTAATTCTAATGGTCTTTATCTCTCTCAATTAAGAAATGGTCATACTCATGACCCTTTTCAATCCAAATGAAGCTTTTCATAAGGCTTTTTCTTAATCCAAGATTAAGCTATGCTTGAGGCCAAATTAATGGCTTTTTTCTATGCTTTTAGTTTATATATATTGATGATTCAATCCATTATGGATTGATGATCCAATTAGAGACCATTCTAATTATTTCCTTAATGATAAGCCTTATCCCTTAGAAAAAAATTGAGATTTATCAGTCATAGTAGCGGAGCTATGGCAAAATTTTTATAGAAATTACGCATAAAATAATTCATTCAAAGCATAAAAAGAGGACTTCCTACCATATTCTAAGAACTATCATCCTAGATTAATTAAAAGAATTTTATTATGCATGGAGATGTGAATGTTTGCATGTAGATGTAGATTTATGGATGTGAGTGTGAATGTGGAGGTGGATGTATGCATGGAGATGTGGATGTATGCATGTAGAAGTAGATGTATAGATGAGGATGTAAATGGAGATGTGGATGGATGCATGTAGATGTAGATGTATAGATGTAGATGTGGATGGAGATGTGGATGTATGCATGTAGATGTAGATGTATAGATGTAGATGTGGATGTGGAGGTGGATGGATGCATGTAGATGTAGATGTATAGATGTAGATATGGATGTATGCATGTAGATGTACATGTATAGATGTAGATGTGGATGTGGAGGTTGATGTATGCATGTAGATGTAGATGTGGAGGTAGATGTGGAGGTGGATGTATGCATGTAGATGTAGATGTATAGATGTGGATGTGAATGTGGAGGTGGATGTATAGATGTATAGATGTGAATGTGAATGTGGAGGTGGATGTATGCATGGAGATGTGGATGTATGCATGTAGAAGTAGATGTATAGATGAGGATGTAAATGGAGATGTGGATGGATGCATGTAGATGTAGATGTATAGATGTAGATGTGGATGTATGCATGTAGATGTAGATGTATAGATGTAGATGTGGATGTGGAGGTGGATGGATGCATGTAGATGTAGATGTATAGATGTAGATGTGAATGGAGATGTGGATGTATGCATGTAGATGTAGATGTATAGATGTAGATGTGGATGTGGAGGTGGATGTATGCATGTAGATGTAGATGTGGAGGTGGATGTATGCATGTAGATGTAGATGTATAGATGTGGATGTGAATGTGGAGGTGGATGTATAAATGTATAGATGTGGATGTGAATGTGGAGGTGGATGTATGCATGGAGATGTGGATGTATGCATGTAGAAGTAGATGTATAGATGAGGATGTAAATGGAGATGTGGATGGATGCATGTAGATGTAGATGTATAGATGTAGATGTGAATGGAGATGTGGATGTATGCATGTAGATGTAGATGTAAAGATCTAGATGTGGATGTGGAGGTGGATGGATACATGTAGATGTAGATGTAGATGTATAGATGTAGATGTGGATGTATGCATGTAGATGTAGATGTATAGATGTAGATGTGAATGGAGATGTGGATGTATGCATGTAGATGTAGATGTATAGATGTAGATGTGGATGTGGAGGTGGATGTATGCATGTAGATGTAGATGTGGATGTAGATGTGGAGGTGGATGTATGCATGTAGATGTAGATGTATAGATGTGGATGTGAATGTGGAGGTGGTTGTATGCATGTAGATGTAGATGTATGGAGGTGAATGTGAATGTGGATGTGGATGTATGCATAGAGATGTGGATGTATGCATGTAGATGTGAATGTACGCATATAGATGTGGATGTATGGATGTGAATGTGCATGTAGATGCGGATGTATGGATGTGGATGCATGAATGTGCATGTAGATGTGGATGTGAAAATAGATGTATGGATGTATGGATGTGAATATATGATATGTGATGTGAAGGAATCTGAAGTGATGAGATGAAAAATGATGTGATGGGATGAGTATACATATAAATGGAATATGGAATAAGTAATGTAGATTGATGAGGGAGAATGTGGAAAAATGAAAGTTAAAATAGAAATTGTATTGTAAACTGTTTGTAAATGCTGTTTGTAAATGACTGTTTTCTGTCAAGAATGCTAGGGGAGCATTTTGACCATCTTGTGATTAAGGTCGTGGAGACCTAACTGATAAAGTTGCAACAGCTGACGGAGAGTCAATGAACGACGTCTCGCGTAGCAAGGTCGGCCGAGGTCTTGACCAGCCTCGGTGCGATTAAAATGGTGAGCTTCCGGTACGGTGGATGGGGGGCCAAGGAAGCGGCCTATGAGTGAAGCGCTAGGTCACCTGCGAAGGATCCTAGAGGGTGCTGACCATACGGTGCTCGGGCTCTGGGTCGCCTAGGATACCCACGCGTGCGTCGAGGAAGATATTGGAACAAGAGTAGGAGTTGTTTTCTGAAATCGGGCATGGATCTGGTTGATTGACTTTGCTGGTCTTCAATGGATGAGTCCATGGCTCTTTATATGGATCCGTTGGTTGATCTTGCTGATCTTCAACGAGAGTCCATGGCTCTTTAGGAAACGGCCCCTGTGTGGACAGGTGGTGAGCGTCCTAGTTGCCAATGATGCCATAGATACTCTGATGAAGAAATGATGGGAAAATTAAGAATCAACTGGATAAATTGGAAGATGGTGATCAGTGATACTATGGTTTTATTAAAGGATTGTTTTAAACTGGTTGAATCTGTGAAAAGGCAATTTCATATTGGGTGTGTGAGTGGTGTGACTAGTTTTATTTTTGCATGAACATCCGGCTAGGGGGCCTTGGAACTCTTTTCCTTGGTACCCGGGACAAAACCTAACCAAATTCTTAATTGGATCCCATCACTACAGTGGTTGTGCAGTTGGCTAACCCATGGGACTGGATGGGGTTAGGCTGGACTGATGGATCCGTAAATCGAGACTCAAACTTTTATTTTTACGATAGATAAAATAAATCCCGGACAGTAACTGTTCTATGGATAGGAATCAACGGCTGTGCCTCTTGAATGGGGAAAAAAGCGTTGATCCCAATGATCCAAGTGCAAGTTTCTCCCTTGATCTCCAGGTAACTTATAGATGTAATTGGATTAGCTCGATGAGAAATGATCTTGACTACGTTAGAGTAAAAAGTTATCCTGGTGGAATCGCCCGTGCTTTTCGGTAAAGGAAGTTTTTCCGGGTTCGGTTTTGGAACAACCGACGGATTAGTCTCTTATCCGGATATCCGTGGGTGAGGCCCCGAATTGCGGGACCCCTGTCCCGCACGAGAAGTGCTACTTCCGCTGCTAGTATCCCGAATCTGTTGCTCGGTGGGAACAGGGATCTTACAATCCACATACAAAATGAGGATGAGAAGACTCCCACCTGAAGCCTTCTTGGTGTATAGGCAATGATCCTCCTCACTTTTTTTGTACCCCTGAGAATTCATGAAAGCATCAAATTTATGATACCATTCCCTAGGTGCCTGCTTCAAGCCATAGAGACTCTTTTGGAGCTTACAAACAAGACCCTCTTTCCCTTTGACTGCAAAACCCTCTGGCTGCTGCATATAAATCTCCTCATGGAGATCCCCGTGAAGAAAAGCTGTCTTCACGTCCATTTGGAATAAGTCCATATCATCATGTGCAACCAAAGCAAGAATAGCCCTCAATGTAGTCATTTTGACCACGGGTGAGAAGATTTCATCAAAATCAATCCCCTTCTCTTGCTTGAAACCCTTTGCAACCAAACGTGCCTTATACTTAGGTGATGAGCCTGCAGGTGCTACCTTAAGCTTGTAAACCCATTTGCATGGCACTACTTTCATCCCTGCAGGCAAAGACACCAGGTCCCATGTTGCATTCTTTTTCAGAGAGGCCATTTCAGATTGCATGGCTCTCTCCCACTTCAAATGATCATCCCTCTACATAGCCTCCTTAAAGCATGAGGGCTCTCCACAATCTGTAAGCAATACAAAGTCAACCCTAGGAACAAACCTGTTTGGAGGATGAGTTGGTCAAGTAGATTTTCTGAACCATGGAGCACCTGGAGCTGGCTGTCCAGCCTGCTCTTGTGGAAAAATAGGTGGTTGTACCACCTCTTCCTGCTGTATTTCCATGTTCTATTGCTCAGTATTTTGTGGCTGAATTCGAGGCAACACTTCTACCACCTCTTGAGGTTCAACATGAGCCTTTTCTGCAGCATTTCGGGGCTGTTCCTGGGGCTGTATTTGCTGTTGTACAGCCCTTGGATTTTGCTGTCTATGATGCACATCATCTTCATCAATAACCCTTATGACTTCCTGAGTCTTTGGGGCTGTTTTATATATGCATGTTTCATGAAAAATGACATCATTAGTGCGTATAAGCTTTTTAGCTTCGGGATCCCACAATTTATAACCCCATTCACCACTGTCACCATAGCCCAAAAAGATGCATCTGTGAGATGTGGGATCAAGTTTGGTCCTATCTTCCCTGCGTATGTGCACAAACGCAACACAACCAAACACCCTCAAGTGCTTATATGAGGGAGGCTTTCCCGTCCATAATTCTTCAGGCACTTTGAGTCCCGGTGTCCTATTCGGTGACCTATTAATCAAGTGAACAGCTGTTTGCACAGCTTCAGCCCAAAACCCATGGGGTGAAGCAGCATGTGACAACATACTTCGAACCTTCTCTTGAATGGTTCGATTCATACGCTCTGCAACACCATTTTGGGGGGGATTATAAGGAGGAGGTAACTCCCTTTTGATACCCTTACTGTCACAAAACTCTTGAAAAGCATTTGACATGTATTCCCCACCATTATCGGAGCGTAAACACTTGAGTTTCTGGCTGGTCTGATTTTCAACCATAGCAAGAAACCTCTGAAAAATACCAAATACCTCACTCTTCAAGCAAAGAGAGTATGCCCACACCTTACGGGTGGCATCATCAATAAAAGTCACCTTATTGATGATGCCACCTTACGGGTGGCATCATCAATAAAAGTCACCATATAACGAGCTCCCCCCAAAGATTACTGAGGCATTTCACACACATCAGTATGAAGAAGATCCATTGGAGAACTCCTTGGTGACAAATGCTTGGAATGTGGACCCTGAGTTTGCCGTCCATAAATACCATGATCACACTTAGACAAATCAGCAAACTTATACAAAGACAAGTAACCAAAACGGGCCAAGGTTTCCATTCCTTTGACACTCATGTGTCCCAACCGGCCATGCCACAGTGAAATATTTGTTAGCTCGGTTGCATTTACAAGATAATGTCCAAGGACATCTGAAGCTATAAGATGATACAAAGTGTCAATCTTCGGTCCTTTGGCATATACCATTTGACCCTTCTTGATTTTCCACTGTTTTTCACCAAAAGTAGTGTAGAAATCTGCATCATCAAGCTGCCCTGTACTTATCAAATTCTTTTTTAGCATAGGAACATGTTTGACATCCTTGAGCATAAAGTGATTACCATCTGCAAAAGCAAGCTGAATATCACCAATTCCAGTGATCTGACAAGCATGGTTGTCCCCCAAATAAACACATCCATAATTCCCACTGGAATACGTAACAAAACTCTCCTCATAAGGAGTCACATGAAAGGATGTGCCTGAGTCAACAATCCAATCCAGCTTTCGGCAATGAGTGAGTGTGCATTCACATTAGACACGAAAAGCACATCATGGAATGATATAACCTCAGGAACATGAGGTTCAGGAACACAAGGTACAATAGCACCATCTGTCACTGCATTAAGCTCTTCTATCTTCACACTACTCTTGCCTTTGCCTTTTACATCTTTTGCATTTGCATCTTCACCTTTGCTCTCTACCTTGCCTGCCTTCTTGTCTGCTTTCCATTTGAAGCAAAACTTTTGAATGTGTCCCTTTTTGCCACAATAAAAGCATTCCATATCTTGCTTTGAGCGGGACTTGCTCCTTGACTTACCATTGTTGCCTCTTCCCCTTGATTGAGATCTCCCACGTGCATTCAAAGCACTAGAGGCTTTGCCACTTTGATTGTTCCTGAAAGTATCCCAACTTTTGGGAAGTGTGCAAAGCAATAGAACAGCCTTCATATCCTCATCAATGTTCATCTTTTGAGCAATAATAAGTGTGCTCACAAGGCCGTTGAACTCATTGAGATGAGTTCCCATTGGTGTACCCTCTTTCATCTTCATTTCAAAGATCTTTTTCATCAAGTACACCCTGCTACTTGCACTTTCCTTTGCATAAAGACTGCTCAGCTTTTGCCAAACTCCCCACACGATAGTCTCATTTGCCACATTGAAGTAGACATTCTTTGACACGGACAACAAAATTGTATACTTGGCAAGATCATCAAGTTCCAGCCATGCATCATCATCCATATCATTGGGTTGAATGCCTTGTAGCCTGATTGGCTTGATAAGCTTTTTGATGAACAGCACACCATATATTTGCTCCTTCCAATAGTTGAAGTTCACCTGGCCCTCCAACTTTTCAATGGTGTAGCTGCCGCCTTGAGAAGTCTCAACTTGGGAGGATGAAGCCATTGCTTTAGTTGAAAGAAGACTCTTGCAAAAAAAAAATCTCGCAAAATAGTACTCCTCCCTGAGCGGAAGCACTCCCACTTAGACGACCACCTCTACGGTTGCCTCGTTGAAAAGAACGCCTTCGCACATTAAAGACCCGTTCCAACTATTGTGACTCAGGCTCCTCTTGTTGTGAAAACATAACTGCATCATGACCAACGCTACATCGTTGTTGACGTTGAGAATACTCAATCAAAGATATGCAAGTTTGGTCAAAATCAAGACCATCCTTGTTAGAAAGAATGGTAACAATGTTGTCATAAGACGGATCCTTTATTGTATCAAGAAGAATTGTAATAAGTTGCTTTCGTGGAACAGGATCACCCGCAGCAGCAAGTTGATTAATAATAGATTTGAAAGAATCAATATGTCTTGTCATAGCAGTACCAACTTCATACTGTAACTTTGAAAGCAAACCTCTCAAATAAAGTGTTTCTGTTAACAGACTTTTTCTGAAAATTTGCTATAAGATACTCCCATACGTCATGGGAAGTAGGAAAGTCATACACATCAAGCATGAGAGAATCACTAAGAGCAGAAAGAATATACTGATGAGCTGCTTTATCACGCCTCTGCCAATCCATATAAGCAAGACGCCATGCATCAAAAACAGGGCCTTCCGTGATAAGAACATTGTCAGAATTCGGAATAATAGGCTGAGACAGACATAGAGAATTGCCAATAACAACATCTGAGAGCTCATCGCCTTCAAGAATTAACAGCATCTTTGCTTTCCAACCGGGAAACCCTTGGCCTTGAAAAGAAGGAATAGAACGTTGGCCAGAAGGAAAACCATTGACGAGAACAGTCATAGCCATATCTATTTGCGAGAAGACGTATAAGATAAAATCACAAAATCTGCACACCATAGACAAGGACGACTGCAAGAGATAAGAGACGTCAATAAGAAAAGAGTCCTCAAAATAGCGAGACGTGGGATGCAAGATTCATTGGTAGACGCTGGATGAAAAAGCTAGATTGGTTGCTTTGCTAAAAATAGCAAAATTCGAGACGTGGGATGCAAGATTCAATGGTAGACGCTTGACGAAAAAGCTAGATTTGGCGGTTTGCTAAAAACGCTTGACGAAGAAGCTAGATTTGGGCGGGTTGCTAAAAACGCTTGACGAAGACAAAACCTGTGTGCTCACAAAGACACTTGATGAAGATGAAACCTGTGTGCTCACACAAAGAACCTGTTTTGCTGTTTTACAGATGCAGTTTGCCTGAACTATCATAACTTTTGACTCACAACTACGTTTGACAAACTTTTTTGATAGGATTCACCAGCACAATACAATCTACGCACCTGCACTGGTTTTGGTTTTAAGGACGCGATTAAGAAACAACTCTAATTACAACAAGTTAATCTATAAAATCATGTAGACAACACATAATCAAAGAACAATCTTGTAAGACATGACATTATAATCATGAATTTAACAAGAAGACATAGATGCTTCCCTCATAGATGCTCTGATACCATGTTGAAATGTAGAGAGAAAGAGACGAGACAAGAGACACATCATGTACGCTCCCAAAGACTGATTCATATTGAGGACAAGATACATATATATAGGTGAGACCAAGTTAGGTAGAGTGAGCCATATATAGAGCTCCAACAGTATATGCATGTAGTATTGAATACGTCATTTTGATTATATTTGGATTTTATGTGGATATTTGTATTAGTATTTAATCAATTAATTTATAAATTGATTGGAGTAGTTAATGTAACTCTAGATCCTTGGGTTAGTGTGATTAGATAGATTCTAAGATGCTTCACTAGGGTGTCAATAGATAGTTATTTTATTGTGTTGGCTGCCTATCATTTACTCTATTTTGGCGTCCATATTATTTTTTGGCATTGAATAGTTATTTTCATAGAGCATGTGAAAGCTCTCTTGTAGACATTTAATTTTTTATGCAAAGATTGTAAATATTATAGGGTCAAATGTTATCACCCAATTTCTTGCACAAAAAGAAAAGCAAGACATTTTTGCATTGAGAGCTAGCCCCAAAAGCGTTTTATGTTTGATCTATTACAAGCCTCCCATGGGTCCAACAACTATCTTTATGACAAGATCTATTTACGCTAAGGCATTTTTCTTAGCATTTTTTTATAAGTATGCTTACTCTTGCTCTATCATTTAGGATTGCAGTTGCCTGATATATGTTGTGGTTGATAGGAATGGGAAACCATTATTTCATCACTTTTATAGTAATGTTCCAATGGATTTACTGGAACTTATATGAATCTAGGAGTGTTACTAGCTCTCTCAAAGGTTGTGAGGTGTTGACCTTTACGTAATTTCCTTATTTACCTCTACCCATTTGTTTTACATCCATCTAAAGCATAAGATTGTTAAAAAATACTCTCATGATTGGCATTCTTTTATTTGATGACAAAAATGACATTGTGCTAGCTACATCTTGTGATTTGCATGCCACCTAACTTTTCCCAACCAGTTGCTCAAACCCACTTTTTGCTCTAGGTGGATAAACCTTATCCCTTGTTGCAAACACCCTATTCATGAGGTCGCCTTCTGATGCTTTCTCATCAAAGCTAAGCTCTTTCTCCTCTTCTTATTCTTCTAGAATTAGCTCTATGATATCAATTTTTCTAATTTATGTTACCTCCTAATATGGGGGTACACTATTTCAATAGCCTTGCTACTACTTAGTTTATGTTTGAACTTTCCCTGGGCTTCCTTGTAAATGGCCTTTACAGTTTTCAAATTTTCAATCTCTTTTTTAGCATTGGGATATTTTCGAATGACCTTTAGGTCATTGGCCTTTCTATGGCCTCCTGCGGTTTAGGGGATGTCTGTATCAGATCATCTTCTTCCAATTGATATTCCTCATGCTCTTCATCGGCCCCGTCCAAAATGTATTCTTCATCGTCTTCTTCCAATGAGCCGATTTGAGGTAGCACTTGCACCTCATCCTCCAGAGACTTGGCCTCCACATCATGATCTTGAAAGGTATGTTTTGAACAAGGGGAAAGTTGTATAACATACCACCACTTTGGATCAAGTTGATCGGCATGAAACACAACCTAATATCACAAAGCAAAGGGGTTACACTTTTTATACTACATCAAGATTTAATTTGGGATTGTTTGGGTTAGTAACTTGTTGAAAGTGTTGAGGTGGTACGAAGGTATCTTTCTCATCATTCCAAAACTTGGTGGAACCAATTTGGAAAAACCCATTTGGATGTTTCTTCACGGTTGCTTGAGCACCTCTATATATCCTCTTGAACCATTTGGCATCAAAGATGAATAGACTAAATGCTCTAAATCCAACCTCAAGAATATCCTGATTGAGTAGTTCCACAATACTCAAGATTGTCCTTTATGACATTGGTATCATGTCCAGTGGCATGTTCAGTGGCTCGACTTTCTTGCTCAAAAGTTGCCATCACAGCACAATCAAATGTGTTTCTTTTAGAATCCACACGCTATGTGCGAAAGTGCCTTCCCTCTAACCATATTGCATTATATAGTTTGTACTAACATTAAACAAAAACATGACATTTAGTATATATAGTGCATTAAACAAGGTATATACGTGAGATAGAGATGACAAATGTGCTACTTGAGGGTCACATCCTCTTGCATACGCATGCTCTTCTCTTGTGATCATCTCTTCATTTTGCGATGCCATCAAGACTGTCATACAAAGCCATTCTATATTGATCACATATGGTAGAGGTTCCAAGCTAGGAGGGAATGGCAAGCGTTTATTTGCTCTTCTGAAATCTCTTCTCTCATCCTTTCATCTATTGATTGCATCCTTGTATCTCCCAATCCACTTCTCCATGATGGGACTATTTAGAATGCAGAATGTATTCACCTTATGGCATAATTCTTCATCCAATTTATATTAACCCCTCTAAATACCATGCAATCATCGGGACATGCATGTATTTTTGTGTAATCCATACCTAGCATAGAAAGCATTTTACGACACCCATCTTGTGAGTTTGGTAATAGATTTTGAGGGGAAAGAATCTTCTTGAGAAGCCTACAACATAGGGTAAGAAATCATATGTCAAAATATTAGCAAGGAGAGTATATAGAACATCAAATATTTTAAATAAAATGAGGCGGTCTTACTGAAGAAGACTTGTGACACTTGCATCACTCCATCCATAAGTTGTTTGCAAGTTCAATAGCTCCAAGTTTGCTCGCAGTGTGGATTACAAACATCCCTCATACAAAGCTGTGCTTGCCTATGTTGTATGCAAGGTTTCCTCCTCTTGTGACATTGGAGATTGCTCACTATCATCTATGACCTCCCTTCCAAAGAAGTCATTCATTGTGTCCTCCATGATGAGATTCTCTTCCTCCTCATGTGGAAATAGTAGAGGCACATCATTCATTGGTTGGGGAAGATGAGTCTCAGCCATGCTTTCCATATGAAGCCTTGCCACCTTCCCCACTCTACCCAATGTCACCGAATGGTGTGGCATGTTACATAGAACTCTCCTATGATTCTCCTCTATGTCATCATCCGGGCTAGGGCTATGCATAGTCGTCTTTATGCATATGGCTTATTCATAGGGCTATGCATAAGGGCTAGGCTGTGCATAGCCCTTTTATGAAACAGGGCTTATGCATAGCTGTCTTTATGCATAGGGCTATGCATAAGGGCTAGGCTATGTATAGCCCTCTTATGCAAAGCCTTGCCTTATGCAATAGGGCTTATGCATATCCCTCTTTATGCATAACCCGCGTGTGCAATAGGGCTTCTTCATAGGC
Organism: Cibotium barometz; assembly: GCF_041138505.1. NCBI lineage: Eukaryota > Viridiplantae > Streptophyta > Polypodiopsida > Cyatheales > Cibotiaceae > Cibotium > Cibotium barometz. Next base: position 19,192,086 of record NC_141054.1, read on the forward strand.
CTTATGCATTATGCATAGGGCTTATCTATAGCCTTATGCATAGGCCATTGCAAAGGCCATTGCATAGCCTTGTGCATAGGGCTTATACATAGCCTTGTGCATAGGGCTTATACATAGGGCTTATCTATAGCCTTATGCATAGGCCATTGCAAAGGCCTTATGCATAGGCTATGAATAGCCCTCTAATGCAATAGGCCTCTTATGCAATAGGCATCTTATGCATAGCCCTCTTATGCATAGCCCTCTTTATGCATAGCCCGCTTATGCAATAGTGTTATGGTTCATATGGATTCAGCTACTAGTAGAGGAAAGCCCTCTTTGTTTATGCTTCTTCTCTTTGTGTTTTTGCACCCCCTTGGATGCGGGAATTAGGTTTAGATCAAGAGCCGTATGCATACAACCTATACATATGGCTTATGCATAGGCCTTATGTATAGGCTGTATGCCGTATGCATATGGGCTATGCATAAAGCATACGGCCTATGCATAGGTCATATGTCGTATGCATAGACATACAACCTATGCATAGGTCGTATGTTGTATGCATAGGCATACAGCCTATGCATAGGCATTATGCATAAGCCGTATGCATAGGCTGCATGCATAAGTCGTATGCATATGGCATGCAACCTATGCATATGGCTTATACATAGGCCATATACGTATGCATACGGCCTATGCATATGGCATACGGCTTATGCATAAGGCCTTTGCATACGGCTTATGTATAGGCCATATGCCATATGCATAGGTCGTATGCATACGGCCTATGTATACGGCTTATGCATATGGCCTATGCATAGGCCTTACTCATAGACCATATACATAAGCCGTATCCATAGGCCATATGCATAAGCGGTATATGCATAGGCCATATGCCATATGCATAGGTTGTATGCATACGCCATATGCATAGGCCTTATGCATAGGCTGTATGCATAGGCCTTATGCATAGGCTGTATGCGCTATGCATACGGCCTATGCATATGGCCTAAGCATACGACTTATGCATACAATCTATGCATATGGCATACGGCCTATGCATACGGCTTATGCATACGGCCTATGCATACGGCCTATGGATACAGCTTATACATAGGCCTTATGCAGAGGCCATATTCATAGGCCATATGCATACGGCCTATGCGGGCTGTTGCAAGATCAGGGTATCCAGTTTTGTCCAGTTTATGCAGAACTGGGACATAGCTTGGAGAGCAAATTTTGGGGGGCAAGGTACTTAACATTGAATCAAGCAAATAATTAAAAATACACTTGCCCTTAAATTAACCTAATATAACTTAAATTAATATAAATTAGTCTAATTAATCAAAATTAATCAAAAATATGATGAAATAATAAACAAATGATCTTTCCATACTTAGAGTGATCCAATTTATTTTTCCATAGATGCACCATTACAAGTACACTAGTCCCTATAGGTTTTAGATGATTCACATCAAAAATGTAATTTTACTAATTAGATTATTAATATTTGCAGGCCTTCTGATAGTCTGGAAGAATTTTGAAAAAGAGATCATTAAAAATCCAACCATTGGATTTGCAATTTTTACTAACCACCACATTCTACTAATGTCTTAGTATCTACCCACTCTTTTGATCTACAAGATTGAGGATTTTAAGTGGTAGCTATTGTGGGTACAAAAACAGGCGTATATTATAACACTTTAGAGACCTTGAAATATTTAAAGAAAATAGACAAATATCTTAAAGTTTTCTTGAAAAATCAAGTTAAGCTCCATATTATGTGAAGATCTAAGGTACAAAGTGGGAATCTCATATGAGTTTATATGTAAAAGATATTAGCATTTTATGGAATCAGTTCAAATTTGGGACAGGGTGTATACATTGACCTTGTACCTAAGAAAATGAGGACTTTTGACCATCTAATGCTTAATCAAATTATGCAACTATATTTCCAACTTTGAATATGATGTTCCAACAAAAGAACTTGAAACGAAATTCCTTCATTTACTAGGAGAGATTAGCCACTAAAGGTAAACAAATGCCTGTTTTTTTACTGTTTACAGGGTGCCTGAGTGGACAAAACTGGGCACCCTGATCTTGCAACCACCCATGCATACGGCTTATGCATACGGCCTATGCATAGAGATATGGGGCATTGTTATATGTGATCTAGAACACTACTTATGTCAGGTGAGGAGTGGTTATCTGAGTAGGTGGTTGTAGTGGAGGGGGAGCCCTCGATCTTCTCACTATTCTTCTTTTGCAAAAGAGGAGTTTCCTTTGGTTTAATAGTGGGGAGCATCCAAAAGGGGCACTATCCACCCTGCTTGTCCAAGCAGTATTGTAGGAACTCATAACGTCCATTGCCACTATCTCTTGGTCACTTGCATCAAGATCTACCATCTCTAGATTTGAAAGGGAACCACATGATCTGCAATTGCTCTCCACACAAGGCATCATATGGTAATGAGCATCCTCCATGCGTGCACACAAAAGAGAGTGGATGAAATCACAAGGACTGCGAGGCAAATCTCTATGCCCACTAATAGAATGGAACACGTCATAAAAAAGATGGAACTCAACATGGTATCGATAACAACATGTGTCACGTTGTCATTGTAAGTACCTCACAAACCAAGGATTACACCCCTCAAATTACCTTTGCCCAATTTTAAGGTCTAGATATGATGCCACAAACCCTGTTTGGGTTATTTCAATAAAGCACGCATCGTGCTAAATGAACACTCCTCTTATGACTCTCTTACGCAAAGCTTTCTTGAAAGCCGATGAGGGGTGGTTGCAGGATCAGGGTGCCAAGTTTTGTCCACTCAAGCACCATGTAAACAACAAAAGAAGAGGCATTTGTTTACCTTTAGTGGCCAATCTCTCCAAGCTAATGAAGGAATTTCCTTTCAAGTTATTTTGTTGAAACATCACATGAAAAGTAGGGAATATAGTTTCATAATCTGATTAAGCATTAGATAGTCCAATGCCCTCATTTCCTTAGGTATAAATTCAATGTATACACCCTGTCTGAAATTTGGAGTGATTCCATAAAATGCTAATATCTTTTACATATAAACTCGTATGAGATTCCCACTTTGGACCTTAGATCTTCACATAATATAGAGCCTAACTTGATTTTTTGAGAAATTTTAAGCTATTTGTCTATTTTCTTTAAATATTTTAAGATCTTTAAAATGTTATAATATATGCTACTTTTTCCACCCACAATAACTACCACTTAAAATGCTCAATCTTGTAAATTAAAAGAGTGTTAGATATTGAGACATTAGTAGAATGTGCTGGTTATTCTAAATTTCAAATCCAATGGTTAGATTTTTTATGTTCTCTTTTCCAAAATTCTTCTAGGCTATCAAAAGGCATGCAAATATTTGTAATCTAATTAGTAAAATTACATTTTTGATGTAAATCATCTAAAACATAAAGGTACTAGTGTACTTGTAACGGTGTATCTATGAAAAAAAAATGGATCACTAAGTATGGAATCATCACTTTTTAATAATTTCATTATATTTTTGAGTAATTTGGATTAATTAGACTAATTTGTATTAATTTAAGTTATATTGGGTTAGTTTGAGTACATGTGTATTTTTATTAGTTCCTTGATCTCATTTAAGTACATTTTTTCCCTAAATTTTCTCTCTAAGCATTATCCTAGTCCAGCATAAACTGAACACCCTGATCTTGCAACAACCGTGCGGCACGACAATTTTCCTCTCAAAACCTTTCTATCAAGACTCTAGTGGTTTTATATAGTAGGGTTGATCATGCCTAGCTACACAATCACTACTCGCTCACCAAGCACTAGCCTCATTGGCATCTAAACTTTGCCGTCTAACTAGAGCTAACTCTAAGTGCGGGTGGTGCTATGGAAAGGATCCGAGATGTGGCACTCACCTTACCCTTCATTTGGGAGTTACTTATGGCTGCCCCCCACGATAGCCCGTTGAGCAGTCAAAATGTCTGTAGAGTTCCTCTTTTTGTTAACTGTATAAGAACGACGAACACTTTATAACACCCCCATGCCACCCCTCCTCTCTCTTTGACCTCCAATGTTAGAAAGCGCCCTACACGCTCAACCATGTTAGACTGATCGATTATATCATTAAGTACACATGCCTGTGAAGAAAGCGTGAGGTCTTTGAAATAGAATTGGAAGATTGCATGGGCACGACGATGTGCCCCAAACTTTGATAGTTCTTTCCTATCCACACTACGAGTTCCCAAAGGAGGGGGTGGGTTCTTGTGGAAGAGAAGGGGGCTCAGGAAGGGCTAGTTCATGTGGATTATCTAAACTAAGGGATAGTGGTGAAGAAGAGGGCGGAGGGAGAGGAAGAGGAGGGACAAGGCTTGGATCATCGCCAAAACAGAAGGTGTTGCTTGTTCCGCTCTCTCTTTCTCTCACGAGCTACCCTTTTCCTCTCATCCTCTTGATGGGGGGAAGTCTAGTTCTATCACATTTATGACTCCTACGACTTTGAGAACCCATTCTGAAGGAAGCTAAGAGAGAAAAAAATTATGAAGGATCAATGATGGGATAGTACTAGAGATGTGTGTTTATATAAGAAAAACAATTTATCCACTTCACATCTCATTGGATTTCCTATCTAAGTACGTGATTGATTGGATAATTAAGATTTAAAAAAAATTATTATCCCTTTAAAATTTAATATTATTAATAATAAATATTTATAATCTAAATATTTATCATTACTAGATATATAAATATATTTTAAAATTATCTTTTGTTTTATAATATAGCTAAATTTTCTTTCATAATGTGTCTTTTCAAATTTTATTCAAAGTTTTTTCCTACACATAAAATACTTCCAAGAAATATTAAATTTAAAAAATCAAAGTTTTAAAATGAAATAATTTGGACTTTAAAATTTTATTATTTATCTAATTTTAAAATAATAATCCTTTGAAATTAGTGATTTTAAATTATTTTATATTTTTAAGTCATATATATTTTATTTGTTAAAATTTTATATTTTAATTCTCTTTTTTTAATAACTAAAAATATACTAAATTAACTTTTTCAAAAATATATTTTTAAAAAAAATGGGAAGATGGGAAGGAGGTACCACGTGTCAGGCATAATTACCATGTGGCACTTACTTGACATGTGGCGCTATTATTGCTTATGTGGATATACTCCCCATGTCTACATGGCTTAACATATAGAGGGATGATGTGGAAAGATGCATGACATGGAATTCCATGATGTGGCATGCTATGTCACCAAGTGCAAGGTGGCATTGCAAAGGTGACAAGAAGATGTGGAATTAAAGATGACTAGGATGATGAGGTGGGAAGTCAACTAGGTTGACGATGTGGACATGGAGGGTGGACGTGGCAAGGTGAGGTTGCATGGTGCTTATGTGGATCCTCTTGAAGTTGTTGTGGACATAAACTGGCATGCACATATAAGATTTGTGCCACCAAAGCCCCACACATAGCATGATAGCTAGGCTTTGAAGATTACCAAGCCTAGATTTCCAAACCTAACTAGGATTTGTTTTAGACTTGAAAAGAGAAGCGTGGACACAATATGGAAATTTTCACTTGGGAGGATTGAAAATGGACCTTCCCATACTCAAATTAAGCCAACTTTTTTAAATAAATTCATAGTAACAAGTATATTGATCCCTAGAGTTTTATGATTGAAAGATTCAATATTTGATTTTTAAGAATTAAATTAAAATTGATTTAATGGACCTCTAACAATCATAATAAATTTTACAAAGTAAATCTACAAAAATCCAACCAACACCATATTGGGGAATATGGGAATTTTCCACAAGTTTGGGACATGTGGTCAAAACTTTAGATTTTCCATAACTTGAACACCATTATTCCAAAATGAACGCTTTATGGCTCTTTAGATCCCATTTTTCAAGCTCTTTTGATAGGTCACATGATAGGGTTTTAAGAAACTTACAAACATGTTATCCACGTCTCCCTTTTTCTAGTATTCAAAAATGGGAATTGAGAGATTCCCAAATTCACAAATATGGTGTTAATCGTTATATTTGTAATAATCACTAGATCCATAAAAATTGATCATTTTAAAAGGTGGATGTAGTGGGAGGACAAAATAGAATGTTTTTTTTAACAATTCTAATGCATTTTAAATAATATAGAAAATAGTACAACACATCAAAAATTACTCGATAAATCAAGTTAAGCTCTACGTTATGTGAATTTGTGATATACAAAGTGGGAACATCATATGAGTAATAATGTAAAAGTTATAGCCAATTTACTCACATTTAGTATACCTGTCCAAACTTTTGAGACAGGGCATGTATACAAATTTTGTTCCCAAAGAAAAGGGGCTTTGCAATTATTAGATATTCCATCAGATTATAGTTTTAGTTGCCCAATTTTACCTGTGAAGTTTCATTAGAAGACCTTGAAGTTAAACTACTTGGCTAAATAGGAGAGATTAGCTATTCTTCTTGAAAATCTACCTATTTTCAGGCTAAACCCAAAGGGGGTCCACTAAACAAAACTAGATAAGTTCATCTTGGAACCACACTCTAGTTCTTATTTTTGTATTGATATTTCATTGAATTAATCATTGATATGTTGTGTTATCAATGTCTATTTGAAACATTCTATGTAGAAGCTAGGGTTAGGGGGGTTAAGCTTCAATGAGAAGGGAAAAAGAAGAAAAGCGAAACTTAAAAGAGAGGAAAGCAAAGGGAAAAACTCACAAGAAAGCTTGTTTACATAGGAGATGAAGAAAAAGAGAAGACGTACCTTGCTTGAGCTTGAGGAGGATAGGATAAGAGGGGGATAAGGTGATTAGACATAAACATGCAAAAAAATCCAAGGTATCAAGGTTAGTATATTCAAATGATAAAATCAATATGACCACAAAAGAAACAGGAGTACTTTTTCCCAGCTATGCTGCTAAGTAGCATTTTTTTTAACAATGTAGGAGCGTTTTTTTACTGTTAGAAATGCCACCGTTACTCAGCAGTGTTTTTCGTTGCTCATCAGCAACGTTTCTAGCACAGCTGCTCAAAAACGTTGTCGAGACGTGGGCGGTGTCGCTGGGAAAGTGCGAGACTTCTAGCTGTGAGAGTAGCTTCTAATCCCAGCAAAGAAATACACACACATACTCTTCAAAGAGCATAAGACATCTCCATTTTTGATGACATATACATGTGCCAATTCACCTCAATACATTCCCGAATTCAGCCTGATGATTGCACATAAATTGTGTATCAAGAGCATGTCCCGTTCCAAGCATAGATTTACTGACTCCTTTTTCCAAATGTCTCAAACCAATCACATGTAGGCATAACACATTCTACAAATGATTTCCATATACATGTGACCATTCACATCACATATACCATAAAATGCCAATTTCATCATTTTAAAATGTCTCCTGATCACCTGAAAACCTGCTTTCAGATTCCAACAATTCACAAGGCAAAAGATGGCACATGGAGCATGTACAACATATTCATCTGTCTTTAAAAAAAATCACCATGTCTATCAATCCGAAACCAAATGCCTTTTTATTCCATGGTTCTTCAAAACCATATATACTTTCAAAGGTTTCTTTAAAAAAAACTTCTATACGATTTTTTTCAAATCGTAAATAACATCAAATAAGATTTCACTTATCTGAGTAAAAAAGCAAATTTTTCTTTGTTTTTGCTATTTCCCATGCATTGCAGTTTGCGCCAGGTTCACAAAGCATCATATAATGTGTAATTTTTTTGAAGATCCTCTCCTGTAATAGCTCTCCATTCACTCATTAATTCCAATCCCTAGAAGCTGTATACAGTAGGCGCAGTTTTGATTTAAAAATCACTGGTAGAAGACGCCCTGGTTCTCATTTTCTGCACACACACTCTTACGATATGCGCCCTCCTGGTTTTTCTCTCCTTCTCGCAAGGAATTCGGGCGCCTCTCCCTTTTGCAGCTGAAATTTCGTATTTCCAAAGTTCCCAAAAACACTTGCGCCACCTTTTTTTTGCATTAATTTTGGATATCTCCTTTTTTGTTACTGCCACGCAAGCTGCCGTCTTTACTACCTTCTATACATGTGATATATCTACTCCTCGTATGCATATGCTTGGACCAAAATAGCATCAAACATCATATACATATCATAAGTCTTCTAAAGCATGCATCATGCTTGCACTCCCATAAGAGGTAATCATTGATTCGGCCCATCGATACCATAGAGAAGCTACTACACATCATGCACATGGGTAGCCATTCACATCATTTACATAACTCTTTGACGAGCCACCCATACCATCATTTACATAGCCATGCAGACCATGTACATAATTGAGTGTTTCCAACTTACCCATGAAGTCTGAGTAACAGCAGAACCACCACCACCACCTTACTCACAAGAGCCATCTTGAAATAGCTCTCACTAGCATAGTTGCCACTAGGTTCACCATCCATGGGCATAAAGATATTATTGAAGGGATCATTCTGCCTATGAGGATACACAAAGGCTTTGAATGTGTGCAGTATCTTATTGAAGTTCTTCTTCTTTTGCTCATTCCGAGTAAGAACTGAAATCATGGCATTCCAAGACACGATATCTCCAAAGGGTATTCTTCAAAACCAATCCTTATATCATACATGCTCTCACATTTCCATACATGTTGAGAAGGGTGTTCCCTACTGCAAGGTCTACCATAAGCATAAGGCTCCATAATTCACACCACACTCATGTACAGAAGCTTCGAGACCCGACTCAGCCCTCGGCTTGTCTTATTGAACCTCATTTACAATATGAACATATGTACATGGGCATCATATAATGACTCAAGTCATGGCACTTAATCCCATGCATGTGGATTTGCATTTAATGGCCTCATATGCATGGTTTCACACCATAGACGTGCCATGGCACGACATCCACCCCCTCTAAACCTGCACATCCTCTGGTATCCATACTATCACTGTCAAGCCTCTCATCCTGAGTCTCCTCTGAATCAAAAGGATCACTGTCATGCTTTCTTTTAAACATCTTGATTCTTTTGCGTGCCACAAGATTCTTTATCTCTGTTCCATCAAGCTCACACAGGGTATACGTGGCATTCCCATGCACATGCTTGACAATGTAAGGGCCAAACCATCTTTTTGCAAACTTTCTTTGAATAGTGAACTGGTTGTCAAGGCTACTATCATACATTAGGACCCAATCACCTTCTTCAATAGGTTTTGGCCGGAGTCTGTGTCTTCTATCAAATCTTCCTTTATTTTTCAACCTTGCATCTTTCAAACGAGCTTTAGCAAGCTCTACATCTTCAGACCTCCTCTCCAGTTGCCTTATTCGTAATGCAAGGAGGTCTTCCCTGTTTAATCCTTCCACCCAGGGTAATACATTCCAAGTTGGAACTACTTCTTCAACTGGCATTATTGGCTTTTGACCATACATTAATTCTGCAGGCAGCTATGAGTTGTACGGTCAGCCCACAAAGCATATGGTAGCAGAAGTTGGCCACTCTCGCATTCTTTCTCTGCATGCCTTAGCCAAAGCTTTAATGATTGGAGGATGTCCTCGCTCACTTTTACCATTGCCCTCAGGATTGTAAGCACATGTTAGGGACAGTTTGATGCCAATTCTAGAGAAGAATTCCCTTGCTTCTTCAACATCTAGCTCACCCCTATCAGCTGTTATTTTCCCAACACAACCATACCGGCAAATCACATCTTCCAAGAGAAATTTGCATACTGTTTCCGTACTCTTTGTTCTAAGAGCACGCCCCTCTACCTGATTTGTCAAATCTTCTCTTGCAAGTGCTATGTACCGCATCTGCCAAATTCTCAAAGGCATTGTAACTAGATCCACTACCCATTTGTAGTGCATGGCAGGTGGGTAGGTTGGTTGCAAGCCATCACGATGTCGCACATTTGAGTACATTTGACATACCATGCATGTTTCCACATATTGGGAAATATCCTTGTACATTCCTTTCCACCAATATTTTTCCTTTATTTTGGTAAAGGTGGCCCACACACTTCGTCGATGTCCAGCCCAGAGACTCTCATGGAATTCTTTCATGAGCTTCCCTTGAGTCTCTTTATCACATATGACTCTCTGTGGCGGCATAGCATTCCTCTGCTTAGGATGCTTCCAGGCATCCTTTAGAAAATAACCATATGCTTTTCTGCGGATCCTCTTAGATTCTGAGTCAGACCAATTTTCCTGTCTTGTCAGAGTACTCAAGTATTGACCAATAAGCAACCAATCTCCTTCATACATTTCCTCAGTAAAAGACTCAAGTGCATTTGATAGGCAAGTATGGTCCCCTTTTGCATATGCAATAGTGTAGAACTTTGTACCTACATCATCAATATCACTAATCATCCCTTCTTCATCTTCATACCTGGCTCTTGATAGCATATCTGCAACTGGGTTGTCTTTTCCTGCAATATGCTCAAACTCAGGATTTAGTGACTTGATATAGGCAATCCACCTAAGCATAGCGATATCTGGAGTGGTGCAGCTTACAATCATCCCAAGGAGTGGCAAGCAATCAGTTTCCACAAGTACAGATACCCCAATAAGATATTCTTTTTCATATTTTAGAGCAGTGACTATTCCCCATAACTCTCTCTTGATCTGCGGATATTTTCGTTGTCAAATGCTTAATACCTTTGCTCCAAATCTGATTACATACCTGTGATCATCCTCATCATCTTGCCCTACTGCCCATCCTATACTAGTAGGACTAGTATCAACTGTAATAATCACAGGCCTGCCACACTCATAATCTGCCTTCTTTAGAGTAGGTGATGATTGAAGCAGATATTTCAGCTTTCGCATAGCTTTAGTATGTGCTGCACTCCACAAAAATTTTTGATTTTTCCTCAAAAGTTGATAAAGAGGATCTGCTACATGTGCATAATGCGGGATCCATATAACATAAAAGACACATGCACCAAGAAATCTCCTCAGCTCTGTAACATTAATGCATATCTCTTTCATTCTTTGTATTACATCTATCTTGGCTGGACAAGGTCGGCATCCACTAGTACTACAAAGATGTCCCACTATTAGCACTTCACCAACCCCAAACACTGATTTCAGTCCAGATAAAGTAAGATTCACCTCTTCAAGCCTGAATAGAATCATATCACAATCCTTTATATAATTCGCCACAAACTTGCGGCACCCCTTTGAATCCAAATCCCCATCTTTGTCTTTCTCATCACAGCCTTTTATTGGCACATCATCCAGAAAAGGCATAGTTATTTGTGGTATGAAGTCTCGCAAGACTTTATTCATTCCATTCATCATATGCGCCACTGAGTTGGTGGCTCCCTTTGGTAAGGTACACATCCTTACCAATCCCAAAGGAGTTTTCATTGTGGTCAAGTCCCTGCTTTGTATATCCAGCTGGAACTGATCATATCCCGAATACAGATCACCCATAGAGTATATAGCTTTCCCTGCAAATGCTTCTGCAAACTCATCCACAATCGGACCTGCTCCTACATTCTTGATTGTGACTTTGTTTACAGGTTGCATGTCTTGAATGAAGCGCAATGTTCCATTTTTCTTTGGCACGGTAAACCATCTGTTGGAATATGGAGCGCATGATGGCTCCAAAATTCCCATCCTGATCTTTTCTTTTAGTAATTCCATCAGCTTTGGCAAGAGAGCCTTTGGTACTGGAATCGGCCGCCCGCAGGCTCCAGGGCACATGTGGTATAGTGAAGATCACCATTGGCACTATTACACTTGGATCAACACAGCCTATCTCGTGCGGCTGAAAAGCAAAGGCTTTTCCATGTTTTACAAGCATCTCCTCAAAGCATTCCCTTTCAACTGGCAATAAAAAATCCTTTTCACCAATCTTCAGCTCTTTTAGGGTTTCTTGTGTAAACTTATGCCCAATTTTCTTCGGATCTCTAAGATTCGGTTGCATAGAGGCTTCATCTAATTTCTCCTTACTTCCTGGTGGCAAGGGCAAGGCAACTAGTTTCACCTTCTTTGCAACCGTTTTGTACTTTGTATCAATATGAGCATCCATCTCACAATTCATGTTTTTACATTCCATCCCCTCAAATTCCCGGATTAGATCATCCATCCCCACAGATGACACCTCTATCATCTCATTTCCACCATGTAAGCATGCTCTTCCCATATCAAAAAGCACATCCATAGTATTCACAAATGACACCTCATCAAGCACCCCTGAAATAAACTCATTCTTCTCCAAAAGACCACACTGCTCAAAACCTTTTTGTACATTCTGTACATGTTGACGCATACCACGCTGCAAATCCTTGTTTTTTACAAAGACCAGTGACCCATAGCTAGAAAATCCCTGAAAATTTGCTGAAAAGTTATTTACATCGATTGAGTCCTGCGAGAACTCATTTTCCCTTGTACCATTGGAATCCCGCTTTACAATGGCACCTGGCCAAAATCCCTCATCTCCCTGTAGTTCATGAATTCTCTGTTTATCTTTGGGAGTGACTGTGCTCGAAGAGACTCACGGTTCCTTTCATGGTTAATGCAAACTGTCAAGAACTGAACAGCTTTCTTGTCATCTTTACTCCTTATTCTTGCATATGCCGAGCCATCATCCAAAACCTTTGTTTCCATCCTCACAGCTGTAATGTAGGGTTGCCCAAGGATAAGGGGATACGATGACATCTCCTGAACAAAGAAGTTCTGATCATCTTTCACATCCCCTATAGTTACCCTTACATTTGGACAGGCTGCATAGAGCTCTCCAGATGAGTTATTAGATGCTTTAATCATCCACCCATGATCTACATCCATTGGCCACTTACATTTGTTGTAGAGATTTTTAGCCATAAGATTTATCTCAGACCCATGGTCGATTAGAGCGACATACGGCTCTTCCAAGTCACCTATCTTGACAAGGGTTTCAGTGGTTGCTCTTGCCCAATGGCTCCTGGAGTAATGACTCTTTGTAAGAACTTCTTTTTCATCATCCTCATCCACAAAGCACACTTGTCGTGTCCCTTTATAGCAGAGTGATTACATTCCACCACATTTTCTCTCTCTTCCTTTCGCTGTACCTGTACCCCATGAGTCTTGGAAGTGCTTGCCTCCCCTTGTGATGGAATAGATTCAATTATGGACTACCTTTTCCTTCGTATAATATCAATTATCTCATCATGGAATTCTATCTTTGCGATCCCCAAGACTTCCCCTAGTGTAAATTCCACCCTGCTATTTAGAATCCTCTCTTCAAGCACCTTTTTGAGATCTGTTGCGCCTTCAATATCAGATTGAAGCTTATAGAGTGGACTTTTCCCTTTACCCTTCTCCTTCTCATGCCTCATTTTTGCTGGCACTTCTTCCATTGATACTTCCTGTGGAGGTCTGCTATGCGGTAGAGGCATATGTGATGGCCTAGGATCCTTCTTTTCACTTCCACGGGTAACTCTTTTTGATGATCCTCCTTCCTCATTTTCCCTTTTACGCTTCTTCTCTACCTGTGCCTCATTATTCTGGCATTTAGCAATGTAGGCATGAATAGATAAAGAATCCACAGGCTCCTCCCAGCCAGTCTCAAGACGTATACAGTCACCTGCCTCATGCAAAGCTTGCTTAGACACCTTCTTTGACGCAATTAATTCCATTGTTGATGGCCAAAAATCTTCATTCTCATAATCTTCATCATTCTTAGATCCCTGCTTTGATTGACCAGCCTTTAACCCATAGGTTGCTGCCTCAACCATAGAGATAGCATGGCTACCAGCCATATCCTCAACCATAGAGATAGCATGGCTAGCAGCCATATCCTCAACCAGCTTTTTCATCCCTCCTTTCCCAAAGTTTGTGCTTAATGGAAGACCAATCTCTGTAAGGTGGATTTTCCCATCTTTGAAAAACACAAGTTGATTTCTGAGGGCTTCTTTATAGCTAGCACAGTCTTTCTTTGCATGTTCTGGGTCATCACACCATATGCATCTGAATGTAAACCCTTCTTTGCTTTGAGGCCTTTGCATAGAAGCCTGCCCTAATGGTAGCCCTTTTTCCTCAATCCTAAACATCTTCAATTTTAGGTCTCGCATACCCTTAATAAGCTCATCCATCGGCCCTTCTACCTTTGGGATTGCAGCAGCTGGTTTTGGTAGATTCTCAGGGATAACAGCAGTTATAGGGGTTGCCGAGCTCATCCCCATTTTATCCCTCCTTCGCTGCCGCTTTGCTATCATGGTGACCGCATCCTCAACATCATTCTAATCATTCTTTAGCCCCTGCTCTGTATCCTTATCCTCAAGGAGAATTTCCAGTTTTTCTTGGAGATCTTTCCCAGCTGCTTTTAAGAAGAGCTCTGTTTTTTCCCTATCCAAGGTTGTGCGCTCAATCCTTGACAGCTGGGCATAGCGCTTCTCAAACTCTCTTAGCAACTCTGTGGCAGAAATTCCCATTTTGGGTTTTGTAACCCATTCCAAGAAAGTTCGTTTGGTCACTCGCTCGGAATCCTCCATGAAATATTCATCCTTTAAAGCAAGCTTGAACTCCTCCCAATTTCTGCCACCATGTGCTGTCTGCAATCCTCTTATACGCTCTCTTATTTCAAGAACACATACCAGCTCAAAGCTTCAAACCATATCCTCCTCAGTCACCCTGTTTAGCTCCATTTCCTTCATGTAATTGCGCAGGTACTTTGTGATATCCTTACCATCAAATTGATCCACCTTTTTCACAATTGATTGCAGTGCTTTGGTCGTGGAAATTTGTCCCCTCTCAGCAGCTTGCTGCTGTTGCATAAACATAGTAAACATCTGAAACATTTGCATAACTCCGGGGTCAAAATGAACCCCCTGACCCTCAGGATTCTCAGCCATAGCTTCCCTGTGTATTTCACCACACTCTCACCCCAGCAATTCCACGTCGGGTTCACCAAAAAGCTGTCAAGACGATGTGGGCGGTGTCGCTGGGAAAGTGCGAGACTTCTGGTTGTGAGAGTAGCTTCTAATCCCAACAAAGAAATACACACACATACTCTTCAAAGAGCATAAGACATCTCCATTTTTGATGACATATACATGTGCCAATTCACCTCAATACATTCCCGAATTCAGCCTGATGATTGCACATAAATTGTGTATCAAGAGCATGTCCCGTTCCAAGCATAGATTTACTGACTCCTTTTTCCAAATGTCTCAAACCAATCACATGTAGGCATAACACATTCTACAAATGATTTCCATATACATGTGACCATTCACATCACATATACCATAAAATGCCAATTTCATCATTTTAAAATGTCTCCTGATCACCTGAAAACCTGCTTTCAGATTCCAACAATTCACAAGGCAAAAGATGGCACATGGAGCATGTACAACATATTCATCTGTCTTTAAAAAAAATCACCATGTCTATCAATCCGAAACCAAATGCCTTTTTATTCCATGGTTCTTCAAAACCATATATACTTTCAAAGGTTTCTTTAAAAAAAACTTCTATACGATTTTTTTCAAATCGTAAATAACATCAAATAAGATTTCACTTATCTGAGTAAAAAAGCAAATTTTTCTTTGTTTTTGCTATTTCCCATGCATTGCAGTTTGCGCCAGGTTCACAAAGCATCATATAATGTGTAATTTTTTCGAAGATCCTCTCCTGCAATAGCTCTCCATTCACTCATTAATTCCAGTATACATATAAATGGAATATGGAATAAGTAATGTAGATTGATGAGGGATAATGTGGAAAAATGAAAGTTAAAATAGAAATTGTATTGTAAACTGTTTGTAAATGACTGTTTTATGTCAAGAATGCTGGGGCAGCATTTTGACCATCTTGTGATTAAGGTCGTGGAGACCTAACTGATAAAGTTGCAACTGCTGACGGAGAGTCAATGAAGGACGTCTCGCGTAGCAAGGTCGCTTGACTAGCCTCGCTGCGATTAAAATGGTGAGCTTCCGGTACGGTGGATGAGGGGCCAAGGAAGCGGCCTATGAGTGAAGCGCTAGGTCACCTGCGAAGGATCCTAGAGGGTGCTGACCATACGGTGCTCGGGATCTGGGTCGCCTAGGATACCCACGCGTGCGTCGAGGAAGATATTGGAACAAGAGTAGGAGTTGTTTTCTGAAATCGGGCATGGATCTGGTTGATTAACCTTGCTGGTCTTCAATGGATGAGTCCATGGCTCTTTATATGGATCTGTTGGTTGATCTTGCTGATCTTCAACGAGAGTCCATCTTGATAAGAGATTATATTGCCGAGTATTATGGGCTAGGGATTAGGAAACGGCCCCTGTGTGGACAGGTGGTGAGCGTCCTAGTTGCCAATGATGCCATAGATACTCTGATGAAGAAATGATGGGAAAATCAAGAATCAACTGGATAAATTGGAAGATGGTGATCAGTGATACTATGGTTTTATTAAAGGTTTGTTTTAAACTGGTTGAATCTGTGAAAAGGCAATTTCATATTGGGTGTGTGAGTGGTGTGACTAGTTTTATTTTTGCATGAACATCCGGCTAGGGGGCCTTGGAACTCTTTTCCTTGGTACCCGGGACAAAACCTAACCAAATTCTTAATTGGATCCCATCACTACAGTGGTTGTGCGGTTGGCTAACCCGTGGGACTGGATGGTGTTAGGTTGGACTGATGGATCCGTAAATCGAGACTCGAACTTTTATTTTTACAATAGATAAAATAAATCCCGGACAGTAACTGTTCTATGGATAGGAATCAACGGCTGTGCCTCTTGAATGGGGAAAAAAGCGTTCATCCCAATGATCCAAGTGCAAGTTTCTCCCTTGATCTGACCAAGTAACTTATAGATGTAATTCGATCAGCTCGATCAGAAACGATCTTGACTACGTTAGAGTAAAACGTTATCCTGGTGGAATCGCCCGTGCTTTCCGGTAAAGGAAGTTTTTCCGGGTTCGGTTTTGGAACAACCGACGGATTAGTCTCTTATCCGGATATCCGTGGGTGAGGCCCCGAATGTGGGACCCCTGTCCCGCACACGAGAAGTGCTACTTCCGCTGCTAGTATCCCGAATCTGTTGCTCGGTGGGAGCAGGGATCTTACAGTTCGTATTAGAGCATTTGGTTAATAAAGATCAACTGAGAAGACAAACATATCAAAATTTTTTCAAGAAACAGAAAAAGGTTATAATTGTGTGAGATAATTCATACAGTTTGATATTCAAACTGAAATTCGTAATTTGGTAATTGGGTCTTCAGATGGAAGTGCCGCAATTATATAGAATCCCTAACTTGCTTGAGGCCTAGACATGATAGTATTTACCTTATAATTCCAAGGGCCGTGACTACCCGTATATACCGAGAGTATACTGCAGCTCTTTAATGACAGTATATACGAGTAAATCTAAGACTTGAAATTATAAGCGTTAATGCTATCCAGATGATGATTTTGAATGTGATTGATATGATTTTTAATTCTGTTTGAGAATTGATGAATTGATTTGGATTCTGATTGAAAATGCTGATTGAAAAATGTTGATTTTTAAAAATTAGTTGAAATATAATGAAACCACAATGAGGGGGAATGGGACGAGTCTCTCTATGATGATATTCATAACTAGAATGATGATAACGAATTCAGCAAATCACTACGAGATTAGTGGGTTGTGCTGTCAGATTGCTACTGTTAATACTTGACCGGTAGATCAAGTTAAGGGATGTCAAATTGAGAACTTGCTTGACTGAAACTTCTGTGGAGGAATGTTCCGAAAAGGAAACTTTTCGATCTAATGGACCATTATCATGTTAAAGATATGAATGATATAATCTGAATGAATTGTTATTTAATGATGAGTTCTATATAAGGGATATTTTTCCGAGTGTTCTGTTGGGTTGACCAAAATATAAGGAACCCCAGAATAAAATTGGATCTTAAGAAAAAGAGCTGTCCTCTACCTTGCGAGATGAGGACATCTCGCACTTTTTTAAGTGGGGTAGAATGTAAGATTTCTCCCCAGCCTTCGAGGTATATAGGAGTAAGAATCTCCCTTTCTGATCTTATAATTATTCCCTCTCTAAAATAAAAGAAAGTTTTTGTTTAAAAAAGGAAGACCCTTTCCCTAGAATACTTCTCAGGAGTCCCACCCGTTTTAAAGATTTAGAACAATGAGTTTAGAAGTGAGAATCGGTGTTTTGGATACCAAGGTTTTGGTTTTCATTCGAGTACGGCCCAAAAGAAGTTCTTTATCTCTTGGGGAGTATAAGAAGTTATCCCCTAGATATTGTGACCCTTATATCTGAATTCAATGAAAGTAGGTGACTTAGCCTACAAGCTTCTTTTATCTCCTCATCTCAAAATTCTTAATACCTTCTATAGAAAAATGTGTCAAACACAAATCATGGAAAGACGGTAAAACTTCAGTGGCAAGTTACCGTTGGCTTCTAGGTTACGCTAGCTCCTTCCTTTATATAAGTCGTAACTTTTACTTGTCGCTCACAGTAATCTTACTCCCATCAATCTCCTTTCTTTCTTAATCTCCTTCATGGCTTGGCAACAAGAATTAGTTTTATCCCTGATGATTTCTCACCTTCAAGACACGCAAGAGAGTCTGTGAAGAAAGACTTTATAGAACAGTATGAGCGCTCACTTTTTCCTCACCTAGGAACTTCTGTAGCTCAGACCAAATGGCGGACCTATCAAAACATAACTAGGGTAACACCCTGGGGTCAGCAGCACTTTCCTAACAATGTCCGCTTGGCCATGGTTATTGAAGCTTTGGGTTTAGGTCCCCGATACTACTGCGTCATGAGATCAAGGCATCTTGGGTTTTCTGAGCGAGTCTTCTTACTGGCGTGTTTTCTTCCTCATGAGAAGATATGCCTTTATCCCGTTTTTGGCTTACCTCTCAGAGGTCCTTTTGTTAGATCACCTCATACCACTGAGATAGGTGCGGCAATAACCAACAGAATCATTCCCATAGATGAGTTACCCTATACTTGTGCAGCTTGTGAGTGCTGCTTTTGTGACCATATGATGGACGGGCTTATGAAAGTGTAAAGAGTTCTTCTATCTTTACTGTATAAGTTCTGAGAATGAATAAAGTTTAAATCTTGTTCTTATCTTGCTTTTTTTAAGACTTTTCTTGGTGGTTAATCTTGATTAAAAATTTTCTCTAAGTCTCATATTCGTGCATCTTGCGAAATTATCCTAGTTTGCGAGATGAGGACATCTTGCATTTTTTAAGTGGGGTAGAATGTAAGATTCCTCCCCCAACCCCTTTTTGATGTCTGGTATCTTCCCCTGTAATCAATCCCTCTTCAGAAATATAAAGACCTTGTTTCTAACTGTTTTAGCCTAGAGAGAGAAAATTATTCTAGAGAGAGAATATTCAGATTATGAATATTTTTGGATAGAAAAAAAACTCATCTTATTAAAATAAGTTTCCTTGAAATAGAAATTCAAAAAGAATTTTCCAATGTGCAATTGGAATTAATTGGAAATAGGTATAAAGAACCTTAGTCTAAGGGTCTAGATTTTCAAAAAAGTTTTTGGATTATGGTCCAATTAAGGTTTCTATGGGCCAATAGCATCAATCCATGTGTAGGGAGGAGATAAATCCAAATTGTAAAAGAAGATACCCAAAAATGAGTAAATGCTCACATAAGATGAAGAGTTGAAAATGTACAAGGTTTATTAGTAAAAAAACTATGAACAATAAAATTTTGACACATATGTAAGGAAGGAGAGTTCTTTAAAAAAGGTGCATATTTCACATAAGATGAAGAGTTGAAAATGTACAAGGTTTATTAGAAAAAAACTATGAGCAATAAAATTTTGACACATATGTAAGGAAGGGGAGTTCTTTAAAGAAGGTGCATATTTCACATAAGATGAAGAGTTGAAAATGTACAAGGTTTATTAGTAAAAAACTATGAGCAATAAAATTTTGACACATATGTAAGGAAGGGGAGTTCTTTAAAGAAGGTGCATATTTCACATAAGATGAAGAGCTGAAAATGTACAAGGTTTATTAGTAAAAAAACTATGAGTAATAGAATTTTGACACATATGTAAGGAAGGGGAGTTCTTTAAAGGAGGTGCATATTTCACATGCTTGAATGAGTTTTAAACTCAAAAATAATGTGATATTTTTATCTCTCATATCTCTTGAACCAAACCAAATCAAAATGGAACCAAATCGAATCAAAAAGTAAGCAATCTAGGTCCAAATCTAGTCCAAATTCAACCAAACTGACTTGGAAAATTCTAGAATCAGTTTGTTTGGTTAGGAGCTCAACTTTTCCTATAAATAGAAGCCTTCCCTTGTTGAAAAAAATATAGTGTCTTATGCATTGTTACTCTACTCTACCTAAGCCAAGAACTATGAATTCTTTACTCGGGGGGTCCACCACTAAGAAATCATATGTATCACGTGCGTTCAAGGGGTAATAAAAAACCCCCTCTACCTACATGCTATCAACTAATAAAATTACCCCTCTTTCTTAAGGAACCTACGGGTTTTTTTCAAAAGTGTAATAAAAAACCCCCTCTTGTAGATGTAATCCTGTAGGTTTTGTCAATTAAAAAAACCCTCCTGATGAACTCACGTGCTACACTTACATTTTTTTAGGTGCACCCCCCGAGATTCTTTAATAATTCACTAGTTTTTGATACTTCTCTCTTTCTTCAATCCCCATTGGTGGCTTCATCAACATACTAAACCAATTGATTAATTGGGGGCCTCTACTGTGATCAAAGAATCAAGCAAATTATAAGATAAGTATAGTGAATTTTGATCTTTTCTATAATTTCTCAATGATTCTCTCTTCTCAACCCCTCTCAAGCTTAAAAAGCTTAATTGATATGGTTTTTGAAATGCTATTGAAATTAATTAATGATAGTAAAGAATTACATAAAATTCTACTTATGTTTAATTCTAATGGTCTTTATCTCTCTCAATTAAGAAATGGTCATACTCATGACCCTTTTCAATCCAAATGAAGCTTTTCATAAGGCTTTTTCTTAATCCAAGATTAAGCTATGCTTGAGGCCAAATTAATGGCTTTTTTCTATGCTTTTAGTTTATATATATTGATGATTCAATCCATTATGGATTGATGATCCAATTAGAGACCATTCTAATTATTTCCTTAATGATAAGCCTTATCCCTTAGAAAAAAATTGAGATTTATCAGTCATAGTAGCGGAGCTATGGCAAAATTTTTATAGAAATTACGCATAAAATAATTCATTCAAAGCATAAAAAGAGGACTTCCTACCATATTCTAAGAACTATCATCCTAGATTAATTAAAAGAATTTTATTATGCATGGAGATGTGAATGTTTGCATGTAGATGTAGATTTATGGATGTGAGTGTGAATGTGGAGGTGGATGTATGCATGGAGATGTGGATGTATGCATGTAGAAGTAGATGTATAGATGAGGATGTAAATGGAGATGTGGATGGATGCATGTAGATGTAGATGTATAGATGTAGATGTGGATGGAGATGTGGATGTATGCATGTAGATGTAGATGTATAGATGTAGATGTGGATGTGGAGGTGGATGGATGCATGTAGATGTAGATGTATAGATGTAGATATGGATGTATGCATGTAGATGTACATGTATAGATGTAGATGTGGATGTGGAGGTTGATGTATGCATGTAGATGTAGATGTGGAGGTAGATGTGGAGGTGGATGTATGCATGTAGATGTAGATGTATAGATGTGGATGTGAATGTGGAGGTGGATGTATAGATGTATAGATGTGAATGTGAATGTGGAGGTGGATGTATGCATGGAGATGTGGATGTATGCATGTAGAAGTAGATGTATAGATGAGGATGTAAATGGAGATGTGGATGGATGCATGTAGATGTAGATGTATAGATGTAGATGTGGATGTATGCATGTAGATGTAGATGTATAGATGTAGATGTGGATGTGGAGGTGGATGGATGCATGTAGATGTAGATGTATAGATGTAGATGTGAATGGAGATGTGGATGTATGCATGTAGATGTAGATGTATAGATGTAGATGTGGATGTGGAGGTGGATGTATGCATGTAGATGTAGATGTGGAGGTGGATGTATGCATGTAGATGTAGATGTATAGATGTGGATGTGAATGTGGAGGTGGATGTATAAATGTATAGATGTGGATGTGAATGTGGAGGTGGATGTATGCATGGAGATGTGGATGTATGCATGTAGAAGTAGATGTATAGATGAGGATGTAAATGGAGATGTGGATGGATGCATGTAGATGTAGATGTATAGATGTAGATGTGAATGGAGATGTGGATGTATGCATGTAGATGTAGATGTAAAGATCTAGATGTGGATGTGGAGGTGGATGGATACATGTAGATGTAGATGTAGATGTATAGATGTAGATGTGGATGTATGCATGTAGATGTAGATGTATAGATGTAGATGTGAATGGAGATGTGGATGTATGCATGTAGATGTAGATGTATAGATGTAGATGTGGATGTGGAGGTGGATGTATGCATGTAGATGTAGATGTGGATGTAGATGTGGAGGTGGATGTATGCATGTAGATGTAGATGTATAGATGTGGATGTGAATGTGGAGGTGGTTGTATGCATGTAGATGTAGATGTATGGAGGTGAATGTGAATGTGGATGTGGATGTATGCATAGAGATGTGGATGTATGCATGTAGATGTGAATGTACGCATATAGATGTGGATGTATGGATGTGAATGTGCATGTAGATGCGGATGTATGGATGTGGATGCATGAATGTGCATGTAGATGTGGATGTGAAAATAGATGTATGGATGTATGGATGTGAATATATGATATGTGATGTGAAGGAATCTGAAGTGATGAGATGAAAAATGATGTGATGGGATGAGTATACATATAAATGGAATATGGAATAAGTAATGTAGATTGATGAGGGAGAATGTGGAAAAATGAAAGTTAAAATAGAAATTGTATTGTAAACTGTTTGTAAATGCTGTTTGTAAATGACTGTTTTCTGTCAAGAATGCTAGGGGAGCATTTTGACCATCTTGTGATTAAGGTCGTGGAGACCTAACTGATAAAGTTGCAACAGCTGACGGAGAGTCAATGAACGACGTCTCGCGTAGCAAGGTCGGCCGAGGTCTTGACCAGCCTCGGTGCGATTAAAATGGTGAGCTTCCGGTACGGTGGATGGGGGGCCAAGGAAGCGGCCTATGAGTGAAGCGCTAGGTCACCTGCGAAGGATCCTAGAGGGTGCTGACCATACGGTGCTCGGGCTCTGGGTCGCCTAGGATACCCACGCGTGCGTCGAGGAAGATATTGGAACAAGAGTAGGAGTTGTTTTCTGAAATCGGGCATGGATCTGGTTGATTGACTTTGCTGGTCTTCAATGGATGAGTCCATGGCTCTTTATATGGATCCGTTGGTTGATCTTGCTGATCTTCAACGAGAGTCCATGGCTCTTTAGGAAACGGCCCCTGTGTGGACAGGTGGTGAGCGTCCTAGTTGCCAATGATGCCATAGATACTCTGATGAAGAAATGATGGGAAAATTAAGAATCAACTGGATAAATTGGAAGATGGTGATCAGTGATACTATGGTTTTATTAAAGGATTGTTTTAAACTGGTTGAATCTGTGAAAAGGCAATTTCATATTGGGTGTGTGAGTGGTGTGACTAGTTTTATTTTTGCATGAACATCCGGCTAGGGGGCCTTGGAACTCTTTTCCTTGGTACCCGGGACAAAACCTAACCAAATTCTTAATTGGATCCCATCACTACAGTGGTTGTGCAGTTGGCTAACCCATGGGACTGGATGGGGTTAGGCTGGACTGATGGATCCGTAAATCGAGACTCAAACTTTTATTTTTACGATAGATAAAATAAATCCCGGACAGTAACTGTTCTATGGATAGGAATCAACGGCTGTGCCTCTTGAATGGGGAAAAAAGCGTTGATCCCAATGATCCAAGTGCAAGTTTCTCCCTTGATCTCCAGGTAACTTATAGATGTAATTGGATTAGCTCGATGAGAAATGATCTTGACTACGTTAGAGTAAAAAGTTATCCTGGTGGAATCGCCCGTGCTTTTCGGTAAAGGAAGTTTTTCCGGGTTCGGTTTTGGAACAACCGACGGATTAGTCTCTTATCCGGATATCCGTGGGTGAGGCCCCGAATTGCGGGACCCCTGTCCCGCACGAGAAGTGCTACTTCCGCTGCTAGTATCCCGAATCTGTTGCTCGGTGGGAACAGGGATCTTACAATCCACATACAAAATGAGGATGAGAAGACTCCCACCTGAAGCCTTCTTGGTGTATAGGCAATGATCCTCCTCACTTTTTTTGTACCCCTGAGAATTCATGAAAGCATCAAATTTATGATACCATTCCCTAGGTGCCTGCTTCAAGCCATAGAGACTCTTTTGGAGCTTACAAACAAGACCCTCTTTCCCTTTGACTGCAAAACCCTCTGGCTGCTGCATATAAATCTCCTCATGGAGATCCCCGTGAAGAAAAGCTGTCTTCACGTCCATTTGGAATAAGTCCATATCATCATGTGCAACCAAAGCAAGAATAGCCCTCAATGTAGTCATTTTGACCACGGGTGAGAAGATTTCATCAAAATCAATCCCCTTCTCTTGCTTGAAACCCTTTGCAACCAAACGTGCCTTATACTTAGGTGATGAGCCTGCAGGTGCTACCTTAAGCTTGTAAACCCATTTGCATGGCACTACTTTCATCCCTGCAGGCAAAGACACCAGGTCCCATGTTGCATTCTTTTTCAGAGAGGCCATTTCAGATTGCATGGCTCTCTCCCACTTCAAATGATCATCCCTCTACATAGCCTCCTTAAAGCATGAGGGCTCTCCACAATCTGTAAGCAATACAAAGTCAACCCTAGGAACAAACCTGTTTGGAGGATGAGTTGGTCAAGTAGATTTTCTGAACCATGGAGCACCTGGAGCTGGCTGTCCAGCCTGCTCTTGTGGAAAAATAGGTGGTTGTACCACCTCTTCCTGCTGTATTTCCATGTTCTATTGCTCAGTATTTTGTGGCTGAATTCGAGGCAACACTTCTACCACCTCTTGAGGTTCAACATGAGCCTTTTCTGCAGCATTTCGGGGCTGTTCCTGGGGCTGTATTTGCTGTTGTACAGCCCTTGGATTTTGCTGTCTATGATGCACATCATCTTCATCAATAACCCTTATGACTTCCTGAGTCTTTGGGGCTGTTTTATATATGCATGTTTCATGAAAAATGACATCATTAGTGCGTATAAGCTTTTTAGCTTCGGGATCCCACAATTTATAACCCCATTCACCACTGTCACCATAGCCCAAAAAGATGCATCTGTGAGATGTGGGATCAAGTTTGGTCCTATCTTCCCTGCGTATGTGCACAAACGCAACACAACCAAACACCCTCAAGTGCTTATATGAGGGAGGCTTTCCCGTCCATAATTCTTCAGGCACTTTGAGTCCCGGTGTCCTATTCGGTGACCTATTAATCAAGTGAACAGCTGTTTGCACAGCTTCAGCCCAAAACCCATGGGGTGAAGCAGCATGTGACAACATACTTCGAACCTTCTCTTGAATGGTTCGATTCATACGCTCTGCAACACCATTTTGGGGGGGATTATAAGGAGGAGGTAACTCCCTTTTGATACCCTTACTGTCACAAAACTCTTGAAAAGCATTTGACATGTATTCCCCACCATTATCGGAGCGTAAACACTTGAGTTTCTGGCTGGTCTGATTTTCAACCATAGCAAGAAACCTCTGAAAAATACCAAATACCTCACTCTTCAAGCAAAGAGAGTATGCCCACACCTTACGGGTGGCATCATCAATAAAAGTCACCTTATTGATGATGCCACCTTACGGGTGGCATCATCAATAAAAGTCACCATATAACGAGCTCCCCCCAAAGATTACTGAGGCATTTCACACACATCAGTATGAAGAAGATCCATTGGAGAACTCCTTGGTGACAAATGCTTGGAATGTGGACCCTGAGTTTGCCGTCCATAAATACCATGATCACACTTAGACAAATCAGCAAACTTATACAAAGACAAGTAACCAAAACGGGCCAAGGTTTCCATTCCTTTGACACTCATGTGTCCCAACCGGCCATGCCACAGTGAAATATTTGTTAGCTCGGTTGCATTTACAAGATAATGTCCAAGGACATCTGAAGCTATAAGATGATACAAAGTGTCAATCTTCGGTCCTTTGGCATATACCATTTGACCCTTCTTGATTTTCCACTGTTTTTCACCAAAAGTAGTGTAGAAATCTGCATCATCAAGCTGCCCTGTACTTATCAAATTCTTTTTTAGCATAGGAACATGTTTGACATCCTTGAGCATAAAGTGATTACCATCTGCAAAAGCAAGCTGAATATCACCAATTCCAGTGATCTGACAAGCATGGTTGTCCCCCAAATAAACACATCCATAATTCCCACTGGAATACGTAACAAAACTCTCCTCATAAGGAGTCACATGAAAGGATGTGCCTGAGTCAACAATCCAATCCAGCTTTCGGCAATGAGTGAGTGTGCATTCACATTAGACACGAAAAGCACATCATGGAATGATATAACCTCAGGAACATGAGGTTCAGGAACACAAGGTACAATAGCACCATCTGTCACTGCATTAAGCTCTTCTATCTTCACACTACTCTTGCCTTTGCCTTTTACATCTTTTGCATTTGCATCTTCACCTTTGCTCTCTACCTTGCCTGCCTTCTTGTCTGCTTTCCATTTGAAGCAAAACTTTTGAATGTGTCCCTTTTTGCCACAATAAAAGCATTCCATATCTTGCTTTGAGCGGGACTTGCTCCTTGACTTACCATTGTTGCCTCTTCCCCTTGATTGAGATCTCCCACGTGCATTCAAAGCACTAGAGGCTTTGCCACTTTGATTGTTCCTGAAAGTATCCCAACTTTTGGGAAGTGTGCAAAGCAATAGAACAGCCTTCATATCCTCATCAATGTTCATCTTTTGAGCAATAATAAGTGTGCTCACAAGGCCGTTGAACTCATTGAGATGAGTTCCCATTGGTGTACCCTCTTTCATCTTCATTTCAAAGATCTTTTTCATCAAGTACACCCTGCTACTTGCACTTTCCTTTGCATAAAGACTGCTCAGCTTTTGCCAAACTCCCCACACGATAGTCTCATTTGCCACATTGAAGTAGACATTCTTTGACACGGACAACAAAATTGTATACTTGGCAAGATCATCAAGTTCCAGCCATGCATCATCATCCATATCATTGGGTTGAATGCCTTGTAGCCTGATTGGCTTGATAAGCTTTTTGATGAACAGCACACCATATATTTGCTCCTTCCAATAGTTGAAGTTCACCTGGCCCTCCAACTTTTCAATGGTGTAGCTGCCGCCTTGAGAAGTCTCAACTTGGGAGGATGAAGCCATTGCTTTAGTTGAAAGAAGACTCTTGCAAAAAAAAAATCTCGCAAAATAGTACTCCTCCCTGAGCGGAAGCACTCCCACTTAACGTGATCTGTCAAAGACCACTTTGCATCCACAAAACACCTTGCTTGAATTTTTGTCCAGCTCTATATTTTACTATTTTTCTTCACTTTTCCTCAACAAAGAGATGTCAAAACTATCCCAAAACTGTCCTAAAACAGTAATGAACAGATCGGGCCTGATTTTTGGCACTTTCCCCAAATTTTTCCAAGCTCAACAGAGCTTTCAAGACTGTATATCTTCCCCCTAACTGAGTTACACAGTTCTGAAACGAAATTGGCCAAAAGCCTTTTGATTTCACCTCAAAAATAGAGGGATTTGGAAAGATTCCAGCAAGCATAAACTCCACCAATGCTTCTGAAGCAAAATTTCTAGAAAACCCTTTGATTTGTGACTGCAATGTCACTCCAAATGCATTCTCGGGCACCAATTACAGCATGTCAAGTGCGCCAAGAGCATGTGAACGAAGTCCAAAGTGACGATGTACCTTAATTTCAAGGCATAACCACCCAATCTGACAATCTGCAAACAATGGGCATAAACCACTCAACACAATGCCAAACCAAATGGCAACCAATGCAATCGATGCCAGAAACCTGTGACACTATATCCTGCTCGAAATCAAACACCTGTATGTGGTCACTGCAAAGCAATGCTACTCGCATCCGGAGTGCAACTTGTAAACTACAATGACATACATGCCATGTAGAATGTGTGTGTATGTGTATACACGGGCATGTTCCAATTCTGAAGCATTACATCCGTATGCAAATCGCCACCACACATTCTCTTTCTCTCTTTCTCCTGTCACTCTCCAAGCAAGTGTATGGAAAACTGTCTTGAAAAACAAACAGTCTCTGTGTTTTGGATTTTCGACCCACCTGAACTCCAGATCAGCTCACGATTTTTTCTACAAAGTCGTAGATCTCAAAGCGAGCTACGCTTTGATAAAAACACTTTTGAAATCGGAGCTTGCTAGCTCAAGTTATGAGCAAAACAGTGACCTGCTGTCAATCTGCCCTGAACTGAGCGACCTGCTTCTTTCTCTCTCTCAGCTCACACAAAGCTCAATATCTCTTACCTTGTGGATTGTGAAGGTCAAGCCCCTTGTAACCTTGATGAGTGAGCTCTATGTGCCGAGCTCACAATGCCTCCATAGCCATTGAAGCTCCGAGCTTCAATCGGTTGCCGATGTAGCAAATGTGAAGCTCACTGGGAAAAGAGAAATGCCGAGAGAGAAGGAGCACCGCAACCAAAGCTCTGATACCACATGTGTGAGTCGAAGGGAGTGAGCGCGAGATAGAGTGAGAGCAAGAACACACAATGGTGGGTGTGTTAAATGAGAGTGGTGAGGGGCACACCACAACCCCTCATGTTTTATATTAAAAAGGTACAAAACCCTAAGTACAAGTATGTACACACATAAGGGTGTCATAGGGGTCTAGGCATAAATGGGCCTTTACCCCCAACACTTTATGCATGTCTTATGCCTAAGGCCTCATGCATAAAGAATTATGCTTAAAGCTTTATTATGCATAAGGCCTCATGCATAAAGCATTATGCTTAAAGCTTTATGCATAACGCCTCATGCATGATTTATGCATAAGATTTATCATAGCTTGCATAAGGCTTGCATAAGGTTTAGGGCTTGCATAGCGACATAGATTGCATAAGCTTTTGTATGTATGCATTACTAATATTTTCTTCACTCTTTTGTATATATGCATTACTAATATTTTCCTGTTAACCCATGGCGGACATTACGACATACTATATTTTACGTCATTAATTTAAATATTCTGAGTCATGGGCCGGGCTTGTCGGCACCATATGTTAAGGATGAAGGGATTGGGTGATCGCCGATGAGAGGCGCACCTTGGATATCAGTAGGATAAGGGTTAGGGTTGGCCGGCCATGTATGGGCGCCCAAGTGTGAACGGCCAAGTCACCTATATGAGTCAAATGTAACCCTAAAATCCTCATTCTCATGTGTTGTGAATACAAGAGTGCTCTTGCCTTATCTCTTTGGTTTCCTTCTCCTGCGTTTGTGAGAGAGAGAGAGAGAGTGAGTGAGAGAGCGATCGAGCACTGTGTAGCGGCACGGCGGCGGCGGAGAGGCGGTAGAGCGGCGACGGCAGCTCCTCCTTCACGGCTGCGACGCGGGAATCCTTCAAGGCGGCAGTTAAGCGGTGAGTGACACACCTTTTGCATTCTGTTTTGAGCTTGCCTTCCTGGTTGTATGCTTGCAGCCATTCGTGGCTCGCATACGGTGTCCGGCAAGTCCCCAGCTACGACCTGTGCGGCAAAAGCGCACATTTTTGGCGCCGCTGCCGGGGAGTTGCCCTGCACCAAGCTCCAGTTTGCAGCTCGGCTACTGCGTGAAGTTTAATCTACACTGTAGGAAAGGCGTCTGTGTTGCTGTTGAGGTGTTTCTGTGGTTTTCAATCTCTGTTTCTGCAATTTGTCTTCTGTATTCCTGTTTCTTTTGTTATATTTTCGCTCCGCGTGTGGGCGTACGTTCTGTTATCTGGTTTCTGCGTGTGAGAGGGATTTCTGAATCCCCAGATCTGTGCTGTGTGTGCGAACTGCGCCGCGGCCAAGGTTGAACCGTAAGGAAACCCTAGAAAACTTATCCCACAAAAAAAACAGAAAATAAAAAATAAGAAAATTATAAAAAAGAAAAAAGAAAAAATTAAATTTTATTTTCAAAGAAAGAACCAAATGTGTGGAGAGGAAAGCTTTTCTAATTGGAGAAAAAATTTTTGAAAAGAAAGAACCCCAATTGACCCACGACCCCGGCCCCGGTCTCGGTCTCGGTCTTTTGATATATATATATAGGAGAGTGAGCCTCCATAGCTTTCTCTCAAGTGAGAGCTTATGGGAAGTCGTGCCCTATATGTAGCCCACTCCCCAAGGAGTAAAGTGAGCATGTGGGATAAAGCCCTCACCCTTTCCTCCACAAGCAAATAGGCTTTTGCCCCTTTCCCCCAAAGGAAACGGACTGTTTTGAGGACTACAAGAGCTCTGGATAGGCAAACACGGTGCTGTAAAGCACACTAGGACCCTTTAAACGATACGCTCGTTTCGAGCTATCACACGCCCTAGTCCAAGTTCGACCGTAAGTAAGGGGATCAAAAACGGGTTAAAAACAACACAAAAACAAGTAAAAACGGGGTGCGAAACACCTAAGAAACCACTTGTGTGAGTTTCAAGGGTAGTTACCAATGCACGTAGGGTACCCACGTCACATGCATCTACGCTCTGGTCGGGTGCTAGAGCCTGAACCACTAGAAAGCGTTTCAGTCTACGCAGGCTCACACCATCCCTCCACGTTGGCATCTTGGCCTTCGGCTGGAACCCAAGGGAGTGCAACCCAAGATCCACAAATAGTGGATAGTGACTCGTCCTCTGACTCAGAAGCCATGGAAGGACACCCTACCAAGAACCCTGAGGAGACAAGCCAAAACATGCCAGTGTGGGCCCCACAACCCGGATCTAGCATGTTTAGTCGTCTAATAGAGACCTTTAGTAGAGCTACACGCTCTGAACATGCGACAAGCGAAGTAAATGAGGAAGGAGGGGTAGTAGATTCGCCATTCACATCTTATGTAGACCCTACCCTCCCAAAGAGTGTCCATGTGGATATTCTACCCACTTCGTTTAATGAGGGCCCTACTGAGCTACCACATTCCGATGCTCCTCCTACAGTAGAGGTCCCTAGAAGCCAATCCATAAGAAGTGACATTGCGTCCACTTCAAGAGAACCATTTGGCACACCAAGTCTGGATGGGATATTTCTCAATGAAAATTGGGAATATGATCTACACACAGAGACTCTAACGGACCTATACACGGGTTACACATATCATGTAGGTTGGTTAGAAGTCCTACGATCTACATCTAGCGCCACTAATCTAGAGGAGCAACAACACATGATATGTGAGGTGATTCATAGAATTATCCAAATTGAGAGGCAAAATAGGGGAGTGAACTTAGTTTCCACAGGCCCTATGAGATTTTTGGATACGGGCAAGGCCAAACAACCAACCCTATCACAATTGGAGACTCCCTCCGTGAGTCCCATAGACCCTTCATATGTTGTTTCGCCTGGAGTCTCAATGCAGGTTGAGCCCACGAGTAGTAACTTTAGCTTTCCAACCTTGGCTCAACTTTCCATTAGGGAATCCGCAATGCCTACCCCAATGATGAGCATGACAGAAAGTGCACCTGTTACCACTGTAGTTAGTACGACACCACTACCTAGTGGAACAGTACCTACAACAGTGCATGGTAGTGCCTATCGGCCTTATGTATCTATTGCTACTCATGGCCATGTAGCTCCTACGCCTCCTAGTATGCCAATGGCGTATGCTCCACGACCGCCTTATCACCACCCTTATCCAAGAGGAGCTAGGCCTAGCCACATATCATATCCTACGTCATTTGCCAACCTACTCAGACCAACGCCAACTCCTATCAGCCAGGCTATCCCAGAAGTGCCTCCACCAACTATGCCTGCTCACCTAAGTGATCTCGCAGCGTTTGCTCAGACGATCGGACGATCTATTGCGGAAAACATGCGGGGTATGCCTGAGAGAGAACCTAGAAGCAAGGCAGTACAAGTGGCTAAGCTCACTCAAAACTTCAGTGGTAACGAGGATGTTAGGAAGCACATTGAAGTCTTTGAGCACGTGTGTGATTCCTTGGAAGAACACAATGAGCTGCATAAGTGTAAAGCCTTAGGCTTAACCTTGAGTGGGAAGGCCGGAGATTGGTATCGAACCTTAAGGGTTGAAGAGCGCACTCACTACCCCACTCTCAAGAGATTGTTCTTCAAAAAATACATACGCGAGGGTGTGCTTTGGGGGGTAGCATCCAACTCCAAAAAGCTGAACGCGAGGAAGGGGAGTCAGTGAGAGACTTTATAAGTCGATTGAAGCATCTAAATTCTCGCTGCACTCCCGATGAACGCTTCAATAACAACCAACTCCTCGATAGATTCATCCGAGGATTGCGCCACGAGGACATTTACAATGGCCTAGTCATTAGAGGTCTTACAACGTGGGAGGCAGTCACTGCCAATGCAATCCAGTTAGAAGACAACTTGATGATTGCAGGTAAAAAGGTGTCTTCAGAAACAAAATCCGTTAGTTCGCAAGTATCTGGGCACGAGCCAATGACGGTAAAACCAATTGCCAAGGAGCCCAAGATATCTGAAATGTCTGTGATCGACCTTACTAAGGCTCTCCAAGAATACTTCAGGGGTAATCGAGCTCCTCAGAATAGCCATATGTACCCAAGGAGAGAGCAACAATGGTGTTCGGTGTGCTTAGGACCACATAGCACGAGTGAATGTCCCACATTCAGAGTCAAATTCAATGGGAATTGCAATGCATGTGGTAAGTATGGCCATCAATCTAAAGATTGCCTAACACTTAAGCGAATGTTGGCAAACCAGGCACCACTAGCTTGGTCAAACACACCTCAAGTACCCGCGCTAATGCCTGCACAACCTATCGAGCAACCGTCACAGCACATAGTTCCAAGGAATCCGAATGTAGTCCAGTCTGTGCCGTTACCACCGCCAGTGCTAGGACCACAACCTCCACATCCAAGGATTACCCCTGTAAACCAGATGGGTTGTGAGTCACATAGTGCATGTGGGGATTATGAAGAGGAGATAGACCCCACTGCTCCATACGGGATTGATACGTTTGAAATGATTCCCCAGTACTACATGGAGGATCATTTCGGGCAAGTCAAGCCTGTATATCAAGCGGCTGCTCTTGCCACAAGAGGGCAAAACCTTAATACCATGGCGAGGAGACCACCTCTTCAATGTTACGAGTGTGGTGGACCGCATCGTGTAGCGGAGTGCCCTAATAGGTTACAAAAGATCGCTACTCAGATGCAACCAAATCAAGGGAGCACATCGGGAATGCCGGTACTTACATGTAATCGTTGTGGCATAGATCATTTGATCGCTCAATGTCCACATAATCCTAATGCACCCAAGATTACGCCATTGAATTTGGTTGAGGTCACCAACCAAGCACGAAGAACCACACCCGTTGTACCCGCGAATGTAGTTACACGGTCAATGCTTCAAAATCAAAACTACATTCTTGAAGAAAGGGATACTGCATCAATCGCTCAGGCAAAGAAAAAGAAAACACGGCGGAAGAGATCGCTTAATGCCACGAGCTCCAAGCCTAGTTCAAAGACTAACATAGGGACAGGAGACGACCCCGTGTATATGAATGATCCTGAAGATGATTCCGATTCAATAGAAACCATGGGGACCAAAGCCACTACCTTAAGGGAGGAACCCACTTGGGAGCTCAATGAAGGAGAATCAAGCGAGTACAAAAATAAGGGAAAACGGAAGGAAACTTCCTCGGCCCCACAACCAAGTCAGTTAATGCCCCCTCGACCACCCAAACTGACTGAGACTCCCCAACACAAGCCACGTGGGCCAAAAACCCTCAAGAAAAAGATTGGAACTTACCCAAACCCAGTTGAGGAGATTGAACAAGTGCAACACTTAAGGGGTTTGGTGGAAGAAACACAAAGAGAACTGGAGCCAAACCCGAGAAAAATCAAAATTCCAGACACAGTGTTTCCTACGCAAGTTCAGCCTCACCGGAACCATAAACCGTTAGCTATACCTAGTATCATTCGGGAAGAAAGTGAGGATAGGACATCTGGAAGTGGGCAAACACCCTTCTTGCTGGAAAGAATGTTTAGTGAGGGAATGCCTGACCCCATTGAAGAGGAAGTGATTCCATCTTCACCAGTCCCTAGTCAAGGGGCGATGTCTCGAAAAGTACCGTTGAATGTGTCTAAGCTAATGGATTTCATGTCCTCTGAGATCAGAACCACGATCATATCCAAATTATACGGAGATCCTGAGCTATTCTTAGCTCTTCGGGCATTTCTCAATGGAGAACTAAAGGCGGGGCTACCACAATTTGCAAATATGGATAGACCCGACACGCTTCAAGATGAAGGGGAGCATTGGGATCTACAACCCAACTTTGATGAAGATTCGGTCGTGGAAATACCTGTGAACAAGTTGGGACAGTACTTTGAAGGTGACGAATCTAATGCCACCCTCCCCATTACTACCAAGGGATTAACTCTAAAGGGAATCCTTGATGGTGGTGCTGGAGTGAGCATTGTGACTAAAAACTGTTGGGAATCTATGGGAAGGCCTCACCTCGAAGTCACAAACATAGTGGTTAAGATGGCAAACGGAACCATAGCTAAACCTATTGGAATGTTAAGGGACCTTAAGATCAAGGTCCTGGGATACAAGGTAAAACATACCTTCATTGTAATGGATTTCTCCAAGCATCTTATGTCATATCAAATGATCTTAGGACGTCCTTTCATGAGGGAAGCACAAATGGTACATGACTGGTCGAAAAACCATGTCTACCTACAATTCCAGGACTCTGTCATTCGAGTTGATCTTGAGAATGGTCGTGCACATCCTTTAGGAAGCAAGGTTATCATCGATAATCGATCGGATACCACTGTTCACTCTGCCCCATTAAGGTATTGCTATACATGCAAAAAAGAGACTGATGATGGGAAAGATTCTCCTTATATGGATGTCCTACCGGGTATGACTGAGTCGGATAACGTGGATTGGGTACACCTAGCGGCAACCATAGACACATGGGGAAATAGAGGCACAAGTTGGGTAACACCTGAAGGGCAAGATATGCCACCGTTAGTGCCAATAAACATGATAGGTGTTATGCACATGACTCCTGATGGCGAGAACGTGGCAAACTCCACCGACACTGAAAGTAGCGAAGACTCTGACCAATGCAACTCTGAGTATGAATCTCAAGAAGAAACTGACCCTGAGCCTGATGGGGAAAATGAATCAAATATTCACCCAAATGTGGAAGCAAGGTGCTCAAGGCCTAGGACAGTGGCCTCCTGCAGCTCATCCGAAAGTGAAGATCGACCAAGTGAGTCCGAATCGGATAGAAACAAAAATCAAAAACTTGGTAAGAAGAAAACGAGACATAAGCGCCAACGCTATCGAGCTAATGTACGAACTGCAATAAACAAGGAAAGATCCACTGCAGAATGGCTTAGTTATGTAGGAGCCATTGATGCTCATCGGAAGATAGCGGATAATTGGGGACAATACCTCCAAAGCGTCATGTGGTGTATTCCGCAACCTCATGACGTCGCCCAATTAGAAATCGAAGAGAAGCCGAAACTAAGTCGTACTGCAAGAAGGCGG
The DNA here is from genome assembly GCF_041138505.1 of Cibotium barometz. Classification (NCBI taxonomy): domain Eukaryota; kingdom Viridiplantae; phylum Streptophyta; class Polypodiopsida; order Cyatheales; family Cibotiaceae; genus Cibotium; species Cibotium barometz. The sequence goes on from NC_141054.1 coordinate 19,227,796, forward strand.
CAAAACCAAGAGTTGGCTCAACAACAAAAGGAAGCGGAATTGAAAGAAAAAAGTCTGGCACAACAAGAACCAGTAGACTTACACCCCGCACCCGAGCATTTCAAATCATTCACCACAGGGGAACGTAAAGTGGTCTACACAAAAGCCCAACGAATGCCTACCAATGGGAGTAGCGGTGTCTACGATGGCCCTGCGGTAGTTAAGGAGATAGACTTAGTAGATCCGGGTGAGGAGTCTAAACCAATTTATATTGCTCAAGACCTCACCAAGGCGGAAGAAGCTGCACTTACGAAGCTTCTTAAAGAATTCAAGGACATATTTGCTTGGACATATCATGATATGAAGGGTGTTCCACCCTCGGTGGTGCAACACACGATTCCAATGATTAGCACTGCTAAACCAGTCCAGCAACGTCCCTACCCAATGAATCCTAAGTACGCAAAGATTGTACAAGAGGAAATTGAAAAGCTGGTAAAATGTGGATTCATATACCCAATTGAGCACTCAGAATGGGTTTCTCTGATAGTCATCGTGCCAAAGAAGAATGGGAAACTCAGAGTGTGCGTTGATCTCAAAAAGGTTAATGCAGCCACCAGAAGGGATCATTACCCCTTGCCATATTCTGAACATGTTCTTGAAAGAGTGGCAGGCAAGGAGGCATATAGCTTTTTAGATGGGTACTCGGGTTACAATCAGATCACAATTGCAGTCGAGGACCAAGCTAAAACAGCATTTATCACGGAGTTTGGAGTGTTTGCCTTTCGCGTCATGGCTTTTGGCTTGACCAATGCACCTGCAACATTCCAACGATTGATAAACACGGCCTTTAAGGAATATCTAAGGGACTTCTGTGAAGCTTTCTTAGATGATCTTTGTGTTCATTCCTCTTGGGACGAGCACTTGATGTGTTTACGAAAAATATTTGAAAGGTGTAGATTATATCGCATCTCATTGAATCCTTTCAAATGCCAATTCTGGGTTAAACACGGAGTTATCTTAGGGCATATAGTGTCCAAAAATGGGATTTCCACTGACGAGAGTAAAATCAAGGTCATTTTGGAATTACCCCCACCCACCAACTACAAGGGAGTCCAACGCTTTATGGGCCACGTTGGTTATTATCGAAGATTTATTCTCTTCTTCGCCGAGATAGCTCGACCATTGTATAAGCTTCTCATCGAGTTTATTTGGGCCGAAGAATGTGACCGTGCCTATGAGCTATTAAAGAAGGCCTTGGCGAGTGCTCCAATCTTGAGAATGCCTAACTGGGATTTACTCTTCCATGTGCATATTGATGCATCAAACTTTGCTATTGGGTGTGTGTTAACTCAACCTGGAGAACATAAGCTAGACTACCCCATTAGCTTTGCCAGTCGCCAGTTGAACGATGCTGAGATGAACTACACCACTACGGAGCGAGAAGGGTTGGCAATGATATATGCAGTAAGGAAATTTCGTTATTACCTCCTTGCCACCAAGTTTGTTTTCTATGTGGATCATCAAGCATTGTTGTATCTGGTAAATAAACCATGCTCCACAGGAAGAATCACACGATGGCTATTGATTCTTCTTGAGTTTGATTTCACGGTTGTTGTGAGACCTGGCAAGAAACATGTTATGGCTGATCATTTGTCTCGCATACCCAATGGTGAGGCTCCTACAGGGGTTGATGATGACTTACCTGACACTTCCCTGTTCATGGTGGAGACAATGCCTGAATGGAGTGAGAAGATTGTTAACTTTTTGGTTAATGGCTTTCCACCCAAGGAGCTTCGTAAAGATCTAGCTCGAAAGCTGATCAAAGAATGCGAACCCTATTGCCTGATAGCTGGGACTCTTTATAAAAGAGGAAAGGATGACGTTCTTAGGCGTTGTGCCCGAGAAGATGAGTATCTATACATTTTGCAAGAGGCACATATGGGTGTAGCCGGTGGTCACTTCTCAGGAGACTTAACTGCGCGAAAGATCTTACAATCAGGGTATTGGTGGCCCACTATGTTCCAAGATGCATCACTCTTTGTGAAGGGTTGCGATGAATGCCAACGATATAAGAAACCCCAGAGGAAAGATCAGATGCCCCTACATCCAATCAAAGTAAACCAACCATTTGAAAAGTGGGGTTTAGACTTTGTAGGTCCAATTAGCCCAGCGGCCCGAAACACACAATCTCGCTATATTATTGTGGCCACTGACTATATGACCAAATGGGCTGAAGCGAAAGCGACACGTAAGGCAGATGCGAGGACAACAGCCAAGTTCCTCTTTGAAAATATAATCACACGCTTCGGTTGTCCTTTTGAACTTGTGAGCGACAATGGAACGCATTTTATAAATGACGTGATTAAGGAGCTCACAACAAATTTCATGATATCCCATCACAAATCTACTCCTTATTATCCGCAAGCGAATGGCCAAGCCGAGAGTACAAACAAGACATTAATCTCTGTTTTGACAAAGACAGTTGAAGCTCATCGCACGGATTGGGATCTAAAGCTCACGACAGCTTTATGGGCCTATCGTACTGCGTACAAAGTGGCTATTAATTGCACACCATTCAAAATGGTATATGGCCAAGAAGCAGTCATGCCGTGGGAATTTGTCATTCCTAGTCTTCGTGTTGCTACTCAAGAGGGTTGGGATGGTAATCCCTTAGCAGAGCGTCTGTATATCCTTGAGCGACTAAACGAAGAAAGACAATTGGCTGTATACAATGCCCTTGTGGAGAAGGATAGAAGGAAAAAATGGTTTGATCGCCATCTAAAGGACAAGGACATCAAGGTTGGGGATAAAGTCCTGATGTATGGAGTGCGAAACGAAAAGAAGAAGCTCAAATATGCTGGTAAGGGACCATATAGAGTATGTGAAATTACACCGCAAGGTACCATCAGAGTGGAGACTCTCAACGGAGTTGAAACCATTGGATTCCTTAATGGGAGTAAATTCAAAAGATACTATGACCCCCTGAGCCAGGAGGAGTTACACGCAATCCATCAAAAGAAGGCAGCTAAAGAACAGGCTGAGCTTAAAAAGATACAAGAAAGAGTCGAAGCCAAAGAACGTCAAGAGCGTGCTAGGAGACAACGAGAAGCCAACTTGGGAATTACGCAAGTATTTTTCGAGGAAGCAGAGGAGGATGCATTGGAATCTGACCCACCTCTAAGATACCCAATTGAGTTATAGAGTCCTTACGGGGAGGTGCTGTATAATGCATTATTGGATACAGGAGCTCAACACAATTTGCTATCATATGGCGTGTGGTGTCAACTGGGAAAACCACCTTTATCCAAGAGTTCTATCCAAGTTCAAGGAATCAGCAAGAAGAAAACCCCTGTCTCAGGAATTCTGCACACTCCGGTTGCTTATGACAAGGGAACCATAATTCAAAGCTTTTTGGTTATGCCTGCTAGTACCATGGAAGGGACTGTAATCTTAGGGCGTAAATGGATGATGGCCACCAAGTGCAATATCGATTGGGCAACCAGACAAGTCACAACGCAAGAACCAACACTAGGTCTGACCGCTCAAAATCCCGCACCTAAGTCATCCACTCAAATATTAGATAACGAAAAATCACAAAGTCCAGTGGCAAAACCATCTTCGATTGTTGGCCACCCCTCTAACGCTTCAACGCCAAGAGTGGAAACAGGCAAGGTGGTCCCTAAAGCTTCGCTTACTATGCCAAAGAGTACATATAAATGGGTCCCCAAAGCTTCGTTAACAGCTACTTCCCCTGCTCAATCTCGTTCAGCCACCAAGAAGCCTCGTAAAAGGAAAGTAGCTACCCACCCGAGAAAGGGCAATGTAACATTGCGGTGGATCCCTAAAAAATTATTAGTAGCCCAAGGGTACTACGAGGGGAATGACCAGATTTGGGTTCCTAAACATAAGGTGAATCCCTCTACATCACCTATAAAACCTTGCAAACCAATTGTTGCCACCCCAATGACAATTCAAGACCGTGGTAAGGGAAAGGTAACAGAGTGCTCCGCACCACTTCCAGAGTTAGTTTGGATTCCCAAACGATATCGATCATTACCACCTAGCTCAGGAAGGGGGGAGCCACATGAAGCTTCTAGCTCCTCATGCCAGGCACACAATCATATAGAAGTTTCTACATGCTCTACACCTACTCTTGTCAACACCCAACAAAAAACCGATGAGTCTACGTCTCCCCTTGTAATAGTATCGTCGGAAACCATTTCCTCCATTCGTCAATGGGAGCGTACACTACCATCTCTACAATTGGATGTGGCCACAAGGGTCATAAAAAGCTATTTGCCCATATCACAACCTATGACCCGCTGGACAAATTGGTTCCAAGAGGCTGCAACATCATTGCAAATAATATGATCTACCCAAGGAAAGGGGGAGCATGTACTCACGCTCGACATTCTAATGCTTCCTCCTTAACCTTCTCCCCTGACCATGTAATTGCCAAATTCAAGGGGATGTATATATATAGCTTCATACATAAACAAAACAAAGAAAACAAAATAAAAAAATAGTAAAAAGAGCAAGAGCACGTTAAGAGCAGAGATATCCGTATACAATCAAGAACTAGATTGTCCTGTCATAAACCTACTGATGCTATATCTGTGTTTGCAGATATGGCAGATGCCCGATCATCATACACTTCATCCACTCCTACCTTTGGTGAGAGGTATCATCTGTACCTTTCTCAGATATTCCACATGTGCTATCCTGTAATTGAAACTGAATGGGATCATATAGATGTACTAGCCAGAGAGGAAAATATTGAGGAATTAGAATGGCTAATTCGCCTATTGACCATGACCGACCCCTACTCCGTAGAGGACATATCCCCGATAGCCCAATGCTTTCCTTTTCCACAAGATGACTATCCTCGCATGGTTACATTTTTGATGAGTTTATGTGGATGGGAAAATGAAAAGGAAATATCTGACAATGATGAATGGACGGATGAAACTCATGGCACTACTGAGGTTGATTTTATTTATTTGGATGATGCGGATAGAGGCTTAGCCTTAGGGCTAGAGCCAGGACTCTACAACATCCTCTTACCGTATCCTCAGTAGTAGTGTGGTGACTGGTAGGTAGGTTAGCGTTTCCAAGTTTTTTCTAGTTTAGATTCCTTAAACAAGTCTTGAAATTTTCACACTGATGTGCCTCTCGAGGTATAGTGCTTGTTAGTTGATTGTACAGGTTAAAAAGTTTGAGGTGGGTTCGCTTCCAAGTCCAGAGACTGCCGCAACGTTCATCAAAATATATCTACATCAAATTGCAAGCTGTCTCGTCAAATCAAGGAGATCTCCAATTACAGGTGTAATTCTTCCATACCCACTCTCTTTCGTTTTTACTGTTCAATCAATTGCATAAACTATAATGCATGACCACATGGAAATTATCAATGTACTACTTAGTTTTTAAAGTTGCTTGCATGCTAGTGTAAATCATTAATGAGCTTAACTTTATTGGAAATATTCCTAGGCAGCATGACGTCTTTAGTTAACCTTAGAATACGATTGTCTTAGGTCTAGGGTCAAACCATCTTAATGTTTGAACACCTGGCTGTGTGTGTGTTGACCTCTAGGACATAGATTTTAACCCTTGTCGAAAAGATGTAAGAACACATTTTAGTTCAGGAGCGAAGATCAAAACAAACTTTTTTTTTAAAAAAAAAGCCTACAATAAATGGCAATACAAGTCTATGATGTGCTTTAATGTTGGCCTATCGCCTTATTGATACTTGGTAGGCGAGGAGTATTCTACTCCAGACCGATGCCTTGGTTGGTAGGGGGTAGCCTTGCCTAAAGTGAGCTAATAGATTCCTGGATAATGCCTTGTGTTAAACATGGTACCAGGATCGATGTTAGTTTTGCCTTAGGAAGGTCGCCATTGTGTATAAAAATTGTCATGTGCAAAAAAAAAAAAAAAGGCAAAAGGCTCCTGTAACTCTGATGTTTCTTGTGTCCCTAGGCTCGTGGTAACTACTTGTTCTTAGAGTAGACATAGTATGGTCATCTGTTTATTTATTAAGCTTGGTTATTTTCCTTGACTTAGGCCAGTTATAAACCTTGATTAACCTTTGACACCTTGCTAACTCTTGAATTCCTTTCAATAATTTTAAACTCCTATTAATTTGCTACACTAGCTCACTCATGTACCCTTAAACTAAGTTCTAATAGCATCATCCATTGTGGTCTCACACGCTTGAATTTATACACTTTATATCTTTTGAATTCCAGCATACCTTCACTCTACTTCCCTGTTTTGCAGACGGTCTACCACAACAACCCTCTCGAGCTTACCATACCATAGCTTCTGAGGACGGAATCTACATCAGGAAGGGGGGCATGTTAACCCATGGCGGACATTGCGACATACTATATTTTACGTCATTAATTTAAATATTCTGAGTCATGGGCCGGGCTTGTCGGCACCATATGTTAAGGATGAAGGGATTGGGTGATCGCCGATGAGAGGCGCACCTTGGATATCAGTAGGATAAGGGTTAGGGTCGGCCGGCCATGTATGGGCGCCCAAGTGTGAACGGCCAAGTCACCTATATGAGTCAAATGTAACCCTAAAATCCTCATTCTCATGTGTTGTGAATACAAGAGTGCTCTTGCCTTATCTCTTTGGTTTCCTTCTCCTGCGTTTGTGAGAGAGAGAGAGAGAGTGAGTGAGAGAGCGATCGAGCACTGTGTAGCGGCACGGCGGCGGCGGAGAGGCGGTAGAGCGGCAACGGCGGCTCCTCCTTCACGGCTGCGACGCGGGAATCCTTCAAGGCGGCAGTTAAGCGGTGAGTGACACACCTTTTGCATTCTGTTTTGAGCTTGCCTTCCTGGTTGTATGCTTGCAGCCATTCGTGGCTCGCATACGGTGTCCGGCAAGTCCCCAGCTACGACCTGTGCGGCAAAAGCGCACATTTCCTCACTCTTTTGTTTGTTTTGTAGGTTCTCTAATCCCCTTTTTTAACTTCAGGAAAAAGAGGTAAGTGATTTCATATAGGCACATCTTTACGATCAGGTCCAAACAACAGAGTCCCTTACCAGGCACTTTACCTGCCTTTACATTCACCCCTCATCCGTCATCCCGAGTTAGTGCTACAACATCTCCTACACCTCCACCTTAAGGAGATGTGACACCTCACAGTTATCATGGCTCTCATGAGAGGGGAAGTCATCGAGGGAGGGTAATCGTGGAGATAGTGGCGGTTGTAACTCATGCCGCACTAGCACTGAGACTGGAGGTAGAGGATGCCTAGGGCAGTGCTTTCGGGGTGGGGATAGCTCTTCAAAGTCACCACCACATCATGGTGATATATCATATTATGATATCATAGATGTGGGTGGCATAATTGATGACTCTCGTGAGAGGGAAAGTCGTCGAGCGGTTGTACCTCATGCCACACTAGCACTGAGAGTGGAGGTAGAGGATGCCTAGGGCAGTGCTTTGGGGGTGGGGATAGTTCTTCAAAGTCACCACCACATCATGGTGATATATCATATTATGATATCATAGATGTGGGTGGCATAATTGATGACTCTCGTGGCAAGGAGGTGGTAAACTACTTGCGCCAAGTAGTTTTTACACATTATAAAGACTGCTTTATACATTTTAAATAGCAAAGGGAGAGCCTAGTGGATGATTGCATTAAAGCTGTCCACAAGAAGTATCCTAATCCTCATGAACAAAAATTTAACAATAGATGGGCATAACACAAAATCAAAGACATACTTAAGAATAGGAGGTCTCTAGTAAGGAGACATCTTGGGGGGTTCACCTCAAAAAATGTTAGTGTACCAGGTGAGTTCCGTAGGAGGGGTTTTTTAATTTAACTTTTAAAAAAAATCCGTTAGTTCATAAGTAAAGAGGGGTTTCTTTATTGGGGAAAATATTTTAGTTAAGGGGTTTTTTAAATACCTCTTGAATGCATGTGATACCAAGGGTTTTCTAGTAGTGCACCCCCCGAGAGAGACATGCAAAGGAGGAGAAAGCCTGAATAGATCCCGGTCAAAATGGACACGGTAAGCTATCTACTCCTCATAAGGGCGATTGGTAGAAATCCAAGAAGGAGCTCTTAGAATGAGTAGTGAACCAACGACAAAGAGAAGCGCGGTGAATACAAATGGAGCGATATGGATTGTCACACTTCGGATCTGGAGGTCGTGCATCATGGGAGGCCGAGTTTGTATGTATAGCGCAACTTCATGTCTTTTCTTTGTATTCTCTATTTGAGTTGTGTTATAATGTTTGTCTTATGATGTAGTGTGACATTGTGGGTAGAGATCCTACCCCAGCAGAGATTGGCTACAATCATCGCCACCACAATAGAGGAGATACATGGGATTACCTTCACGATGAAGGGATCATCTCTGACAAACGATACAATCATCGAGGGGAGAACACCATGCAGGTAATACTTTTTACTTTTATTTACAAAACATGTTTCGACCTTTATAATACTTTTTATTTTTATTTATATATATTTTCACTTTGTGTAGGCACAAGGTGGACAAGAAGGAGGACAAGATGACTCAGAGAGTGATGACTCCTCTGAGTAGTCGCTCATCGCTAGTTTTTCTTTATGTATAGTTTTGGTTTATGCAACTATGTTTCTTTTTCAAGCCTCATGTGGCTACCATCATGTATAGACAACTTCTTGGATATAGGATTAAATTTTTCATCTTCTTTATGTATCTATGCTTTTATTCAAGCCTTATGTGACTACGATAATGTATGGACAAATTTTTGGATATAAAATGTAATTTCTCATCTTCTTTAATCAATTTTCAAAGTGTGTTCACAAATCTTTTTGTGCATATCTATCTTTAATTTAAGTTTTTATGTTGATATCTTTACTGATCTTGATTCGTTCTATGTGCCAGTAAGCGAAACCTTAAACTAGAGAGCTATGCCCGTGTAGAAAATGCAGCTGCATGTGCCAAAAATGCTGCTGTACATCTGCACAGGTACCTCTCTAGAATTCTTTTTTAATTCCAGAGCGCATCTATATGTGTGTCTATAATAGAGGCTATAAGTATGTCTATATTGATATAGACATGTATATAGATGCGCATATAGGCGCCTGTCGCTCGCGATAGATGCACGCGCTTATAAACGCACTCGTAATATTTTAAACCACATTGTCAAAACGCGTCTATAAACGCGCCTACGGTTGTTTTTCCTTGTAGTGGGGGCTATTATTCTACAGCCTTGAGGTGATTTCTATGCAGGAAAGAGAGAGAGAGATATATATATTTTGAGATTCGGGCCATTCGTCCTTAGACAAGGAACGCCGAATAGAGAACGATATTTATGCCCTCTGGGAGCCATGTGATAGAACCCATAGAGAACGAGATTGAAAAAGAGGCAGACTCGGGATAGCAGCAATGTCCAGCGTGGAGGTTGGGGGTAGATGGGCATAAGAGAAAATCCTTAGATTGGCTAGATCTTTTTGTTGGTGATTCTCTCTCTGATTTTGAGTATTTGTTGGGGATTATTATGTGATTTTGGATTATTATACTTAGAAAAAAAGAAATGATTATGATTTATTGAAAATCTCTTCTTTCTCTAAAGTGTGATGTGATTTTTCTATAAGTTTGAGAAATTTTATGCATATATCATGGAACGGCATATGGGTATGTCACAGCCTATCATAGGAGATGCTAGAGACTTAAAGTTCAATGAGAAGATCAACGGCCATGTTGATGGTCTTCATGGAAATCTCAAGAAGGAGCTGGGTGGGGCTTATAACTCGTCTTGTTTAAAGAAGAATTAAGAGGCATTTAGTACATGAAATCTACGCAAGGTGAGCAACATTCAGCTATGATAGATTAAAGTCATTATGGGATGGGAAAGTGGCTGCAAGAAGTAGTAGCACAACAAAGAGCAGGTAGTAGTAGAGAAGGTAGAAGGTGAACGCTCTCAACACCAGGTGGATGATGATGCATCACACAAATGGTTACCAGTAGAATGTATAGAGAGAGGAGAGACCCAACTCGTGAAGCACTATCCAAAACACTAAAGCATGGCAAACTTAATAGCACAGTATATATATGAAGAAAGAAGATGGTGGGTGGATAAGGGCCACCCACCATGGCCCTGTTCCCTAAGGGATTTCAAAGGAGGTGTAAGAGAACAACAACAAATTTACACTGCACGAATAGAAAGCAATAGACATCAGGCAGACGAGAGGCCTCTCTCAACTCAAAGACCATCTCCGATGGGAACCATATAAGCTACATATTGATGTGGCAACCATATAGTAGCTAAGAGATAAGAAGAGATCTAAAGCAAGAAGGAGCTTGAGAAGAGACTGGCAACAAGTGAGAAGAAAAGCGCTTGGCCATGGTAGTGCAAAGCATCATGAAACGTAAAGAGAGAACAAAGCACATGAGAGTAGGAGATGGATTACCATGAAAGATAGGATGAGCTCTAGGAGCATATGACCCCTGAAGAAGTTGACTTGTGGGGCCCGATTTACAGTCGAGCGGCATGTGGACTTCAAGAAATCTAGAGGCGTGTAGTAGACTGGCGCGAGGCGATAGAGGTTGTCATGTTTACAAGTGCGATGTAGAGTGTGATGGGTATACCTTTAAAAAGAAAACTATGAAATCAAATCTTTCAAAGATAAAGGTTGATTCAGACCATTGTTCACATGCCTTTAGAAGGCACATTTTATGTGTTAAGGGTTCATTATTGCAAGACATTATAAAGCCTTGTTTACATGCTTGTATGAAGATAAGTCCCATTCACACACATACATATATTCTTGAGGAAGCCTTGATGACATGTCCTCAAATATTTTTTTTCCTTTGAGATGTGTTCGCACTTGAGTGGGTACCCTACCTGGCTATAGCCAAAAAAAGCTATTTCCCTTGGTGTTTGATAATAGGTAACCGTGCCCTAGTGTGTGTGCTTAAAACAAGAAATTTTTGTAATCACCTATTAGTATGAGGGTTTCAGTGTCCGAGCTCAACGAGAAGCTCAAAATGGTTGTTGTGATGTGTGCATGAGTGATGCATGTGCGAGGTGCATGCGCATGGGTTTGTTCCCACGCTTAAACATTTACGTTCAAGTTGGACTCAGCGGTTCCACTAGAGCAAGTGGGCTCAAAATGGACTTCATATCTAGGTTAGCTAGGCACATGCTCACACACTTGTTGAACATTCCAATTTGCATTAAGCAAGAGTGCTGAGAGACATGTTGCATTTGGCAATGCTAAATTGGTGTTATGAGTAATGGGTGAGTTGTGGAATACTTCACTTTTTTAAGAGGGGGTGTTGAAATATGTAAGATTAGTTTATGTGTGTGTGAGAAAGCACCCTAGAGGTGCAAGATATTGTGGTAAGATAAGAATGCCACATAAGATGTGTGAATGTTGAGAGCCACATAAAAGAATGTGGAAAAGGGAGTGCCACATGGCATGATGATGTGTAAAATGGGATAAGGCTAGAAGGCCTATATCACTGTACGGTTCATTGTGATATGCAATAGAGCTATTGTTGAGTGTGCAATCTCTCTCTCTCTCTCTCTCTAGTCTCATGAAGTTTCTTGTGTCTTTTAATCCACCTTAATCTTATGGTTAATCTTGTGTCTATCACCATGATAAATACCATATTAGGATTATTAACATTATTAACTCTCACAAATAAACAAAAATCACTCCTAATCAAACCAAAATAACTTAAAACATTGAAAATCAATGTGATCTATCCAATGGCACTAGATCTACTCCACACATGGGTCTTTCACCATGTGGTCAATGAAAACACGGCCTACACATGAGTCCCAAGAAGTGTTAAGGGAAACAACCATTCTCCCCGATAGAGGGGGGGCCAAAGGAAAGCCCAAATATACCACACTTACTAGCACAAAGCTAACCAAATGAGAAGTAATCAGCTTTCATGTGTCATTGTGAACTTAGTAGCCTACTGAACATCTCATTGAAGAGGAAACCACACAGATACAAGCTAGCAATTGAGAAGAACCATTGTACGTTATAAGCACGAGAGTTGTCAATGTAGAATTTAGCACTCCTCGTAGTAAGACCATGCAAGACAATAGCTCACTCTCACTCTGTCACTAGCAAGGCTTAGTAAGACCAAGAGGGCAAGAGAATAGGATAGAGAGCTAGAGCACAAGGAGGAAGTGAACACTCTCAATCAAGAATCAAGGGAATGTCCTCTTCTCATTAGTTAAAGTCACTTATACGTATGCCACTTATTGGCCGTAGATGTTCACACTCACTAAAGTTGGGTTCCATGAAAATTGAACTAATGAGAAGTAATTAGAGCTCTTTCATGAAGTGCATAGGATGATGGCCTTTAATTTATACAAGCCTGCCTTCCCCATTGAGTATAACATGGAGTGCAAATGCAAGATTAGAAAGATTAGGGTGTGCTATAGTCGGCAGACATTACATGATTTGGGCAACCAATTGATAGTTCTTGATGTCCATGTCCACCCCTTCTTGACTGCAAAAAACGACCATGCCCTTTTTTAAGCTCTTCCACAAGCTGGATGTGTCTTTTTAGCTCGTTTTCTGATGTTGACTTCTCCATTATCCATTGTGTACAAGGTCTTGAAAGGATGTTTTTGGTGGTGCCCGAACCTTGGGTTAACATGTATATTACTAATGTATTTTAAACAAAGCATTGTTTTGAAGCTCTAGATGTTAGTTTGTGATTCAATTATTTATTTATCATAACTTTGATGCTACTTCTTTAAAAAAAACCTGGGCAAAATGAGACAAGTTGTTGCGTATGTAACTTGTTCCATTTTTATCATTAAAAAAAGTGTATGTATAATCGTCTCACTACAAAAATAAAGAAGAGAAGGTTTTCACAAATCGAGAATTTTAGTACTCTAAAGAGTTTTCAATAGAAGAAAAAACAATTTTTCATGTTTGGGTCCAAGACTTAAGCATCTTCAGGGGTGTACCTTTAGGAAGACCTAAACGTGCTCTTAATAAGTATTTAAAAATACCATTTTTATGAATTTTGACTTAATAAAATGACCCCTTTTTCTTTATAAACTTACGTTTTTTTTTAAATGCCATTTAAAAGCCCCTTAAGTAGATTTCTATATTTTTTTTGTCAAAATCTTGGTTACAAAACCCTCCTAAAACAGTTGCACGAAGTGTAAAATCACCACTATCTCATAATCTTTCGAAACTTGGCTATGATAAGCTATGGCAGATGTTAAGCATAAGGGTTAATCATGAGTTTGTGAGTGGCCCAAGAGTAGCCCCTCACTAGATAACTAGGTACCTCATGGCCATGTCTTAATAAAAAATGACACTAGTGTGTGGAATCTCAACCCTTTTTATTTATCCTTGACTTTATACAAATTGTACATCTCTCAAAAATATGTAGAGTTTATTCCATTATATTTATATGTTGAAATTCCTTCTCAATATTTTTGGCATGCTAAAATGTTTTCCAAGGAAAGATTTATGGAGGGATTTTCTTTAATGTGAAAAATGTTATTTTAAGTCCTTAATATGTGGAAATATTCTTTGAGTTTTTAAATCTATGAGATCTTATTTTTTGTAAACATTAGCTTTGGTTGACACTAGTGATAAGAGTCATGGTCGTGTGGTTAACATTGACGACATGGATGGTGGGCCCCCAATTCATGTTTGGGTTGGAGCTAATAGCAAGAAAAGCTAGTTTTGATCATTTTGTACAAGCTTTATCATTATTTTAGGTGCTTTTCAAAGAGACGATCAAATGTGCATGCTGTTGAAATTTAAAGCTCAACTATTATTAAGCATTATTACACTTCTTAAGGTATTCACTGAAGATCGTGGCCCTTTTAACAAACACATGAGGCTACTAAAGCTCTCACAAAGTTCCGCCTGAGTGAGTGCACGGTTGTAATGAGAGATAGGATCTAAGTATAGGAACTACTATGAAGTAGTGTATAAACACATCGAGGTTTATCATATTTCCAACCCTTAATTTTGATTTATTCAAATTTTATTACATTTTACGGGTTTAATTTATAGATACCATCAATTAAATAAGAATAACCTCCCTCTTACTTTTATAGATACCATCAATTAAATAAGAATAACCTCCCTCTTACTTTTAGAGATGAATGTTTTTCACTATTTGACTCCTACATGATATAGTTTTTTGAGATTGTTCTATGAAGTAATTGGATGGCTTTATTGAGGAGGATGGAGAATGTACCGCTCTGTCTGGTCTAAAAAGGTTGTGCAACTCATGAGTAGGATACAAGGACATGCTTGCCAAGGGGTGTTTTTGTGTCTATGGGGGATCAAACGAGAGTGCGAATAAGACTTGTTATCCAATTGGTGAGAAGCCTTGAATTATTTAAAGGCATTTATAAGAAGAACATCTCAAGCTCTAGGGAATTTGAACCCTTTAAGAACAAGCAATCAACCAAAGCATTTTTTTCCCCTGTAGGCTGTGAAGTTATAGAAAATTTAGCTTACATAAGGGGATTTTTTAATTCACAAAGTGATTTTTCTTGAGACATAACGGGTACTTAAAATTATATCTCAAAATTCAGTTAAAAGGATTTTAATTACTCCTTGAGTGCACATGCTATATGGATTTTTAATATGGCTATTCTTCCGTTTTGTAGGTGTATTTGTTTTCCTTGTTGAAATTGGAAAAAATTAGCATTGCCTTTATTTTCAAGGAACAAAGTTATAATGTTATATATACACTTTAGTCATGGTCCTTGCATAATAAATGTGACTAAGAAAGATATCTAGCCCTTCTGTCCTTAATGGGGAGAGGAAGGGATAATGCATGCAAATATCAGTGTTCTAAGGAGCTGTTCACGCCCAAAAAAAAAATTATATTGAAATTAATAAGTAACCATTGGCCACGACCTAGAAAAAGCTGTCCAAAACTTGTAATGTCAGAAGAGGTGGGAGGTGGTAAATCTGACTAACCCTTTCTAGTGGTGTTACATTTGCCTTCCAATGGCAAATGAAGTTTTCTATTTTTGTGGCGTGAACTGCGTGGAGGGAAGTTTTCTATTTTTGTTGTGTGAAGGGGTGAACGGCTCTAAGTGCTTCTAACTTCTAAGCTTCCGGTCCAATGAAGTGAGATTGAATTTTGTGGAGTCTGCGGTGAGGATGTGGATCTTTTCAAACCTTGGTAAGTTTTAAAAGAGACTCCGATGGCAAGTTGCAACAGCAGACAAAAAGGAATGATGGCAAGTATTTGCAATAGCGACTCGTGCTCGCTTGTCTGATTGCAGCACTCTCACTCAAACTAAAAGCTACGGCTCATGCTGCATGATGATGATGAAGTAGAAGTTTCATCTTTACCTTTGGAAATACTCGTTATTGCGAAAAAGTAGAACCTGATTCCGGACCAGTGACGTTCATGGCACTGCATTTTGCAGCCAGCAGGCTGAGCAACCTGCCGGAGCTCTTGAGTCTTATCGTTGGAACTTGGTCCACCTACCCTGTGAATGCAGCTCATACTATGTCCCTCCGGCAATGAGTATTTTCATCGTACATGATCATGATTACCATGATAAGTATTCTAGTTTCTCTCGCGCTCCCGTGCCGCGTCAAGTTGTTACCGACGTAGGTAGCTCTGTCTATCTCTCTTTTTTCCTTAGTACTATAGTTATTACTATATCTATCTCTCTGATAGTGTTATTGTAAGTCAAGGGGAACAACAAGCGGGAAGGCAAGTAAGCTTGTACGTTCTTGGCATCATGTAGCCATGGCAATAGACATTCGGGTACGAGATATTTGAGAAGAGAGAGAGAGAGATTGCTCACCAAAAAGAGAGGGACAGAGGGGTTGCTCATAAAAAACAATGCGCTAGATGAGATAAGACATAGCTCACCACATTGCAACTTGTAACCATTGTAGAAGTAGGCAACGACAAAGTAGGGCTAAGATAGAGACATCAATGGTCTAGGCAAGGTTTTAAATAGATTGGTAACTTTTCACTATAGCACATCGGGGACAGACAAATAAATGTTTTTTAGTAGCGTTTCAACAATGTTTTTGGAAGAGAAAATGTCGAGGCTTTTGACGTTTTTGAGCAGCTGTGCTAGAAACGTTGCTGAGCAACGAAAAACACTGTTGAGTAATGGTGGCATTTCTAACAGTAAAAAAACGCTCCTACATTGTTAAAAAAATGCTACTTAGCAGCATAGCTGGGAAAAAGTACTCCCGTTTCTTTTGTGGTCATATTGATTTTATCATTTGAATATACTAACCTTGATACCTCGGATTTTTTTGCAAGTTTATGTCTAATCACCTTATCCCCGTCTTATCCTATCCTCCTCAAGCTCAAGCAAGGTATGTCTTCTCTTTTTCTTCATCTCCTATGTAAACAAGCTTTCTTGTGAGTATTTCCCTTCGCTTTCCTTTCTTTTAAGTTTCTCTTTTCTTCTTTTTCCCTTCTCATTGAAGCTTAACCCCCCTAACCCTAGCTTCTACATAGAATGTTTCAAATAGACATTGATAACACAACATATCAATGATTAATTCAATGAAATATCAATACAAAAATAAGAACTAGAGTGTGGTTTCAAGATGAACTTATCTAGTTTTGTTTAGTGGACTCCCTTTGGGTTTAGCCTGAAAATAGGTAGATTTTCAAGAAGAATAGCTAATCTAGCCAAGTAGTTTCGCTCCAAGGTCTTCTAATGAAACTTCACAGGTAAAATTGGGTAACTAAAACTATAATCTGATCGAATATCCAATAATTGCAAAGCCCCTTTTCTTTGGAAACAAAATTTGTATACATGTCCTGTCTCAAAAGTTTGGACAGGTATACTAAATGCGAGTAAATTGGCTATAACTTTTACATTATTACTCATATGATGTTCCCACTTTGTATATCACAAATTCACATAACATAGAGCTTAACTTGATTTATCGAGTAATTTTTGATGTGTTGTACTATTTTCTATATTATTTAGAATTGTTAAAAAAAACATACTATTTTGTCCTCCCACTACATCCACCTTTTAAAATGATCAATTTTTATGGATCTAGTGATTATTACAAATCCAACGGTTAGATTTTTAAGAATTAAATCAATTATAATTTAATTCTTAAAAATCAAATATTGAATCTTTCAATCCTAAAACTCTAGGGATCAATATACTTGTTACTATGAATTTATTTAAAAAAAGTTGGCTTAATTTGAGTATGGGAAGGTCCATTTTCAATCCTCCCAAGTGAAAATTTCCATATTGTCTCTTTTCAAGTCTAAAACCAATCCTAGTTAGGTTTGGAAATCTAGGCTTGGTAATCTTCAAAGCCTAGCTATCATGCCATGTGTGGAGCTTTGGTGGTTGGGCACAAATTTTATATGTGCATGCCAGTTTATGTCCACAACAACTTCAAGAGGATCCACATAAGCACCATGCCACCTCACCTTGCCACGTCCACCCTCCATGTCCACATGGTCAACCTAGTTGACTTTCCACCTCATCATCCTAGTCATCTTTAATGCCACATCTTCTTGTCACATTTGCAATGCCACCTTGCACTTGGTGACATAGCATGCCACATCATGGAATTCCATGTCATGCATCTTTCCACATCATCCCTCTATATGTCAAGCCATGTAGACATGGGGAGTATATCCACATAAGCAATAATAGTGCCACATGTCAAGTAAGTGCCACATGGCAATTATGCCTGACACGTGGTACCTCCTTTCCACCTTCCCATTTTAGTATATTTTTGAAAAAGTTAATTTAGTATATTTTTAGTTATTTTAAAAAAAAGAGAATTAAAATATAAAATTTTAACGAATAAAATATACATGACTTAAAAATATAAAATAATTTAAAATCACTAATTTCAAAGGATTATATTTTTAAAATTAGATAAATAATAAAATTTTAAAGTCCACATTATTTTATTTTAAAACTTTGATTTTTTAAATTTAATCTTTCTTGGAAGTATTTTATGTGTAGGAAAAAACTTTGAATAAAATTAAAAAAAACACATTATGAAAGAAAATTTAGCTATATTATAAAATAAAAGATAATTTTAAAATATATTTATATATCTAGTAATGATAAATATTAAGATTATAAATATTTATTATTAATAATATTGATTTTTAAAGGAATAATAATTTTCTTTTTATCTTTATGTTTATCCTAATTATCCAATCAATCACGTAGTATTGTGTAGATAGGAAATCCAATGAGATGTGAAGTGGATAAACTATTTTTCCTATATAAACACACATCTCTAGTACTATCCCATCATTGATCCTTCATAATTATTTTCTCTCTTAGCTTCCTTGAGAATGGGTTCTCAAAGTCGTAGGAGTCATAAATGTGATAGAACTAGACTTCCCCCCATTAAGAGGATGAGAGGAAAAGGGTAGCTCGTGAGAGAAAGAGAGTGGATAGCACATCAACATGCAACACCTTCTGTTTTGGCGATGATCCAAGCCTTGTCCCTCCTCTTCCTCTCCCTCCGCCCTCTTCTTCACCACTATCCCTTAGTTTAGATAATCCACATGAACTAGCCCTTCTTGAGCCCCCTTCTCTTCCACACAAGAACCCACCCCCCTCCTTTGGGAACCCGTAGTGTGGATAGGAAAGAACTATCAAAGTTTGGGGCACATCGTCGTGCCCATGCAATCTTCCAATCCTATTTCAAAGACCTCATGCTTTCATCACAGGCATGTGTACTTGATGCTTTGATGGATCAGTCTAACATGGTTGAGTGTGTGCGCTTTCTAACATTGGAGGTCGAAGAGAGAGGAGGGGTGGCATGGGGGTGTTATAAAGTGTTCGTCGTTCCTATACAGTTAACAAAAAAAGGAACTCTGCAGACATTTTGGCTGCTCAACGGGCTATCGTGGGGAGCAGCCACCATAAGTAGCTCCCAAATGAAGGGTAAGGTGAGTGCCACATCTCGGATCCTTTCCATAGCACCACCCGCACTTAGAGTTAGCTCTAGTTAGACGACAAAGTTTACATGCCAATGAGGCTAGTGCTTTGTGGGCGAGTAGTGACTGTGTAGCTAGGCATGATCAACCCTACTAGATAAAACCACTAGAGTCTTGATAGAAAGGTTTTGAGAGGAAAATTGTCGTGCCGCACGGTTATTGCAAGATCAGGGTGTCCAGTTTATGCTGGACTGGGACAATGCTTAGAGAGAAAATTTAGGGGAGAAATGTACTTAAATGAGATCAAGGAACTAATAAAAATACACATGTACTCAAATTAACCCAATATAACTTAAATTAATATAAATTAGTCTAATTAATCTAAATTACTCAAAAATATAATAAAATTATTAAAAAGTGATGATTCCATACTTAGTGATCCATTTTTTTTATAGATACACCGTTACAAGTACACTAGTACCTATAGGTTTTAGATGATTTACATCAAAAATGTAATTTTACTAATTAGATTATAAATATTTGCATGCCTTCTGATAGCCTAGAAGAATTTTGGAAAAGAGATCATAAAAAATCCAACCATGGGATTTGAAATTTAGAATAACTAGCACATTCTACTAATGTCTCAATATCTAACACTCTTTTGATTTACAAGATTGAGCATTTTAAGTGGTAGTTATTGTGGGTGGAAAAAGTAGCATATATTATAACATTTAAAAGATCTTAAAATGTTTAAAGAAAATAGACAAATAGCTAAAAATTTTCTCAAAAAATCAAGTTAGGCTCTATATTATGTGAAGATCTAAGGTCCAAAGTGGGAATCTCATACGAGTTTATATGTAAAAGATATTAGCATTTTATGGAATCAGTCCAAATTTCGGACAAGGTGTATACATTGAATTTATACCTAAGGAAATGAGGGCTTTCGACTATCTAATGCTTAATCAGATTATTGTTGAAATGTAGAGAGAAAGAGACGAGACAAGAGACACATCATGTACGCTCCCAAAGACTGATTCAAATTTCGGACAAGGTGTATACATTGAATTTCGGACAAGGTGTATACATTAAATTTATACCTAAGGAAATGAGGGCTTTCGACTATCTAATGCTTAATCAGATTATTGTTGAAATGTAGAGAGAAAGAGACGAGACAAGAGACACATCATGTACGCTCCCAAAAACTGATTCATATTGAGGACAAGATACATATATATAGGTGAGACCGAGTTAGGTAGAGTGAGCCATATATAGAGCTCCAACACCCCCACTCAAACAAGGGTCTCTAGCTATGGATGAAAAAACCCTTAGGGAGTACAAGGGAAGTACCCAAGCCCCTATACAAATGTGAAAATATGAACCAGAAGTAATGATATGAAAGTGCATTGTGCATCTATGTACAAATATACAAAAGGACCAAGAGGTCATAGTGTGCAATTGTGAAATGTGCAAAGTGCATGGTGTCTAGAAGATCACAACGATATATGTACAAAGCTACCATAAGAGTAAAAAGCCTAATCTAGAAAGAGTGAGCCCGAGGCAACTCCAAGCTTTGAGCACAAGAGAATGAAGCGTGACTCATTGAGACCTTTGGTAAGAATATCTACAATCATCTGGTCACTTGGACAATGTTCAATCATGATAGTGCCTTTGCGTACTTCGTATAGAACATAATGGTAATGCACAACAATATGTTTTGACTTGTTATGTTGGACATAGTCTTTTGCAAGACTAATAGCACTCTGATTATCACACCGCAAGGGTGTACTAGAAAGAGGAGAATGGCCAATATCTGTTAACACTTGTCGAAGCCAAATGAGTTCACGAGCTGCAAGCGATGCCGCAACATATTCAGATTTGGTTGTAGAAACTGCAACACAACGTTGTTTCTTGCTAGTCCAAGAAATAAGACAACCATTAATGAAGAAACAATTGCCACTAGTAGATCGCATAGATAAATGTGAGCTGGCCCAATCTGCATCTGTGTAACCCAAAAGAGAAAGAGATGGAATGGAGTCGGATGTGAATTGTCATTGATAAACCAAACCATAATCTGCAGTGCCTTTCAAGTATTTCAACACGCGCTTTGCTGAAGACCAATGCTTAAGAGAAGGACATGCAAGATGTTGCCCGAGATAGTTAGCAATAAACAAAATGTCAGGACGAGTGTTCAAACCAACAACTTGAAGACATCCAACCAAATTAGCATATGGTTGATTTGTAACAAGCTGGCCACCACCATCAGAAGTGTTTTTCATGGAACTCGCAAGACAAGGAGTAGTTGCTGAATGTGCAGATTCCAAACCAAACTTCTTAATAGTATCTTCAATAAACTTTGACTGTCGAAGTAATAAAATACCTTTGCTGCAATCCCTTTGAATCTGAATGCCAAGACACGAGTGAAGCTCTCCAAGATCCACCATATTAAATGCCGAAGATAACAACTGCTTATTTTGGTGTAAAAATCCCAAATCATTGGAAACAAGGATTGTATCATCCACATAAAAGGGCAAGGATTACAAAACTACCATTCTGGTGTTTGGTAAATAAGTTGGGATCAGAAGAGCAAGAGAGAAAGCCATGGGAGGTAAGAAAAAGATCAAACTCGATGTACCAGGCCCGTGAAGCTTGTTTAAGACCATATAAGGCCCTATGAAGACGAGCAACAAGATCTTCCTTACCTGAAATAACAAATCCTTCTGGCTGCTCCATGTAAATTTCTTCATTCAAATCTCCATTCAAGAAAGTTGTGCGCACGTCCATCTGATGAATTTCTAAGTCGAATTGAACAGCAAATGCCAATAAAACCCGAATACTAGTAGTTCATGATAATCAACGCCAGCAACTTGAGAATAACCTTTGGCAACTAAACGTGCCTTGAATTTGTCAAAGGATCCATCTGCTTTAAATTTTGTCTTATATACCCATTTACACTTAATGGTAGTACGGCCAGGAGGCAGCTCAGTGAGTATCCATGTACCTTTAGAGATAAGAGAATCGTACTCTGGTTCCATAGCCTCTTGCCATTGATCCTTTTGTGGAGAACATATAGCATCACTGTACGTGGTAGGATCTTCAGAAGTAGAGAAAACATCAGCATAAAAATATTCATCATAAACATGACAAGAACCATGCTCAAAATCAATAGGCAGATCAATAAAAATGTCAACATCATCAATGACAGCATTCGGAATCAATGGTTGTGAAGAGGAAAGTTGCTCTTTAGATGGTTGTGAAGAGGAAAGTTGCTCTATAGAAGAAGATTCATCATCACACAAGAATGGAAAAGCTTGAAGCAAAGATTTAGTATCATCAGAATCATCCATGGACCATGTACCGCCCATAAGCTGTTCATTGAAAATAGCATCACGATTCACAAGCACTTTCTTGGAGGACGGGTCATAGAATTTGTAGCCTTTGGAAGTGTCAGAATACCCAATAAAAATAACTTTAAGCCCAGGAGCATCAAGCTTTGCTCGTGTTTCTTTAGGAACATGAATATAAGCAATACATCCAAAGGTTCGAAAATGAGATATAGAAGGAATTTCACCTATCCATGCTGTGATGGGTATCTTACCAGAAGGAGCAGTAGTAGGAAGATGATTCTGAACAAAGACTACTGTCAAGAGAGCTTCACTCCAGAAAACACGAGATAACCCAGAATGAATCAGCATACATCGTATAGCATTGATAATAGTGCGATTCTTACGTTTAGCAACACCGTTCTGTTGAGGTGAATATGGAATAGTATGTTCATGATGAATACCATGGTCCGTACAATAACTCTCAAACTCACGAGACAGATATTCTCCACCATTATCGCTGCAAAGTTTCTTGAGGCAACGACCAGTTTGAAGTTCGGCAGCCTTGTGAAATTGCTTAAAAACAGATAACGCCTCAGATTTTTGTCGAAGCAAGAAAACAATTGTATACCGTGAGTAATCATCAATAAATGTAATGAAATAACGATGTGTTCTCGATGGAGGCAAAGGTCCACAAATTTTGGTATGAACAAGATCCAATAAATCATGAGAATGAACTGAATTCGAGAGAGGAAAGGGTTTACGATTCTGTTTGCCAAGAGCACAAAACTCACAGATTCCCATATGAGGATGAGCTTTAAGATCCATGCCACGTACAAGACCTTGACGATGAAGATCAAGAAGCTTTGAGAAATCTGCATGAACAAAGCGATGATGCCATATCTTGCAATCATGATCACCTGGAGCAGTGACAACATTTGCTACAGCATCATTGAGAGAGAGCTCAAACAAATTACCATTACGAGAAGCAGTTGCAATAATATGTCCATCTTTCTCAATGCGGCATTTGGTGTGGTCGAATCCAACAAACAAACCAAGATCAACAAGTCTTGCAACTGAAAGAAGATTACATTGAATTTCTGGGACATGTAAAACCCCTCGTAAAACTCGAGTCGAAGAAGATAAGGTGCCAAGATATAAATCTCCAATGCCCTTGACTTGACAAGTTGTATCATCAGCAAGATAAACAACACGCTTAACAGGTAAAGAATGATAGTTATGTAGCCACTTAGATTCATATGTCATATTTCCTGTAGCACCAGAATCAATAATGAAAAGTGAACCATCATGTACATGAAGTATTCTGTCTGGGGGAACTGAACATAAAACACAACTTGTTTCAGGCACATCATTATCATGATGCTCGGCTGCATATGCTTGATTTCGATCTACATCAAATCGACGCTTAAAGCACATGGAAGAGGGATGATCAGATTTTCCACAATAATCACAAGAAGAAAAATCTCTAGATAAACGTGGTTGTTTTGTGGTAATGTTGTGTTCTTCATCATATTGACGTGCCTAATAGTCATCTTCAGTATGACCATTTCTATTGCAGTAAGAACAATGCTTGTTAGGAAATTTGAGACGAGAGAAACTACCACCACGACGACCACCTCTGCGGTTTTCTCGTTGAAAAGGACGCTTTCGCACATACAAGGCCCGTTCCAACTGTTGGGACTTAGGCTCCTCTTGTTGTGAAAACATAGCTACATCATGACCAATGCTACGTCGTTGTTGACGTTGAGAATACTCAATCAAAGATATGCAAGTTTGGTCAAAATCAAGACCGTCCTTGTTAGATAGAATGGTAACAATGTTGTCATAAGACGGATCCTTTATCGTATCAAGAAGAATTGTAATAAGTTGCTTTCGTGGAACAGGATCATCCGCAGCAGCAAGTTGATTAATAATAGATTTGAAAGAATCAATATGCCCCGTCATAGCAGTACCAACTTCATACTGTAACTTTGAAAGCAAACCTCTCAAATAAAGTGTTTCTATAAAACAGACTTTTTCTGAAAATTTGCTATAAGATACTCCCATACGTCATGGGAAGTAGGAAAGTCATACACATCAAGCATGAGAGAATCACTAAGAGTAGAAAGAATGTACCGATGAGCTGCTTTATCACGCCTCTGCCAATCCATATAAGCAAGACGCCATGCATCAAAAACAGGGCCTTCTGTGATAAGAACGTTGTCAGAATCCGGAATAGAAGGCTGAGATGGACATAGAGAATCGCCAATAACAACATTTGAAAGCTCATCGCCTTCAAGAATTAACAGCATCTTTGCTTTCCAACCGGGAAACCCTTGGCCTTGAAAAGAAGGAATAGAACGTTGGCCAGAAGGAAAACCATTGACGAGAACAGTCATAGCCATATCTATCTGCGAGAAGACGTATAAGATAAAATCACAAAATCTGCACACCATAGACAAGGACGACCGCAAGAGATAAGAGACGTCAATAAGAAAAGAGTCCTCAAAATAGCAAGACGTGGGACACAAGATTCATTGATAGACGCTTGATGAAAAAGCTAGATTGGTTGTTTTGCTAAAAATAGCAAAATAATAAGAGACGCTTGACGAAAAAGCTAGATTTGGCGGTTTGCTAAAGACGCTTGACGAAGAAGCTAGATTTGGCGGTTTCCTAAAGACGCTTGACGAAGACGAAACCTGTGTGCTCACACAAAGAACCTGTTTGCTTATTCAAAGAACCTGTTTTGCTGTTACAGATGCAGTTTGCCTGAACTGTCATAACTTTTGACTCACAACTCTGTTTGACAAACTTTTTTGATAGGATTCACCAGCACAATACAATCTATGTACCTGCACCGATTAAGGATGCGATTAAGAAACAACTCTAATTACAACAAGTTAAGCTATAAAATCATGTAGACAACACATAATCAAAGAACAATCTTGTAAGACATGAAATTATAATCATGAATTTAACAAGAAGACATAGATGCTTCCCTTATAGATGCTCTGATACCATGTTGAAATGTAGAGAGAAAGAGACGAGAAAAGAGACACATCATGTACGCTCCCAAAGACTGATTCATATTGAGGACAAGATACATATATATAGGTGAGACCGAGTTAGGTAGAGTGAGCCATATATAGGAGACCGAGTTAGGTAGAGTGAGCCATATATAGAGCTCCAACAATTATGAAACTATATTCCCTACTTTTCATGTGATGTTCCAACAAAATAACTTGAAAGGAAATTCCTTTGTTAGCTTGGAGAGATGGGCCACTAAAGGTAAACAAATGCCTCTTCTTTTGTTGTTTACATGGTGCTTGAGTGGACAAAACTCGGCACCCTGATCCTGCAACCACCCCCATCGGCTTTCAAGAAAGCTTTGCGTAAGAGAGTCATAAGAGGAGTGTTCATTTAGCACGATGCATACTTTATTGAAATAACCCAAACAGGGTTTGTGGCATCATATCTAGACCTAAAATTGGGCAAAGGTAATTTGAGGGGTGTAATCCTTGGTTTGTGAGGTACTTACGACAACGTGACACATGTTGTTATCGATACCATGTTGAGTTCCATCTTTTTTATGACGTGTTCCATTCTGTTAGTGGGCATAGAGAGTTGATCATGTAGGCGCCTCATGAGTGTAGGCTCATGTTGATCTTGACATCTCAACACTCCCAAGCTCAACTCGAGCTCATGAAATCCAATCATATCTCGAAATCTGAGTAGCTTCTGAGCTCCCAAGGCCTTCATGAAGATGTCAGCAACCTGATCCTGTGTGCTGACGTAGGCCAAGTCGATGTCGCCTGCCAAGACTCTCTCTGTGATGAAGTGGTAATGTACCTCAATGTGTTTCATCCGTGAATGGAAAATTGGGTTCCTAGCCAACTCTGTACTGCTAAGATTATCACAATATATGACAACCTTTCTCTCCACATGCAACCCCAAATAAGTAGAAGTAGCTTGCGTAACCAAGCTACCTCACACGCTGCCACTACAGCTCCTCTGTACTTTGCCTCTATGCTCGACAAGAAGGCAAGTGTGGGCTACTTCTTGCTGCTCCATGTCACAGCAGCACTTTCTAATGAAAACATAAATCCACTCTGGTAGATCTCTTATCTGAGATGCTACCTACCCAATCTACATATGTGTACCCATATAGCTCCAATGGTACACTTGCTGCATAAAACAATGCATAATCAATAGTGGCCCTCAAATACCGAAGTGTGCGTTGCACACTGTCTAGATGTGGTTTACGCGAAACCTACATATAAACTGGCTCTCCAAGCCAATAGTGTAATGCAAATCTAGCCTGCTGATCATGACATAGATCAAACTTCCCAAAATCTTCCTGTACACAGTGGGATCCTGAAACACATAACCTGCATCCGCATTAAGCTTGCCATTTTGATCTAATGGCACCAAGATTGACTTACAATCAGCCATCCCATACTTGGATAACATGTCCAATACATACTATCTCTGTGACAGTCAAATACCCTCAGGTGTGTGAATGACCTCAATTCCCAAAAAAGTAGCATAGATCTCCCAAATCCTTCATCTCAAAATTCCTTTTGAGAAGACTTTTCACATGCGCAATCTCTTCCAAATTGTCACCCCCAATAATAAGATCATCTACATATAAATGGTGATGATCACAATACCCTTA
Source organism: Cibotium barometz (assembly GCF_041138505.1). Classification (NCBI taxonomy): domain Eukaryota; kingdom Viridiplantae; phylum Streptophyta; class Polypodiopsida; order Cyatheales; family Cibotiaceae; genus Cibotium; species Cibotium barometz. The sequence goes on from NC_141054.1 coordinate 19,254,651, forward strand.
TCACTCTTGTGCACATACAAAGAGTGATTTGCATCTGCTATATGAAAACCAATAGTGATAAGAACACCATATTGGGGAATATGGGAATTTCCCAGTAGTTTGGGACACGTGGTCAAATCTTTGAATTAATCATAACTTGAACACCGTTACTCCAAATTGAGTGCTCTATAGCTCACTAGATTCCATTTTCCAAGCGCTTTCCAACAATAGGTCACATGATATGGTTTTGAGAAACTTATAGGCATGTTATCCAGGTCCCACCTTTTTAGTATTCAAAAAATGGGAGTTGGGAAATTCCCAAACTCACGAATATAGTGTTTAAGGTACTCAGCAATCTTGTCATGCCATGCTCGTGGAGCTTGCTTCAACCCATACAAGGCCTTACAAAGCTTACATATCCAATAGCCTCATAAAATATGTGGGTTCTACAACCTCCACAACTTTTGCCATATAAGCATAGTGATGTGCCACATAACCATCATAACCATATAAGCATAGTGATGTGCCACATAGTGATTGGCCACATAACCATCATAAGTCAACCTCTGCATAGGGTTTTTGACTCTTCCAGATCTTCATAACTTTGCATTCATGGCTTTCATAGCCTTCTTCACACCAGGTGTCCTCACTGTTGGAATCCCAAGATCCTCATGAACGCTCATTTATAAGCCACTAGACTCTCCACCATTAACAAGAGAATGCCCTACAGAAATATTTGGCATACCAAGGGGCTCAACCACTTTCTCTTCGCCTTTATGTGATGTACCAACTACATTTTTAGGATTAGTATTATGACGCAGCCTACCAGTCCATGGTCTATCAATAGAATCACTCGATGAGGACTCTCTTGGTCCACTCAATGACTATGATTGTTGACTTGCATTCTGTGCAACCACATTTCCACTTACATCGGGCCCAACATCTTTTTTGGCAGCATACTAGCAGCTACTCATCTCATCAAATACAACATCCCTACTTACCCTCAATTCACGTGCTATATCCCTTTTGCTCAAGGGAATACCCAATGAACATACATTTTTCTACCTTCGAATCGAGCTTGGTATGTAGCTCATCTGGCACATTCACATATGCAATACATCCAAAAACTTTCAAGTGAGACAAATCAGGTTTCGTGCCATTAAACTTCTCCTCTGGCACTACACCATGTATGGTTGCAGTAGTAAGAGTCCTGTTCATGATATCAATTGTTGTAGACACAGCCTTAGCCCAATAGCTATGCGGCATATTCTTCTCTACCATCAATGCTCGTACTATCCCTGCAATGTGCTTGTTTTTCCACTCAACAACTCCATTTTGCTATGGAGTATATCTACATGTAAATTATCTCCGAATGCCATTCTTTCACAAGAATTCAGAGAACTCGTTGGAGAAGTATTCTCCCCCTCCATCTGACCTTAGGCACTTCACATGCTTTCCTCTTTTCTATTTTTCAGCCATCACTTTAAAATTCTGAAAATGAGTGAACACTTTACTCTTCTTGTCACGTAGGCTGTAATGCCTGTGAGACCGACGGGGCAGACCGGCGGATGGCCATGTCTGGGGTTCAGTGGGAGAGGACGCCCATGCAGAGTCATGGGTGGCTAGGCTAGTGTGGACGGCAGGCCACACACTATATAGCCTGGGGGGGATGAGGGGCAATCCTCAATTCTTCCTCTATGGCTCGGTGGTGAGCCAGAGGCCATCCCCTCTTGTGGTAACGCCCATAGTGGCGTTACGGATATCTAACACTGGTATCAAAGCGTGGTTCGATGGGATCGTCAGAGTCCGCGCGTGACCAGGGGACTGGAGCGCCCACTCGATGGTTTTCAACCATTCATCTCCTTATCCTTATCTCCAATGGAGTGTGTGGAGGGAGGCGGCCAAGGAACAATGGAAGGGAAGAAGTCTCTCTCTCTCTCTCTCTCTCCCCGTCACACACACAGCAAGTAAGCAAAAAACGCAGGTAAGCAAAAGCAAATTTCATTTTGTTTTTTTTTCTTTCTCTACGTTGAAATTGTTTGCAAAAATTCGTTGAAGCTTGTAAGGCGGGGGGGTGAAAGCCAGCCTAGGCCCGTTGCTGAAGCTTGTGTGTGGGGGGGCGAACACCTGCCCCACTGTCTATGAAAGAAATAAAGAAATTCGTTGAAGCTTGTAAGGCGGGGGGGCGAAGGCCAGCCCAGACCCGTTACTATGCGACGTGTTCGAGAGAGAGGGGGGTCGCCTTTGCCTATGCTGCGTAGCTAGCCAGCCTTGCGATCTGTGTAGTAAGAGGGGGGGCGCCTTTGCCTGTGCTGCGTAGCCAGCCAGGCCAACCAGGCCAGCCAGGAGGCGGCGGCGGCGTCGGCCAGCCCCAACGGCGACCAGGAGGCAGTGGCAACGACCACCAGGCAGCCGGCCAGCCATCAGCGGCCACCAACGAGAGGAGAAAAAAAAAAGAAAAAAAGAAAAAAAATATTTATTTTTTTAATACATATTTCATTATTCATTTTTAATGAAATTAAAAATAAAACTCAATTCAAGCAAACCCTCTCTCTCGGCTGGGGAGGAAAGTTAATCCCCGCAAGGGATAATCCCGACAAGGCACAGCCTCTCGACCATTTTTATTTTTGTTATGAAGACTCTGGGAGCCTAGCCTCACCAGATTTCAATTTACACTTTTGCGAACGTCGTCTTGCTAGAGTCAAAGTTTTTGTTCGGACAAATATGTGTTTGTTTTGTAGTGACAAACAAATGTGTTCTTTTGTAGACACACCTTCTCTGCAGTGCCACCACTCAGGTCTAGTCCCCGGAGTGACTTGGTCCTAGTTCGAAGTGAATTGAGGGTAGCACATGGGGTGATCACACATTTGGTTCAGAGAGACTAAATTTAAGCTGACCATAGACTTAGATTGACCATCAAAGTCACGTAGTTTGGCTATAGTGTAAATCTAAAACTGCGGTGTGTTTTACTTGGGCTAAGAGGACCGGCAATGGCGTCAGTTGTGCCCAAATTAGACGAAGTGCTTATTGCGAGAAATCAAGGTAAGCTAATTGAGCCGTAGTGCTCATAACCCTTCACAATCTTTTAACAGTTGCTAGAAGATTGTGATAAACTTTGGCAAATGAGAACCATGTACAAGCGTAGTCTTGATGCGGTTATGCCTTTTGTCCAAACAAGTTGCTTACTGTTTGTAGTAACAAGAGAGCCTTGGCCCGTAGAGGCAAGCTGGCCCTTGTTGGTAGTAACAAAATAGTGTCACTACTTGGGCCTAGAGAGTAATGACTACATTTGATTTAGTCACGTAGATTGCCTTGTAAAAGTAATCCCTAAGGTGTGTATTACTTGGGATAAAGGGGCTAGAAGTACTCAATTGAATGGTTTATCTAGGAGTACTAATCTAAGGGATTAGCAGATGCCTAGATAATAATAGCAGATTTAGGATTGATTTGTAGATATCAAAGGTAAATCTGAAGGGGTATAGTCTTGAGATGTAATGCTCAATGCCCTTATAGAAGTTGATCGAAGAGAACTGTTCTTAAACTTACTAGCATGGCTTTCTCTTCTTTTTATTGCCATGCATCGACATCCCACTGCTCGAGAGTTTGTGGTGATCTTTCGAGGGGGGAAAGAGCCTTTTTATATGTCACATCAATTGGTTTGGTGGTAAATTGATGGTATGGGACATCAAATTCTCACGGAATCGATTGTAGTCTTGGTGGAATGGGACGCCAAGGCTTGTGCATGTAACTTGACTCTTTGGCAGGTCTGTATGTACACTTGTCTGTATAAAATTTGAACTTTGAAAATTACCAAATATAGCCATAAGTTGGGATAAAACCCAGTTACAGAGTTTGGAGAAGCTCTAGGTAGCAAGACCATGATGGTGTGCTAGTGCTAACAGAGTGATTTAGTTTCGGAGTGATCTAAATCTAGAGGTTAGCAGTAAGACTAGTTTGGTTGGATAATTTCATGCATGGGGGGACGCCCTATAGCATTTTGCAAGCGTAGTCTTGCCTATGTTTAACAATAGTGTGCGATTGTGAGCACATTTTAGTTGCTACCATATGAATTTGGGAAATATATTACTTTCCTACATAAGAAATTGTAATATTGCATGACACGCTATTTTGCTTACAAAGTTCATGTGCGTGTAAACCCTATAAGTCGTATGACCCCTGGGAAATGGTGGAGCATTTCTAGGATTTAATAAGGTTTTACATGGCAATAGTGAGTAGTATCTCACTCTAGACGAGCCTGGTTGTTGTTAGTATCGGATCCGACATATGTAGTGTACATAAACTCGAGCTGAGTTAGGATAGGAGGCTAAGCCGAAGAGCTTAGTGGTAAATCCTACTGTATCTGGTGAGTTTTGACTTAACCGGAGTGTTAGGATAGGAGGCTAAGCCAAAGAGCTTAGTGGTAAATCCTACTGTATCTGGTGAGTTTTGACTTAACCGGAGTGTTAAGAAGTAAACTCAAAGTTTGGGGCTGAACTGGAGTGTTCGGAGCAGACATATCTTTTGTTAAATCGGAGAATTAGCAAAAGATGATGAACCATGGTACCCAGGAAAAAAACTCTTCACACTAAAATAGTGCACAATAATTTTAGGGTGATAAAAATCCATCGCAGGAATGTTTTACAACTTTCCATAGATGATAGATGAAGACCATGTACTTTACGGAGTTAAAGTACATAGGTGGTGACTTCGGCGCCACATTTTTTGTAGGAAGTCACCAGTGGTGTAATTAGGTCAGCCGAGACTCCACAAGACCTATGCACTAGTTTTTAAGTTGACCTCTATGATAAGGACGTCCAAACATTCGTGTTGTAATACCAAAAATTGTACTGCAATGTGCAATAAAGGGGTCAATTTGTGTAGTCACTTCTTAGCAGCAAGTGACTTAAGCATCTTGTTATAGATGGTTGTATATGGTACTCCCACTCGGGGGAGGTACGCCATTGGGTACGGAGTTACTCACAGACTAGTATGTCAATTTGTGTAGTCACTTCTTTTAGCAGCAGCAAGTGACTTAAGCATCTTGTTATAGATGGTTGTATATGGTACTCCCACTCGGGGGAGGTACGCCATTGGGTACGGAGTTACTCACAGACTAGTATGGAGCTACTAGTGTGATGATAGTGGGTACATAGTTACTCACTACTAATACATAGCTGCTAATAAAATTAAGATCCTCGAGTGAAAGATACTCTAGATCAACATTTTAAATTACCTAACCACAATCCATGAGTATCGAGGTACTCATAAATATGTTGACGCTCAAATCGAGGGACCGATTTGTTCGATGGTATGGAATAAGCAAGGAAAGTGGAGTAACTTAAAAGTTACACATCACTAGTCCTAGTGAGTTGTCGAGGTCATCCATAGTTTGATGATCCCCTTTACCTATCAGATAACATTCAATTTTGCAAGCCCTGGCATTTAATCCGTAGTGATTATGAGTTTGGTGTGAGATACGGTTATGAAGTTCTTACAAGAGTACTCGTTTATTTGCTTGTCATTGGTTATAGCTTGGTAGAGATTGCCACTTGTGATGGGTAGGTAGCTTTGCCGCTATAATGAGGAGGCAGCAAATAATGTTCTCATAGTTATACTTCATACCAACACTAAACAGGGATAGGATGAAATTCCTAAGTTCATCATCACGAAGTACTGTGATGTTTGCATTTATATTGAATGTATGATGTAATGAGACTTTGGGCTTGTGTAATTACCATCAATTATCTAGCAACCTATGGCTTCGCATAGCAAGCTCAGTCATTATCTGTGGATTGATAATGTGGTTATTAGTAGTTTGGAATTTTTCTTGATAGATGGTACAACCCACCCAAATGATTCATAAGTGTGTAACCGCTTATGAAGGGTAGTAATATGCAACAATGAAGCACTTTGTTACAAGTGTGAAACCACTGATCTGTTGCAAAGCAGTTTATCAATAGTACCACCATATGTGCGTAGACACTATACCACATCTTCATTGCAAGATGTTTAAGAGTTTCTTGGAAGGACTCAAGAATATAACATATGCTATTAAACACGGTCTAGATTTGTTCTTGGAACTATGACACTAGCGCGTAGTCGCTTGAGAGTAGAGTTTTTGAGGACAAAAACCTTTCTTGAGGGATATCCTCAAATATCACATAAACTGGAATAGTTGTGTGAGTCCAGACAATACTTGAAGGGATGTGTCTGGTAATAGCAACAAAGAGTTGTAAGTGATTGGATGTAACTCCAGACACCCGTAGTGGTGCAAGAATCTTTATCAAACATCTCCACATACTATATGATCTGCCCGCATATATAGTATGGCATAAGAGATAGGAAGTTTGATTGTTATATTTGAAGGAAAATCTTCAAAAGTTACATTTACTCTGAGTTAGAGTGGAGTTTAACCATCCGTAGATTGATGGTAGTTAGAAACTCAACAAGATTCTAGAGCATATGCTTGTGCAAAGATGTTACTCTAAGAGAGAAAGTATCTCTCAACTTTGGAACTAATCCTTGTGATGCATGATTAGATTGGCTCTAGTTTATTTCTCCTATGGCCGTAGAGCTTTGCAAGGAGAAGTTTTAACAAGTTGGTGATGCAACATGGTAGCGTAGTCTACAAATATCTAGTAGCATAGTGTCTGAGAACTTGCGCTACTAGATTGCTCTCGAGTACATTAGCTTCTGTGCTAATGACATGATGCAAAATCAAGGCATGAAATTTGCCTTGGGGTTTTGGTTGAAATACCAAATCACGGCTTGCGTGAGTACTACTAGACATTTGCTTACCAATAACTTCCCCAGTTTGTTTTCGAGGACGAAAACTCTTTATCCTGTAATGGCACGTCGGATTGCCCATAGCGGCGGTCGAGCTCGACCGGACACGTGGGAGGAATAAGCTAATTACTCCATTGACGAACGGGTACTTACTTTACAAGGGTAGAGTATATGTACCAACTATTGGTGACTTTCGGGCCCAAATTCTTAAAGAAAGTCATGATAGTCCAAGTGTGGGTCATCCTCGGATTCAGAAGACCTATGCACTAGTAAAAAGATAGTTTTATTGGCCTAGTTTGTTTAAGAACATCCAGACTTACGTGCTGACATGCAGTAAGTGCCAGGTCAATAAATATGAATGTCTTAAGGTGAAAGGACTACTCCATCCGCCGCTGGAGATTCCTCAAGGGAAATGGGAAAGCATTTCCATGGATTTCATTACCGGTTTACCCAAGACGAGTCGAGGGAATGACTCAATGTGGGTGGTAGTGGACAGGTTAACTAAACTGGCAAAGTTTATTACCATGAGAAAACTGTTAAAATGCCAGAGTTGGCAAAACTCTTTATTGAACATCTCTACAAGCTATATGGCCTGCCCCGCAGATATAGTGTTGGATAGAGAAAGAAAGTTCAACAATCATTTTTGGAGGGAAGTCTTCAAAAAGTTGGATACTACTCTGAGTATGAGTACGGCAGATCATCCGGAGTCTGATGGTCAAACTGAAAGAGTTAACCAAATTCTAAACGATATGTTGCGTTCTTATGTTAGTAAGAAGCAATCTAATTGGGAAAAGTACTTGCCCTTATTGGAGTTTGCCTATAACAGCTCCAAACACTCAGCGACGACTGGATTTACACCATTCATGTTAATGTATGGATTCCAGCCAAGATCTCCGATGGCTGTAGGCCTAGAAAAGGAGAAAATTCAATCTGTCAAGGATTTCCTTGCAGATATGAATGATATGCTCAGAGCCGCACGAGAGAGCATTCGTAGCACTCAGGATCGCGCTAAAACTTATGCGGATAAAGAACGAAGAAAGGTGACCTTTGCAGAAGGTGACTTTGTATTCCTCAAGGTTCCTGCGCAGTCAGAAACCATGAAAACGAGAAAGTGTGATAAACTTTCTCCGAGATATTGTGGTCCTTTTAAAATCCTTAAGAAATTTGGGGATGTAGCATATAAACTTGAGTTACCGGAGAGTTCTCAACTCCATCCTGTCTTCCATGTCAATAAACTCAAGAAATCAGTTCACGGGTTAGAAAACGCAGTTTCTCCAGATATTTTGGTGGACTTGATAGAGGCACCAAAGATACCACATGAACTTGAAAAGATTCTACAGTATCGTGATAGACAAACCCGACATAAAGTGTACCAAGAGGTACTTGTTAAATGGACAGATAGGGATGAGGAGGTGGCAACCTGGGAACGCCGTAGTGCAATTTCCAAAAGGTTTCCTCAATTTGTTTTAGAGGACGAAAACTCTTCTTAAGGGGGGGTAATGTCACGTAGGCTATAATGCCTTACATGCATGGGTCCAAGAAATGAATTTACACTAGGATTTTTCGGTCACCTCCTAGTGGGGACACGGAGGGGGTTGGGGGTTAGAACCCCCCCCTCAACTCCTCATCGTTCCTTAATTGAATGTGTCAATTGTATATCATTATATCATTATATCATTATATGAACATTCGGGATTAGTTTCCCCACCTAGAATTTCATATAAATTACACAAGTACAAGACAATGAATACAGTTCAATCAATATAAACATAATTATTATGACCAATCGCCACCTAGAATATACAATTACAGGACAATGAATAATGAATACAATTCAATCAATACAAATTGCCACCTAGAATATACAATTACAGGACAATGAATAATGAATACAATTCAATCAATTCAAATAATGATCATGCCCTTTTCCTTTTTTCATTCCAACATCTTATGTGTTTATATTGCTCCATACCTAGGACTACAATAACAAATGAGAGTTCATTTTAAGATTCTTGGGTTCTTTTACAAGTTCATGAATAACCAAGTAATTCTTCCCAATCTAAATTTTTTATAACCTGGTTGCATAAAGGGTCAAAGGATCTAAAATGTTAATCATTTCTATGTCCTAATCCTTTTTAAGTTTCTATCATGAGTCTAATTCACTTGACGAAAAACTTGAAGAACACATAACACAAAGCCCATTTACAAAAAAAAATACCACTCTTTTTACAATTTTACTTTTGAGAAGAAAATAAGGAATTATTTCTTTCTAAACAACAACTCTAATTTCACAATCCTACTTAGAAATCCTAGATTAGTCTTTCTCATATTTACTTTTGTATTAAGAATACCTTTTTAGGTTAAGAGAGCAATCATCACTTTCAATAAGTTACACATGACTCAGAGTGTAAAACTACTCTTTTCATGAGAGAAAATACCACTTTCAACAAGTTAGATCTCATGAAAACTTTTGATATCACTACCATACGAGATAACCTTAACCAACATAGAGGTGATTTTCTAGTACTATTTTAAAAAAAAGAAATCATCTAAATGAAATTATAATTAATTCTTGAACAAATTAGTCCTATAAAACAAAATTAAGAGGCATAATTTTTTGATTCCACTACTAATCCGCTTGTCATAGCATACTAGAAAACCTATTTCTAACCATATCACTTAACCATAGAAAAAAACAATCATTTGGAGTAATCAACATATGGATTACTTTGAATCATAGATTAGTAATTTAAACAATTAACAATTTGCATATAAAATTAAGATATCCTAAACTCAATTTTCATTAAGAAATCACTTATCAAAATAGGGTTAAAGTATTCCACAAGTTAATCTTAATAAAAAAATAGCAAAATCAATCATACACAAAGTTATCTCCTAAACTAAATTTTGATCAAGTAATCACTTACCAAGTTAGAATTAAATTAGTCCACAAGATAATCTTAATTAAAAACATTACAAATTTGACCATACACAAATCTACCTCCTAATTTCTAATTCCTATCTTTGTGTCTCTCTCTTTTACACAATTGAATTCATAGGTCAACTAAAACTTGTGCTCTAGATCATTGAATGCATAATTTACTGATGGTTTTATGAAGGAATGAATATTAGGATTGTGGTATAACATACCATGCTCATGGACTAACATATCACAATCGTGGATAGAATAACACGGTAGTGGTAAACAAATACCACAATTGCGGTGCATACCATGATCGTGGATATAATAACATGATCATGGTAAAGAAAAATACCATGATTGTGGTTTAAAAAATTCCATGATCGTGTTATATTAAACAACGATTATGGTATTTCTGCTTCTAAACCGTTGGATCACTACACATCCAATGATCCAAAAGTTTTCTAAATAAAAATTCTCATATTAACATTTTCTAAATTGTATATACCAAGATTGTGGTGATGGTTAAATCCCATTATATGAATACCACGATCATGATTTTTTTGAATCACTATCGTGGTTATTTAAATAACGATCATAACATTCCAGACCATTATCATTTTGTTTAAAGCGCAATTTTGGGGATGCAGGTTGACTACTGGAGTTGGGGGAGGTTGCGTGGGCATGCAACAGTAATAGAACATTGTAAGATCCCCGATGGCTACATTTCTTCCTATGTCTATTATAGAGGCCCTAGGAACATAGGTTAGCAGGATGTACACATGGTCACACAGTCCATACACCACATGGTTTGCCTTTTTTCATAGACATATTCAAAATATAGAGATGTAGTGTAGGGCTGAGGAGAGATGGGGAGAGAGTCCAAGTGTAGAGAAGAGGATGCTATAGGGGCCCTTTCTGCTCAATTTCAGCAAGTTAGATTGGAGCTAGTGCAGACAAAAGCTGAGCTAGACCAAGAAAGAGCTAAGGTGGTATCATAAACATTTGACGCAGAGTAGGTGAGAGGTTAGGTGGCTATTGGGAGAGAGGAAATAGCTTGTTATATGTGGTGATGTGAGGCAACAAATTGTAGAGCATAAAGCTGAGCATTATCTGCATGAGAGATAGATTATTTTGATAGAATCGGTGGCATTGGCACTTGTCTATATGTTTATCTTTATTCTTTGCTAGTAGAAGAGGTTAGAGGATTCCTTTGGTTGGCTAGCCATGCTCTGGAGAATGCGCTTGTTGGACTTCCCACATTACATGCTGGTAATTGATGGGACATGTTGATTATTTGTGGCCATCTCTTCCACCTGGGTTGCATGACCATCCACTGGTACTTGAGGCAAAGTGCACATCGTGATGATACCCTATTAATGTTGCCACTTATAGGGTCTTGGGCATGGATGACATCTATCTAGATATGGATCTTATAGATCCAAACACCATGCGGCACATCACTTGCTCTACAACTATAGCAGAAGCGAATACCCTATTAATGTGGCCACATATAGGGTATTGGGCATGGACTACATCTATCTACACATGCAGATTATAGATCCAAACACCATGTGGCAGATCGCTTGCTCTACCACCACATGTAGAGGTCAAAGGTGACACTCTCCTTGGGGGCTTTGAGGAGCCTACGGAGATGGAGTGGAAAGATGACGAGATGGCATGAGTGCCCGAGGAGAGCAGGCACATAAGGAGTATGTGCTTCAAGGGTGCTAGTATGGAGGATCAAATAGGGACTAATGTTGTAAAGACCTAGTTTGGAGGACCGAATAGCTACTATATGGAATAGCAAACACAAGTAGAATTCAAGTCAGGGTCCTAGAAGTAGACATTTCTTTAGGGAGTTAGGGCTTTGAGAGGCTCACCACCCATAGGGATATAGAGTTTACGGTTGCCAACAAGAAGAGATTGACCATGTCGACACTGTAGCAGCAGAGATTTGGTTTGTCTCAGGCTACAATTGCATCCCATGCAAATTCCACAATGCAAGGCAGGGCCCATGCTTGGGGGGCCATTTTTTGATGTAGATTCAAAAAGTGATAGTGAGTATACTTAGAGTATCTAGGTTGCTTTCTATTTTCTGATTTTGGAGGTACTTTTATGCTAGACCTAGAGTTGTTTAGTTAGTAGAGCAAGAGTTGTACTATTTTCTCATATAATACATATCGTGATTCCCTATGTTTATCTAATCTTGTTTCAAATTTTTATATGTGGATAAATCATTGTGATGATATATCGAGATTCTCTATGTTCATCATTGTTTAGGCGACGTGTCTGGAAAAATGCATCATTATGGGCCCATCGTTAAGGGGGGGTGTTGTAGTGTTCATAAACTGCTACTAAGATGGACTCCCCATAGGATCTAGGGAGGTATACCATCCCTTTTGGCTGGTCATATGTCAGCATTCTCCACTGTTTTTTATGATCCATAAACTATCCAAGGAGTGTCTTGGTTTTACACATATTTCTTCTATTTCCGTAAACAGCTCCAATTTCACTTTAGCACTATTCTGAAACTCCTTCTTCGAAGGCTTCTAAAAGCGCCATTCTTCTCATCTACTTTTTTCACTCTACATTTTTTGACCACGCGACCAGCTTTTGTTGTAGTAGTAGAAACACTTTTCCTTAGGTTTGTTATTCTTTTTAGAAGCATTAGGTTTATCATCACTTTTCCTTCCCTTTCTTTATATTTGTAGAGAATTCCCCATCTCTAGCTTTGAAACGCAGCTCCTCCTCCACTAGCATTGCACCAAATGCCTTAAAAGTAAGAGGTGGGTTGCACAAATGATGTTCAATTAAACTATCATACTTTCAGGTTAACACTCTAATGCACCTACATGTCATCTGCTTGGTGGTCTTAGTGATCCCCACCATGGCCATTTGATCTTGCAGATTCTTTATTTGAGATATGAACTGCTCTACTCCATCACATTGCCTTTTTTCTACACGATAATTCTCAAGGTTTTAAATACTTATTTAATTTCTTGTCTTATACTAGTTCTTTAGAACTTTCCATGCTTCGAAAGATGTGGTAGTATGCTAAATTAGGGTCATCACTAAATCACTAATGTTGTGATGATGGCACATAGTGTATCTAGTTTCCTTTGCCTCCATGTTGTAGCGAGAATAGGGTCTGGTGGTATGGTCTGTAGTAAATCTATTGGATCCGGAGTAGGTGCCGAGACTTTGCGAACCCCTGTTATTATGGTCTCCAACTCATATGAATCAAGAATGAAACTACTCTTTGAAATTTTAAAGAGTGTATTTTTTCCCATCCAGCTTCTTATCCCCAAAAAGTGGAGGGCAAGAAAAGGGGGCTACATTATTTGTAGGTTGGGCCATCTCTCCAAATCTACTTCAAATAGCAAACTGTCAAAAACAAGATTTGCCTAGAGCTTATGCTCTGATACCATGTAACAATACATAATAGCAAATGTAGAATTAACATAATATAAAGCACTACATTAAAGAAAGAAATGAGTAAAAAATATTACTGCTTGCAAAACTTGTTACAAACTAATGGCATCCACCCACCCATGTGCTCTAAGTATGAGCTTTGATGGTGATCTAGAGAGACTATGGACGGAGCATGTCTTACTACATAATAATAAACTCGAAATTTTTATAAGGCTACTAAATGAGTCTATTTGTAATACCTAGGGTCAACGAGGATGTAAGAAGTCGCTAGGTTGGTCAACCCATGACTTGGTCCAAAATGATCAACATATCACATTATCTAACCAGGACCATATTATTAAACTACAAGTGTATCTTATAGATTTTTTATGTAGCTCCCATAGCCATCTGGACCCTCAAATGCAACCCAAGAACAAAGTGTGCTCAATTTGCTTCTCTAGCACTCATCTAATGCGGTCGCATAGCCTGCATAAGCATGCATCAGGGGTGGTACTTTTAGGAAGACAAAGGGTATTAAAAAATACCCTTTGTGAATTTTATTTGATTTTAGTTTTCCTTAAAAAATAAATAGGGACCATGGCTTTTAGAGGTGGGCACAAAATAAAGATGCTAGTGGGTAATGAAGTTGTTACAGTTGGTGCAATATGTGTAACTGACCTAGAGGGCTATTGTAGTGGTATGAAAATAGGGATAGACAATGTATCGGTGATAATGAGTAAGGGTATTTATAATTACGTGCTATTACCTTTCTCCACTATGGATGCACCGGCAATTGGTGAAGCAACTTGGAGTGTTGTCAAATGGCCTAAGACCTCTCTTGAATGTGTTGGTGCATCTTCGGATGATGCCATGAGTGAAGAGACTATAGAAAGTGAGTCGATGCCCCCTTATGTTGAGGCAATGCCTATTTCCTCATTGGAAAATGATAACAAAATTCGTGAGTCTTGGAGAGAGAAAAAGTTGGCCCTGTGGGAAGAGTGTGATCTTATATGTTCATCCCCATGATTCCGTAAACTTTGTTGTCTTTGGGAGAGGATTGTTTAGATGTGGAAATAGAGAAGAACAACCAAAACATAAGAACTACCTCAACATAAACTACACAAGAGATTGGTAGTGTAAGCTTCATTAAGTGGCTAATAAAGCAAATTACCATGTTAGATGGAAGCCCACTGTAGAGATATGTGCCCATAGAACATGATGATAGTATAGATAATGTTGTGAATGGTGCATTGGCAAAAGATGCTTCATCTTCGAGGAAATGAAGGTACACTTTCATTAAAAGAAATCCCAAGCAAAGATAGCCACCGACATCAATGTTAAGAATATCGAGGGAATCATTGCTATAAGTTTCCTCAATTGATTGTTGTGAGTGCAAGTGTTGTCAACATGCTGATCGAGACATGTTAATGAAAATTCAAAAGAATTTTTGGGGAAACTCTCTAGAATCTTGCCTGAATGGTGTGGAGGTATGTTGTAGAGCATGATATAAGATACATGGAGTACCAAAAATATCATTTTACCAATATAGGGAGCAGTTTGAGAATGCTGTGCAATATGTGCATGAAAATACAAGAATCGCGAGGAGGATTAGGGAGCACACATGTATGGGAAGGGCTCTTATGCAAGAGTTTGTGGAAAGTAACTCAGAGCGTAGAGTTAAATTACAGCAATGTGATGAGCTATGGTGGATCAAACACAAGAACCAACATGATTAGAAGATGATTAAGATAAGATTAATGAATAATTAATCTAATAAGATAATGTAGGCAAAAACTAGCAATTTCTCATTAGGCCAATGCCTCAATTTATAGATTTTACATCCACAAGATGCCAAGCATCTAGTCCCACTGATTTCCCCTTGATTTGTGCCACCTCCCCTACATCTGGGGGCACCTTTCCATGCTACCCTTGATTCTCTCATTAGTAGATTCTTCTCATCTTTTCACTGCTATCCACTTAATTATAGACTCCCTTTTACATCCTCTTGCTAAGGGCTAGTTCCCGCACACATCCATTTACTTGCATATTTTAACAACCTCCCCTCAAGTGAATAACTCTAGTACACCTGGACCCTATACCAAGTTTCCCTCTTACTTGGTAGCCTACGACCAGTGCCTCAAGTCCCTAACTCATAGTCCTTGACACACTTTCTCTCTCTATGTATCCAAGGCTACTACAAGTGCCGGTGACCTTGACTAAAGTGCTCACACATACATCTACCACATGGCCTACATCATTGGTGGCTCAGCGGTGGTTTTACTCTGTTGGGGAAGGTTAAATTGGGTTTTGGGGTTTTCCTCTCAGAAAAGATGTTTTTAATCCTCTACTTTAGGAGTCTCCATGAATTTTGTCGATGTCGATCCTTCTTCATTTGGTTTGCTATAGCAGTCTCTAGTCATGTGTCATGGCTTCCCACAGTTGTGGCAAGTGAAGGTCCTTCCTCCTCCCCTACCTCTTGCTCGTCCTCATCCTCATGCAAGGCCTCCTCCTCGGGTGTAGAATGCTTTCTCCTAGCTGTCATCTAGCTTGTAATCTCAACAGTCCCTCTCAAGCTCACGATATAAAGCCATCGATGAAGAAGATGAGTTTGGGCTATCAACACTCCCCCTCAAGCTCATCGCATGTACTCCCAACATGGTACGGAAGTACTCAAACTTCTCTCTCCCAACAAGTGGCTTCGTAAATATGTCGGTAACCTGCTCTTCAGTCTTCACATACTTCAAATCCATTGTACCATCCAATACTTTCTCCCTGACAAAGTGATATTGGACCTCTATATGTTTGGTCCGTGCATGAAAAACTCAATTATTGGCCAATTATATACTGCTCATGATGTCATAGTATATGACAACCTTTCCCTCAATGGGCTCACCCAAATCAGCTTGGAGTTTTGTTAACCATACTCCTTCACATGCAGCTATGGCTGCTCCTACTTAGCCTCTATAATGGATAAAGCAACATTGGGTTGCTTCTTGTTACTCCAACTCACCATGGCACTCCCACATGTAAAGGCATAACCACTAGTAGATCTCCTATGTGAGGTCCCTATCCCCCACCACACGCAATGAATTCACGGGTGCGAGCAGTAAAAGTCACACTTCTTGCGCGGGGCAGGGTCCCGCACTCTGGGCCTCACCCATGGATATCTGGACAAGAGACTAATCCATTGGTTCTTCTAAAATCAAATCGGGAAAAGCTTCCCTTGCCCGAAAAGCACGGGCAATTCCTTCAGGATAACTTTTCTCTAACGTAGTCAAAAGCCTTAACTAACAAAACTGATCTGACCAAACCCGTAAGTCCCATAGTCAGATTAGGGAAAAGATTGTACTTGGATCATAGAGACCAACTCTTTTTTCCTCATTGAGAGGCACAACCATCGATTCTTTTCCATAGAATATTTTTTGTCCGGGATTTACTTCATCTATCGAACCAGAATAGAATTGACTCATCTCAATTTAGGGATCCATTAGTCCAGCCTAACCCCATCCCATGGGTTAGCCAACCGGCCAACCACTGTAGTGATGGGATCCAATTAAGAATTAGGTTAGGTTGCCCCAGGTACCAGAGAAAAGAGTTTTGAGGCCCCCTAGCCGCCGCCGGATATTCATGCAAAATTGCTAGATCTCCTATCTGTGATACTACTAGCCCAATCTGCATTGGTGTATCCAAAAAATTGCAACTTTGTACCAGCCTCATAAAAGAGACCAAAGTCTAATGTAGACTTCACATAGAAAAATTTTCATCTCAAACCATCCAAATGTGGCTTCCGAAGAACCTGCAAACCTGCATAAACTACAGGTATAGTTCAAATCTGGCTTGGTGATTGTCATGTAGATCAAGCTACCCACGACTATCTTCCTGTACATAGTGGGATTCTCCAAAATCTCACCCACAATTACACTCAGCTTGCCATTTGAATCTAATGGCATAGAAATTGTCTTACAACCAGCCATACCATATTTGGATAGCATGTCCAATCCATACTGCCTTTGTGATAGACATATGCCCTTGGTTGTGCTAATAACGTCAATGCCAGGAAAGTATCTCAGCTCACCCAAATCCTTCATGTCAAATTTCTTCTTGAGGAGACATTTCACATTCTCAACTTCATCTCCACTATCACCCCCAACAATCAAGTCATCCACATAGATTATGATGACCACAAGACCCTTATCACTCTTTTGCACATAGCTTGAATGATCAGCATCTTCCACATGAAAGCTAATGGTGATAAGATATTATGCTATCTTATCATGCCATGCTCTCGGTGCCTATTTCAAGCCATATAAGGCTTTATGCAACTTGCATACAAAATCAGGGTGACCCAAATGGCTGATCCATATACACTTCTTGCAAATCACCATGCAAAAATGAATTCTTAACATCCATTTGGTGTAAAAACCATCCTTTTAATGTAGCCACAATAATAACAGCTCTCACGGTTGCCATCTTGGCAACATGGCTGAACATCTCCTCATAATCAATGCCATAGGTTTGAGCATAATCTTTGGAAACCAATCTTGCTTTATACCTACTAATAATTCCATCTAAGTTGTGCTTTATTTTGTACACCCACTTGCATCCAATAGCATTCTTGTCCTCAAGCAATGGCACCAAGTCCCAAGTCTCATTTGCATCTAATGTAGCCATTTCTTCATCTAATGGATTTCTTCCAATCTACATTCCCAATAGCTTTGTCAAGACACCTGGGTTCAACATATTGCACAACTTTAGCCATATATGCATAATGATAAGCCAAATAACTATCATATGTCAACTTGTCAATAGGTTTTCTATATCTCCCTGAGACTTGCGTTGTCCATGATCACTACTTGGCATTTTTGTATCTTCTCTTTTCTTTCTTAGACCAGGTGTTCTAATAGTTGGAATCCCAAGCTCATTATCAAGGCTTTGCTCTAAGCCACTAGACTCTCCATCAACATAAGAATGCCCTCCTGTAGAAATGTTGGGTATACCAAGATGCTCACCAACCTTCTCTTTGCCTTTTCATGATATACCAACTACATTTTTTAGGACCACTATTTTAACGCAGCTTGCCACTCCATGACCTATCTCAACAAACCCAACACAAGAGGGCTCTCCACATCCACTCAATGACTGTGATGATTGTTGACTTGCATTGTATGCAATCACATTTCGAGGTACATTAACCCCAATGGCATCTTTTCCAGCATCATAGCAGCTACTCACTTCATCAAACACAACATCTCTGCTTACCCTCAACTCACGTGTAATAGGGTTATAGCATATATATCTCTTTTTTATCAATGGAACACACATTTTTATGCCTTTGGATCCAGTTTTGTATGCAACTCATCTACCACATTCACATAGGCAAAGCACCCAAAAAATTCCAAGTGAGATGAATCACGTCTCACTGTGATAAGGCTAGAAGGCCTATATCATTATATGGTTCATTTTGATATGCAATAGAGCTATTGTCAAGTGTGCAATCTCTCTCTCTCTCTAGTCATGTAGTTTCTTGTGTGGTTTAATCCACCTTAATCTTTTGCTAAATCTTGTGTCTATCACCCCATGATCAATCCCATATTAGGGTTGTTAACATGATATTAGACCTAGGGTGGATGCTTGGTCATGGTTAATACCTATGTATAGTTTTCTTGTTTATGAGGTTATTTGATTAAGCATATTTATCATTTTATTATGAAAAAATTTATCACACTCATTGTCAGTAGTATTGCATTTGGAGAGAGATTATGTTGGTGATTGGAGAGACTCTTGAAGCTACCATGGAAACTTAAAATGGAGATTTCAGCAAAGATGAAGTCTTGGAAACTGTCTCATCATCAAGGAAGGTGTGAACTGCAATTGCATCAATGAAGGTTGGTTTCTGTATTATATTGCCTCAATTTAGTGGTTATTGAGGATGAGAGAATGTTCTTGTGAGGGTTGTTCATGAAAAGGAATGTGAAATCATTCTTTGAATTCTTGCATTATGGCAAAGAGCATGTGTGGAGGTGCATGCTTATCAAGATGATGGCAAGTGAGATGGTGGACTCAATCACATGTGTGTAAATCAAGAAGATGATGCACTTATGGATGTTTCTCAAGGAGATGAGCAAAGTGGTGGATGTGGTGGGAGCTTTCATATGTGTATGCACCTATGGTTTCTCAATTGGATAAACAACCCATGAAGTTTTGTATGCAAGGAAAAGCATGGAGAGTTTTAAGTTCATTTGGGAGCTTCCACGGCCATGTTAATGGCCTGTGTAACACCCTTATGTGTACGTATTTTTTGGGCCCATTTGACTTAGTGATTTTTAGCATCTACATTTAATGTTGAAAAGTGGAAAATACTTGGAGGACATAAAAGATTAATTTTGGTAACAAATTGAGTAATTTTAGAGATGTAAATTTTGGGCCTTTTTATGCCTATTTTGTGCTATCATTGGTAAGTGATTTATATTTTATAATTAACCATGTGAGATAATTTATAGGAGGGTCATAGTGAGTAGTTTAGATTAAAGGAATCTCTTATCAAGATTTACATAGTAAGTATAGCCACAATGGGTGCTCGAAACAGAGCATCGACCCCACATTGACCCTTAATTTTCAGTAAAATGGCTTTGCATCTGGGGGTAGATAACTTTATTTGTCAGAGAGAAGCATTAAATAAAGTTAGATCATCATAAGAGGAACAAAGTCCGTGTTCGGACCATTAGGAGATTTCGCACGGTTTGGCCAGTATTCGCGAAGAAACGAATCCAACACCACTTTCTAGTGTTTTTTTTAAATGTATCATCTCTATTTTGGTTAGAGATCATATTTTTAGAAAGGATTTCTATCTTTATCATTTTCCTGCATAATAATCTACTAATTCTCATGGGATGTTTTTTTGGGGGGCTATTATTCCAGAGCCTTGAGGTGATTTCTGTGCAGGTAAGAGAGATAGAGATTTTGAGATTCGTCCGGCTGTCCTTAGACAAAGAACTCCAGAAAGAGAATGAGGTTTATGCCCTCTGAGAGGCATGTGGTAGAATCTAGAGAGGACGAGATTCAGAAAGAGACATACCTGGGATAGCTGCGATGTCCAGTGTGGAGTTTGGATAGACGGGCATGAGAGAAAATCCCTAGATTGGCTAGATCTTTTTGTAGTGATTCTCTCTCTGATTTCTAGTAAATATTTGTATTGGTGATTATTATGTGATTTTAGATTGTCACACTTAGAAAAAAAATGATTATGGTTTATTAAAAATCTCTTCTTTCTTTGAAGTAGTGATATGTGATTTTTCTATAAATTTGAGAAATTCTGTGTATATATATATCATGGAACAATATGGGTACGTCACAGTTGGTATCAGAGCATAAGTTGGGAAATCCACACTTAATTCCGGATGTTCCAGGTCTTGGATGACTAATGTTATTTTTGCTTTTTGTGATACAGCCATGAGTTTCTTTTTCTTCAAAAATATTTTTCGCAATTTTGTTGCACAGTCACAAGATGTCTACACATCAGACAAATTCAGTAGTCAACCCAGGGCAAGAAGAGGAGGTTTTACAAGGATTATTGCATGTGGGTGTAACTACAGAGGAAGTTATCAGACTTATTGACAGGAATTAAGAATTGGAGGAAAGAATGAGAGCCATGCATGCTCGAGCTTCCATGGTTTTGAATGAAGAAGATAGGGATGACTAAGAAGATGGAGAGATGCAAGATCGTCTAATATTTCATGATAGATAGGGTCAACAAGAAGGGAAAAAAGCAAGAAATTTTGAGGAGCAGCAAGAAGAACCTGGTGAAGTTCATATAAGCCCACAACCAAGAGTCATTGCATAGGTTGGGCTCGATCTTTTAGTACATCAAACTACTAAAGGAGTTGCAGGATACAACATGTAGGCCATGAAAACTACTATGGGCACAAAACTTAAATCGGGACATGTAGATAATTTTGCCATCAATAAAGTTACGTAGAAAAGTTCATTACCAACCTTTAATAGAAAGGGGAAGAGGAGTGAAGAAGTGGAAGCATGGATTGAGCACCTTGAAGATTATTTTCGAACATGTAACTTTAGTGATGAAGCTAAGGCAAAGATGGTAGTACTTTTTTAAGGTTCTACAAAATTATGGTGGAAGTCTATTATGTGCATCAAGGACTTGCGGAATGAGGATATCACATGGTCTCTAATCAAAAGGCATATGATTAAGCATTACTGTCCACCCGAATATCACATGGAGAAAATGAATGAATTTTCAAACTGGAAATAGAGGAAACTTACTATTGCAGAATATCATGATAAGTGTTGGGACTTACAGAAATATTCACCCTCTTTAACAAAGAAGGAAAGATCTTGTCGATTTGTGAATGGCTTAAATAGGCAAATCAAATTTCTAGTTAAGGGTAACAAGCCAACTACAATCCAAGATGCTATGTTGCAGGCCATGACATATGAATAGATGGAAAAGAATGAAGAAAACTTTGGAAATAAAAGAAAGAGATCAAATAGTTTTATGATGAGATAGAAAATCTTATGCAGAATAAGAGAACACAGAATGGTGAGAAGAAGAATGGTAACTAGGCTTTTATATATTTGTCTAGAGATGGTAGAAAAGGCACGGCGTGAAGGCCTATGTTTTGGTTGTTTACAAAAGGGTCATAGAACTTATCAGTGCAAAAACAAACCAACATGAAGTGAGGAACATGAGGGATTAACTACACTTAGAGATTAAAGAACAAGGCAAAATGTGCAAGAGATTTGTGGTGGATTTTCAAGTAATGACAATGCTTGTTGTAGAGCAAGAGGAAAAGCTGCTACAACTATGGCCATGGAGATTGAAGAATATGCACATGTCAATGCTATTGTTCATGCAGGTAAGGTCAAAAACCGAGATTCAATTCTTAAAATTCCTATCAACATTGCGAATAGTGTATTTTATGTGTTGATTTACTTGGGAAGCACCCATAGCTATCTATCACCTCACATGGTAAAACAGTTACGAATAACTAAATTTTATCAAAAGAAGCTTATGATAGAGCTTTCTTCGGGAACGAAACAAACATGTAAGGAGTATGTCAAGAATATTCCTTTCGTCCATAGGTGACCTCAAGTCAAAAGCGGATTTTCATGTGTTGCCTTTGTGAAGGTATGATGCCATTTTAGGGATGGATCGATTAGTGCCAAGAAAGGCTAGAATATTGTTTCATGAGAAGAGAGTTTGCATGATTGAAGATGACGGTAAAGATTATTGCTTATAGGGTCAAAGATGTGATGTAGAATTTGGAATGATGTGAGCTATGTAGTTTGTTAAAGCAGTAAGAAAAGGTTGCCATGTACATGCCGTGGAATTGTTGACAGAAAGTTTTAAAGGATAGAAAAAGGGTGATAATCATCCTTTGCTTCAGGAATTTTAGAATTTGTTTCTTGATAATTTGATTGAATTGTCTCCGCATAGATTTGTAGATCACTAAATAGAGCTCATATCTGGTGCAAAAGCTATATGTACTCAAGGGGGTTCACCTAAAAATATGTAAGTATACAATGTGAGTTCAAATGAAGGGGTTTTTTAATTCAAAAATTTAAGGTTAATTTATAGAAATACATTTACTTAAGGGGTTTTTTAAATCATTTTTGAAAAAAATCTAGAAGTACATAAAGAAAAAATGGTCATTATATTCATTAAAAATTCACAGGTAAGGGGTTTTTTAAATACCCCTTGAACGCACGTAATACATAGGGTTTCTTAATAGTGCACCCCCCGAGTGTATGTAGAGCTCCTTATTGTTTACCTATGAAGGAAAGTGAAGAGTTGAAAATGCAATTGCAAAAATTGCTTGCGCAAGGATTTATTAGGCACAGTGTGTCGCCATGGGGTGCTCTTGTTCTCATTTTAAAGAGGAAGAATGGGACTGTGTAGCTGTGTGTTGATTACAAGGGGCTCAATAAGTTAACGATCAAGAATAAGTACCCATTGCCAAGAACGGGAGAGATTTCTGATCGGCTTGCAAGGAGTTGCATATTTTCTAAAATTGATATGTGATTTGGTTATCACATATCAGACTCGCATCAAAGACCATGATATAGCAAAGATTGCATTTAGAATGTTTTTTTGGCATTATGAATTTGTTGTGATGCCATTTGGATTAGCGAATGTGCCTGCTCCTTCTTAGTGTGTGATGAATTACAATTTTCAGGAGAACTTGGATGACTTTGTGCTAGAGCATAAGTTGTATGCAAAGAGGTCCAAATATGAATACTTTAAAGACAGGAGGGTAGAGTACTTGGGACATATTATATCTAAAGAATGTATTTCTATGGATTCTAATAAGATTACAGCCATTGTGGAATGGCCAACTCCCATTTCTGTTAGAGAAGTTCATGGATTTCTAGGACTTGCAGGTTTTTACCGAATCTTCATTTTTGACTTTTCTCACAAAGAAAGTTCTATGATGTACCTTTTGAGGAAGGGTAGAATATTCATGTGGACTGTACAATGTGAGTAGAGTTTTCAAATTTTGAAGCATTCATTGACTACATCCCCTGTGCTTAAATTGCACGACCTTGTAAAAACCTTCTTGGTTGTAACAGATTCTAGTATTATGGTGCTTGGTGGGGTTTTGATACAAGATGGTCATCCAATCGCATTTGAGTCATCTAAGCTAAAACCTCATGAGAGAAATTATTCAGCATATAATTTGGAATTATTGGCTCTTGTGCATGCATTGCATGTATGGAGATATTATCTCCTTGGAGTTAAGTTTCAATTGTGCAAACTGATCAATCTTATTTGAGGTGTTTGTTTAGCCAAGTGGAATTGAATGTAAAGCAAAAAATATGGATAGAATTTTGACAAAAACATGACTTTGAAATCATTTATAGACCAGGAAGAGAAAACAAAGTGGCCCGATGCGTTCAACAGAAAACCAAAAGTTGCTTTAGTGAGTGCAATGATTGTCCTATATATAATAGTTTGGAAGAACAGGTAAAGAGTGAAATCCCAAGAGATTCTTTCTTCAAAAGAAATACAAAGAAATCTATATCACAAGAGGAAATAGATGCATTTGCAAAGTATGAATCAATTGATGGAATATTATATTATGAGAAAAGGTTATGCATACTTGATGTTGGGAGATCAAGAGAAAGTTGATGCATGACCTTCATGATGCAGGACATCCAAGATTTCATAAGACATAAAGCTAGAAAGAGTTTCTTTTGGCCAAGAATGAAAGCTTATGTAAGGGATTATAGGGTGAAATGTCTAAAGTGTCAAAACGTGAAAGCTGAGCATGTAAAGAAACCAGGCTCTATGTTACCATTAGATGTGCTAGAGATGAAGTGGAAATGTATATCAATGGACTTTATTACTAGGCTACCAAGGACTAGAGGAGGTTATGATAGCATTTATGTGGTGGTATATAGGCTTACAAAATCCGCTCATTTCTTGCCTATCAAGAGTACATATACCGCTATCAGGGATTTAATATTCACGTGATCACAAGATTTTTTGTGATAATAACACATGTGAACAAGTTATTCACATGTTCTCATGTTACCGTTCACAAAATAACAGGTCACTTGCCATTTGGGAACCCCTTAAAAGCTTGGCTACACATGGGAATAAGCTATTCACATGTTCTCATGTTACCATCTTAACATAATAGCAGGTCAGTGGCCACCTAAGAAGATTTTTTATGCCCGAAAAAGATAAATTTTTTAGGTCCTTGTGAAAGCTTTGTGAATATAACATGTGATCACAAGATTTTCTGTGTTATTAACATATGTTATTAACATGTTCACATGTTTTCGTTTACGTCAGTGAAATCGCTGACCGCTATCGATGTGGAAAATGTGTGTGAATAATATCTTCAAGTTGCATGGTATGCCTAAAAGTATAGCATCAGATCAAGATGCTCGATTCACTTCAAATTTTTGACAAGCATTCTTTAAAGCTATTGGGACATCACTTGATATGAGTACAATATATGATCCTCAAAGTGATGGGCAAATAGAAAGAGTGAATCAAATCTTGGAGAACATGTTAAGAATGTATTGCATGGATAAACTTGCAAAGTGTTATGAATACTTGCATATGGTGGAATATGCATACAATAGTAGTCCATAGTCTCTACTATTGAAATGTCTCCATTCAAAGCATTATATGGACAAGATTTCATGTTAACTGCATTATGGTATGCTCCTATTGGAAAGGTTGAGATAAGTAAATAGATGCTAGATGAAATGGAGATGTAGACAAGAGACATAAGGGAATGCATAAGAGTTGCTCAAATTCATCAAAAGAGTTATGTAGATAAGAAAACAAAGAAAATAGAATTCAATGAGGGTGAAATTGTATTCTTAAAGGTAAAACCAAAGAAGAGTTCTTTAAGACTTGGAAAGTTTAAGAAATTGGTGCTAGATATGCAAGACCTTTCAAGAAACTTAAGAAGATTGGAACACAAGCTTATCACCTACAACTTCCAGAAGGAGTTAAAGAACATAATGTATTTCACATTAGCTTACTAAAGAATTATCTGATCCAAAGCACATACTTGGTGGTAGTACAACAGTAGAGAAAGTGTGAAAATTTAAGATAGAACTAGAGACAATTTTGGATCGTAGGGTTAGGAAGCTTAGACATCGGGACGACATAGTTGATCTTCTAATCAAATGGAAGACTTATCTAGCTGAATATGCCACTTGGTTGTCCGATAATCATGTGAGGAGTCACTATCCTCAATTCATGCACTGAGGACATCACTCTTTTTTTTTCCCAGGGAGAATGTAACGTACTCATGTACGTATTTTTCGGCCCATTTGACTCGGTGATTTTTAGCATCTATGTTGAAAAGTGGAAAATACTTGGACATAAAAGATTAATTTTGGTCACAAATTGAGTAATTTAAGAGATGTCGATTTTTGGTCTTTTATTGTTGAGAAGGAGACAAGAAGACTATAGAGACCTCATGTACGCTCCCGAAAGAATGAATTGTATTGATGATAAGTCACTTATATATAGGTGAGACCTAGGTGAGAGGAAAGCATGCCATATATAGTGTTGAGAAGGAGACAAGAAGACTATAGAGACCTCATGTACGCTCCCGAAAGAATGAATTGTATTGATGATAAGTCACTTATATATAGGTGAGACCTAGGTGAGAGGAAAGCATGCCATATATAGTAGCAACACCCCCACTCAAACAAAGGTCTCAGCAGCCAACAGGTGAAAAAACCCTTTGGGAGTACAAGGGAAAAACCTGTGCCCCTATATACAAATGTTACAAAGTTGTTCAAAGAGGAATTATTGTTCAATGGTTGTGTGTGAAGTGCTAGTGCTCTATATACATGGTTACGATGATCCAAAGATTCAATGGCTGTGTGTAGTGCTAGTGCTCTATATACATTGTAATGATCCAAAGATCCAGAAAATAATCTAAGTGATGTGATGTGAAAGATACCTAACATGATACGATACTTCCTATAACAAGGCTATGTACAAAGCAAAAATCCTAGTTGCTGAAGAAGGAGACTGCAACAACAACTCCAAGCACTGATCGTAGTAATGTCAAGCGTGCCTCACTTAACCCTTTAGTGAGGATGTCTACAATCATTTGATCAGTTGGACAATGATCAATCATAATAGTGCCCTTCTAAACCTCATAGCGAATATAACGATAATGAACAGCAATATGCTTGGACTTGTGGCGTTGAACATAGTCTTTGGCCAAGCTAATAGCACTTTGATTGTCGCAACGCAAAGGAGTCCATAACAAAGGTGGATGTCCAATATCAGAAAGCAATTGACGAAGCCATACCAATTCACGAGCTGTGAGAGATGCAGCCACATACTCCGATTCTGTTGTGGAAACAGAAACACAACGTTGCTTCTTACTTGCCCATGAAACCAAACAACCATTGATGAAGAAACAATTGTCACTTATTGAGCGCATTGAAAGATGACAACTTGCCCAATCGGCATCTGTATATCCCACCAAAGAGAGAGAAGAAGATGAACCATTGGATACTTGTTGGCGACGATATAAAAGACCAAAATCCTTGCCTTTCAAATACTTCAATACATGTTTTGCTGCAGTCCAATAGTTGATGAAGAAGTAAAACTCCTTTGTCGCGATAGCGTAAAACTTCAATACCAAGACATGAATGAATCTCACCAAGATCAACCATGTCAAAGGCGGATGATAAGAGCTTCTTTATATGTTGTAAGAACCAAAGTTGGTTGGAGATGAGAATAGTATCATCCACATAGAGAGCAAGTATCACAAAATAAGTACCTTCACGCTTGAGGTAGAGATTAGGGTCAGCAAAGCAAGAGTTAAAACCTTTAGATTTGAGAAAGTGGTCAATCTTCTTGTACCAAGCACGTGAAGCCTGTTTTAATCCATAAAGTGCTCGAAAAAGTCGACATGCCGAATCCTCTTGACCAAAAATTTGAAAGCCTTTGGGTTGCTCCATGTAAATCTCTTCCTTGAGATCACCATTAGGAAATGCAGTCTTGACATCCATTTGATGAATCTCAAGATCATGTTGAGTGGCAAAAGCTAAAAGAACACGAATACTTGTAGTACGCACAATAGGTGAAAAAGTGTCATGGTAATCTATGCCTGCAATTTGTGAGTACCCTTTGGCAACCAAGCGAGCTTTAAACTTGTCAAAAGAACCATCTACTTTTGTCTTTGTTTTATAGACCCACTCGCATTTTATTGGAGTAAAATATGTAACATTGGTTTGTGTGTGTGAGAAAGCACCCTAGAGGTGCAAGATATTGTGGTAAGATAAGAATGCCACATAAGATGTGTGAATGTTGAGAGCCACATAAAAGAATGTGGAAAAGGGAGTGCCACATGGCATGATGATGTGTAAAATGGGATAAGGCTAGAAGGCCTATATCATTGTATGGTTCATTGTGATATGCAATAGAGCTATTGTTGAGTGTGCAATCTCACTCACTCTCTCTCTCTCTCTCTCTCTCTCTCTCTCTCTCTCTCTGTCTAGTCATTAAGTTTCTTGTGTCTTTTAATCCACCTTAATCTTATGGTTAATCTTGTGTCTATCACCATGATAAATACCATATTAGGATTATTAACATTATTAACTCTCACAAATAAACAAAAATCACTCCTAATCAAACCAAAATAACTTAAAACATTGAAAATCAATGTGATCTATCCAATGGCACTAGATCTACTCCACACATGGGTCTTTCACCATGTGGTCAATGAAAACACAGCCTACACATGAGTCCCAAGAAGTGTTAAGGGAAACAACCATGCTCCCCGATAGAGGGGCCAAAGGAAAGCCCAAATATACCACACTTACTA
This sequence comes from Cibotium barometz, assembly GCF_041138505.1. Taxonomy (NCBI): domain Eukaryota; kingdom Viridiplantae; phylum Streptophyta; class Polypodiopsida; order Cyatheales; family Cibotiaceae; genus Cibotium; species Cibotium barometz. The sequence goes on from NC_141054.1 coordinate 19,283,085, forward strand.
GCACAAAGCTAACCAAATGAGAAGTAATCACCTTTCATGTGTCATTGGGAACTTAGTAGCCTACCGAACATCTCATTGAAGAGGAAACCGCATAAATACAAGCTAGCAATTGAGAAGAACCATTGTACGTTATAAGCACGAGAGTTGTCAATGTAGAATTCAGCACTCCTCGTAGTAAGACCATGCAAGACAATAGCTCACTCTCACTCCCACTCTATCACTAGCAAGGCATAGCAAGACCAAGAGGGCAAGAGAATAGGATAGAGAGCTAGATCACAAGGAGGAAGTGAACACTCTCAATCAAGAATCAAGGGAATGTCCTTTTCTCATTAGTTAAAGTCACTTATATGTATACCACTTATTGGCCGTAGATGTTCACACTCACTAAAGTTGGGTTCCATGAAAATTGAACTAATGAGAAGTAATTAGAGCTCTTTCATGAAGTGCATAGGAATATGGCCTTTAATTTATACAAGCTTGCCTTCCCCATTGAGTATAACATGGAGTGCAAATGCAACCTTAGAAAGATTAGGGTGTGCTATAGTCAACAGACATTACATGATTTGGGCAACCAATTGATAGTTCTTGATGTCCATGTCCACCCCTTCTTGACCGCAAAAAATGACCATGCCCTTTTTTTAGCTCGTCCACAAGCTGGATGTGTCTTCTTAGCTTGTTTTTTGATTTTGACTTCTCCATTATCCATTGTGTACAAGGTCTTGACAAGATGTTTTTGGTGGTGCCCGAACCTTGGGTTAACATGTATATTACTAACGTATTAGAAACAAAGCATTGTTTTGAAGCTCTAGATGTTAGTTTGTGATTCAACTATCTATTTATCATAACTTTGATGCTACTTCTTAAAAAACAACTTGGGCAAAATGAGACAAGTTGTTGCGTATGTAACTTGTTCCATTTTTATCATTAAAAAAAGTGTATGTATAATCGTCACTACAAAAATAAAGATGAGAAGGTTTTCCCAAATCGAGAATTTTAGTACTCTAAAGGGTTTTCAATAGAAGAAAAAATATTTTTTCATGTTCGGGTCCAAGACTTAAACATCTTCAAGGGTGTACCTTAGGAAGACCTACATACAACGTGCTCTTAATAAGTATTAAAAATACCATTTTTATGAATTTTGACTTAATAAAATGATCCCTTTTTCTTTATAAACTTATGTTTTTTTTAAATGCCATTTAAAGCCCCTTAAGTAGATTTCTATATTTTTTTTCTCAAAATCTTGGTTAAAATACCCTCCTAAAATGGTTGCACGAAATGTAAAATCACCACTATCTCATAATCTTTCGAAACTTGGCTATGATAAGTTATGGCAGATGTTAAGAATAAGGGTTAATCGTGAGTTTGTGATTAGAGTGGCCCAAGAGTAGCCCCTCACTAGATAACTAGTTGCCTCATGGCCATGTCTTAATAAAAAATGAACTAGTGTGTGGAATCTCAACCCTTTTTATTTATCCTTTACTTTATACAAATTGTACATCTCTCAAAAATATGTAGAGTTTATTCCATTATATTTATATGTTGAATTTCCTTCTCAATATATTTGGCATGCTAAAAGGTTTTTTAAGGAAAGATTTATGGAGGGATTTTCTTTAATGTGAAAAATGTTATTTTAAGTCCTTAATATGTGGAAATATTCTTTGAGTTTTTAAATCTATGAGAACATTTTGAGATCTTATTTTTTGTAAACATTAGCTTTGGTTGACACTAGTGATAAGAGTCATGGTCGTGTGGTTAACATTGATAACATGGATGGTGGGCCCCCAATTCATGTTTGGGTTGGAGCTAGTAGCAAGAAAAGCTAGTTTTGATCATTTTGTACAAGCTTTATCATTATTTTGGGTGCTTTTCAAAGAGAAGGTCAAATGTGCATGCTGTTGAAATTTAAAGCTCAACTATTACTAAGCATTATTAAACTTCTTAAGGTATTCACTAAAGATCGTTGCCCTTTTAACAAACACATGAGGCTACTAAAGCTCTCACAAAGTTCTGTCTGAGTGAGTGCACGGTTGTAATGAGAGATAGGATCTAAGTATATGAACTACTATGAAGTAGTGTATAAACACATCGAGGTTTATCATATTTCCAACCCTTAATTTTGATTTATTCAAATTTTATTACATTTTGCGGGTTAAATATATATATACCATCAATTAAATAAGAATAACCTCCCTCTTACTTTTATAGATACCATCAATTAAATAAGAATAACCTCCCTCTTACTTTTATAGATACCATCAATTACATAAGAATAACCTCCCTCTTACTTTTAGAGATGAATGTTTTTTACTATTTGACTCCTACATGATATAGTTTTTTGAGATTGTTCTATGAAGTAATTGGATGGCTTTATTGAGGAGGATGGAGAATGTACCGCTCTGTCTGGTCTTAAAAGGTTATGCAACTCATGAGTAGGATACAGGGACATGCTTGCCAAGGGGTGTTTTTGTGTCTATGAGGGATCAAGCGAGAGTGCAAATAAGACTTGTCATCCAATTGGTGAAAAGCCTTGAATTATTTAAAGGCATTTATAAGAAGAACATCTCAAGTTCTAGGGAATTTGAACCCTTTAAGAACAAGCAATCAACCAAAGCTTTTTTTCCCCCCTATGAAGTTATAGAAAATTTAGCTTGCATAAGGGGATTTTTTAATTCACAAAGTGATTTTTCTTGAGACATAACGGGTACTTAAAATTATATCTCAAAATTCAGTTAAAAGGATTTTAATTACTCCTTGAGTGCACATGCTATATGGATTTTTAATATGGCTATTCTTCCGTTTTGTAGGTGTATTTTTTTTCCTCTTGGAATTGGAAAAAATTAGCATTGCCTTTATTTTCAAGGAACAAAGTTATAATGTTTTATATACACTTTAGTTATGGTCCTTGCATCATAAATGTGACTAAGAAAGATATCTGTAGTCCTTCTGTCCTTAATGGGGAGAGGAACGGATAATTATAAATCACATGCAAATTACAATGTTCTAAAGAGCTGTTCACGCCATCCACAGGAGCCCCACAAGTGGCTCTCCGAACATTGGCATCGGAAGGGATTTAGTTCCCACTAGGGGAGTGGTCAGGCTCATTCAACAAAAAAAAAAACAAATTTTATATTGAAATTAATAAGTAACCATTGGTGGCTACGACCTAGAAAAAGCTGTCCAAAACCTCTAATGTCAAAAAGAGGTGATGGGGAGGTGGTAGATCTAACTAACCCTTTCTAGTGGTGCTACATTTGCCATTGGAAGGCAAATGAAGTTTTCTATGTGGCGTGAACTGCGTGGAGGGAAGTTTTCTATTTTTGTTATGTGGAGGGCAAACTGCCCTCCAGCCTCCCACTAACCCAGTGGCGTGAACGGCTCTAAGTGCTTCTAACTTCTAAGCTTCCGGTCCATTGAAGTGAGATTGAATTTTGTGGAGTCTGCGGTGAGGATGTGGATCGCAAGTTGCAACAGCAGACAAAAAGGAATGATGGCAAGTATTTGCAATAGCGACACACTCTGACTCAAACTAAAAGCTACGGCTCATGCTGCATGATGATGATGAAGTAGAAGTTTCATCTTTACCTTTGGAAATACTCGTTATTGCGAAGTAGAACCTGATTCCGGACCAGTGACGTTCATGGCACTGCATTTTGCAGCCAGCAGGCTGAGCAACCTGCCGGAGCTCTTGAGTCTTATCGTTGGAACTTGGTCCACCTACCCTGTGAATGCAGCTCATACTATGTCCCTCCGGCAATGAGTATTTTCATCGTACGTGATCATGATTACCATGATAAGTATTCTAGTTTCTCTCTGTACACGGACTACTCGCGCTCCCGTTCCGCGTCAAGTTGTTACCGACGTAGGTAGCTCTGTCTATCTCTCTTTTTTCCTTACTATAGTTATTACTATATCTATCTCTCTGATAGTGTTATTGTAAGTCAAGGGGAACAACAAGCGGGAAGGCAAGTAAGCTTGTACGTTCTTGGCATCATGTAGCCATTGCAATAGACATTCGGGTACGAGATATTTGAGATGAGAGAGAGAGCGAGAGAGAGAGAGAGAGATTGCTCACCAAAAAGAGAGGGACAGAAGGGTTGCTCATAAAAAACAATGCGCTAGATGAGATAAGACATAGCTCACCACATTGCAACTTGTAACCATCGTAGAAGTAGGCAACTAGAAAGTAGGGCTAAGATAGAAACATCAATGGTCTAGGCAAGGTTTTAAATAGATTGGTAACTTTTCACTATAGCACATCGGGGATAGACAAATAAATGTTTTTTAGTAGCGTTTCAACAATGTTTTTGGAAGAGAAATGTCGAGGCTTTTAACGTTGTCGTGCCATGGCACGTCTATGGTGTGAAACCATGCATATGAGGCCATTAAATGCAAATCCAGATGCATGGGATTAAGTGCCATGACTTGAGTCATTACATGATGCCCATGTACATATGTTCATATTGTAAATGAGGTTCAATAAGACAAGCCGGGTGTTGAAGCTTCTGTACATGAGTGTGGTGTGAATTATGGAGCCTTATGCTTATGGTAGACCTTGCAGTAGGGAACACCCTTCTCAACATGTATGGAAATGTGAGAGCATGTATGATATAAGGATTGGTTTTGAAGAATACCCTTTGGAGATATCGTGTCTTGGAATGCCATGATTTCAGTTCTTACTCGGAATGAGCAAAACAAGAAGAACTTCAATAAGATACTGCACACATTCAAAGCCTTTGTGTATCCTCATAGGCAGAATGATCCCTTCAATAATATCTTTATGCCCATGGATGGTGAACCTAGTGGCAACTATGCTAGTGAGAGCTATTTCAAGATGGCTCTTGTGAGTAAGGTGGTGGTGGTTGTTCTGCTGTTACTCAGACTTCATGGGTAAGTTGGAAACACTCAATTATGTACATGGTCTGCGTGGCTATGTAAATGATAGTATGGGTGGCTCGTCAAAGAGTTATGTAAATGATGTGAATGGCTACCCATGTGCATGATGTGTAGTAGCTTCTCTATGGTATCGATGGGCCGAATCAATGATTACCTCTTATGGGAGTGCAAGCATGATGCATGCTTTAGAAGACTTATGATATGTATATGATGTTTGATGCTGTTTTGGTCCAAGCATATGCATACGAGGAGTAGATATATCACATGTATAGAAGGTAGTAAAGATGGCAGCTTGCATGGCAGTAACAAAAAAGGAGATATCCGAAATTAATGCAAAAAAAAGGTGGCGCAAGTGTTTTTGGGAACTTTGGAAATACGAAATTTCAGCTGCAAAAGGGAGAGGCGCCCGAATTCCTTGCGAGAAGGAGAGAAAAACTAGGAGGGCGCATATCGTAAGAGTGTGTGTGCAAAAAATGAGAACCAGGGCATCTTCTACCAGTGATTTTTAAATCAAAACTGCGCCTACTGTATACAGCTTCTAGGGATATACATCATTTTCCATCTCATCACTTCAGATTCCTTCACATCACATATCATATATTCACATCCATATATTTATTTTCACATCCACATCTACATGCACATTCATGCATCCACATCCATACATCCGCATCTACATGCACATTCACATCCATACATCCACATCTATATGCATACATTCACATCTACATGCATACATCCACATCTCTATGCATACATCCACATCCACATTCACATTCACCTCCATACATCTACATCTACATGCATACATCCACCTCCACATTCACATCCACATCTATACATCTACATCTACATGCATACATCCACCTCCACATCTACATCCACATCTACATCTACATGCATACATCCACCTCCACATCCACATCTACATCTATACATCTACATCTACATGCATACATCCACATCTCCATTCACATCTACATCTATACATCTACATCTACATGCATCCATCCACCTCCACCTCCACATCTACATCTACATGCATACGTCCACATCTCCATTCACATCTACATCTATACATCTACATCTACATGCATCCATCCACATCTCCATTTACATCCTCATCTATACATCTACTTCTACATGCATACATCCACATCTATACATCTATACATCCACCTCCACATTCATATCCACATCTATACATCTACATCTACATGCATACATCCACCTCCACATCTACATCCACATCTACATCTACATGCATACATCCACCTCCACATCCACATCTACATCTATACATCTACATCTACATGCATACATCCACATCTCCATTCACATCTACATCTATACATCTACATCTACATGCATACATCCACCTCCACATCCACATCTACATCTATACATCTACATCTACATGCATACATCCACATCTCCATTCACATCTACATTTATACATCTACATCTACATGCATCCATCCACCTCCACATCCACATCTACATCTATACATCTACATCTACATGCATACATCCACATCTCCATTCACATCTACATCTACATGCATCCATCCACATCTCCATTTACATCCTCATCTATACATCTACTTCTACATGCATACATCCACATCTCCATGCATACATCCACCTCAACATTCACACTCACATCCATACATCTACATCTACATGCAAACATCCACATCTCCATGCATAATAAAATTCTTTTAATTAATCTAGGATGATAGTTCCTAGAATATGGTAGGAAGTCCTCTTTTTATGCTTTGAATGAATTATTTTATGTGTAATTTCTATAAAAATTTTGCCATAGCTCCGCTACTATGACTAATAAATCTCAATTTTTTTCTAAGGGATAAGGCTTATCATTAAGGAAATAATTAGAATGGTCTCTAATTGGATCATCAATCCATAAAGGATTGAATCATCAATATATATAAACTAAAAGCATAGAAAAACTGCATTAATTTGGCCTCAAGCATAGCTTAATCTTGGATTAAGGAAAAGCCTTATGAAAAGCTTCATTTGGATTGAAAAGGGTCATGAGTATGACCATTTCTTAAGTGAGAGAGAGAAAGACCATTAGAATTAAATATAAGTAGAATTTTATGTAATTCTTTACTATCATTAATTAACTTCAATAGCATTTCAAAAACCATATCAATTAAGCTTCTCAAGCTTGAGAGGGGTTGAGAAGAGAGAATCATTGAGAAATTATAGAAAAGATCAAAATTTGCTTGATTCTTTGATCACGGTAGAGGCCCCCAACCAATCAATTGGTTTAGTATGTTGATGGAGCCACCAATGGGGATTGAAGAAAGAGAGAAGTATCAAAAACTAGTGAATTATTAAAGAATTCACAGTTCTTGGCTTAGGTAGAGTAGAGTAACAATGCATAAGACACTATATTTTTTTCAACAAGGGAAGGCTTCTATTTATAGGAAAAATTGAGCTCCTAACCAAACAAACTGATTCTAGAATTTTCCAAGTCAGTTTGGTTGAATTTGGACTAGATTTGGACCTAGTTTGCTTACTTTTTGATTCGATTTGGTTCCATTTTGATTTGGTTTGGTTCAAGAGATATGAGAGATAAAAATATCACATTATTTTTGAGTTTAAAACTCATTCAAGCATGTGAAATATGCACCTCCTTTAAAGAACTCCCCTTCCTTACATATGTGTCAAAATTCTATTGCTCATAGTTTTTTTACTAATAAACCTTGTACATTTTCAACTCTTCATCTTATGTGAAATATGCACCTTCTTTAAAGAACTCCCCTTCCTTACATATGTGTCAAAATTTTATTGCTCATAGTTTTTTACTAATAAACCTTGTACATTTTCAACTCTTCATCTTATGTGAAATATGCACCTTCTTTAAAGAACTCCCCTTCCTTACATATGTGTCAAAATTTTATTGCTCATAGTTTTTTTCTAATAAACCTTGTACATTTTCAACTCTTCATCTTATGTGAAATATGCACCTTATTTAAAGAACTCTCCTTCCTTACATATGTGTCAAAATTTTATTGTTCATAGTTTTTTTACTAATAAACCTTGTACATTTTCAACTCTTCATCTTATGTGAGCATTTACTCATTTTTGGGTATCTTCTTTTACAATTTGGATTTATCTCCTCCCTACACATGGATTGATGCTATTGGCCCATAGGAACCTTAATTAGACTATAATCCAAAAAAAATTCTGAAAATCTAGACCCTTAGACTAAGGTTCTTTATACCTATTTCCAATTAATTCCAATTACACATTGAAAAATTCTTTTTGAATTTCTGTTTCAGGGGAACTTATTTTAATAAGATGAGTTATTTTTCTATCCAAAAATATTCATAATCTGAATATTCTCTCTCTAGAATAATTTTCTCTCTCTAGGCTAAAACAGTTAGAAACAAGGTCTTTATATTTCTGAAGAGGAATTGATTACAGGGGAAGATACCAGACATCAAAAAGGGGTTGGGAGAGGAATCTTACATGGATGACATGCTTATTTACAGGGAGTTGCACTCAGGAATTGGTTGCACTAAAGAAGGAGCTGCATAAGACTTTTGAGATGACAGATCTTGGTAATGCCAATCATATACTTGGCATGCGTATTCTTAGGGACAGGGGTAAGAGAACTCTCTACTTGTCTCAGAAAGAGTATATTGGGAAGGTGTTGAAACGTTTCAGCATGGATGAGGGGAAGAGTCTCTCTACTCCTTTACCTCCATATGTGAAACTTTCAAAGGATGACAGCCCTAAGTCAGATGACGAGTGGGCCGCCATGGCCAAGATCCCTTATGCTTCCGCAATTTTGGTAGTCTTATGTATGCTATGGTTGCTACACGACTAGATATTGCATTTACAGTGGGAGTTGTTAGCAGGTTTATGGCCAACCCTGGCAAAAAGCATTGGGATGCAGTGAAGGGTGTAATGAGGTACTTGAAGGGTACTCAAGATGTGTGCATATGCTATGGTAAGTCAGATGCATCTATCTAAGGATTTGTGGATGCAGACTATGTAGGTTGTGCAGACAGTAGACAGTCTACCACGGGTTATGTTTTTACATTCACTGGGGTGGTGCAATCTCTTGGATTTCTCGTATGCAGAAATGCATTGCCTTGTCTACCACTGAGGCAGAGTATGTTGCAGCCACTGAGGCATGCAAGGAAGCTTTATGGCTTTCTCGTCTAATGGAAGCTTTGGGTATTTCTGGAGGGATTCCAGTGTTGCACTGTGACAGTCAAAGTGCTATCATGTTGGCTAGGAACCCTGTGTTTCATGCCACCAAGACTAAGCACATTGATGTGAGGTACCATTTTATCCGTGGAGGTGCTTGATGGTAAGCTACTTGAGCTTGTCAAAGTGCACACAGATGATAACTCTGCAGATGTTTTAACAAAAAGTTTGCCCTCGGAGAAGCATGCACATTGTATCAAACTCATGGGTGTCGGATAAGCCATTTGTCTTTTTCTTTTGGCCTGTACATGAGGTCTTAAGAATAGAACTATGCATGAGGCCTTATGCATAAAGCTTATACATAAAGCATGCATGAGATCTTATGCATAAAGCTATGCATGAAGCGTCATGCATAAAGCTATGCATGAGACCTTATGCATGAGGCCTTATGCATAAAGCTATGCATGAGGCTTATGCGTAAAGCATTATGCATAAAGCTTATGCATAAATCATACATGAGCATTATGCATAAAGCTTATGCATAAGTCTTATGTGCAAACCTACAAAACAAATCCCCAGCATCCAAGGGTGCAATAATAATAGAGGAAAGAAAGAAAAGATAGAAAAGCACTTACCTCTTTTTTGTGATGTTGAAAGAGAGGTTTAGAGGACCTACAAAACCAACAAAAGGGTGAGAAAAGGATTAGTAATACATACACACAAAAGCTTATGCAAGCTATGCTAAATCTTATACAATCTATGCCGCTATATGCAAGCCTTATGCAAACTATGCCACTATGCAACCCTATGTAAGCTACGCTAAAGCTTATGCATAAATCATGCATAAGGACTTATGTATAAAGCTTTAAGCATACTACTTTATGCATGAGGCCTTATGCATAATAAATCTTTAACCATAATGCTTTATGCATGAGGCCTTATGCATAAAGCAGTATGCAAAAAGCACTATGCATAAAGCCTTAAGCATGAGGCTTTAAGCATCAAACTATGCATGAGGCTTTAAGCATCAAACTATGCATGAGGCCTTATGCATCAAGCATGCATACAGCCTTATGCATAAAGATATACATGAGGCCTTACGCATAAAGCTATGCATGAGGCTGATGCATAAATCTCTGCATAAAGCTTATGCACAAACCTACAAAATAAATCCCCAGCACCCAAGCGTGCAATAATAATAGAGGAAAGATAGAAAATCGCTTACCTCTTTTTCGTGATGTTGAAAGAGAGGATTAGAGGACCTAGAAAACCAACAAAAGGGTGAGGAAATGATTAGTAATGCATACATACAAAAGCTTATGCAAGCTATGCTAAAGCTTATGCAAGCCTTATGCAAACTATGCCACTATGCAAGCCTTATGCAAGCTATGCTAAAGCTTATACATAAATCATGCATAAGGACTTATGCATAAAGCTTTAATCATATTGCTTTATGCATGAGGCCTTATGCATAATAAAGCCTTAACCATAATGCTTTATGCATGAGGCCTTATGCATAAAGCACTATGCATAAGGCCTTAAGCATGAGGCCTTAAGCATAAAACTATGCATGAGGCCTTATGCATCAAGCATAGATGAGGCCGTATTCATAAAGCCTATGCATAAAGCTATGCATGAGGCCTTATGCATAAAGTTATGCATGAGGCTAATGCATAAATCTTTATGTATAAGGCTTATGCGCAAACCTACAAAATAAATCCCCAGCACCCAAGCGTGCAATAATAATAGAGGAAAGATAGAAAAGCACTTACCTCTTTTTTCGTGATTTTGAAAGAGAGGATTAGAGGACCTACAAAACCAACAAAAGGGTGAGGAAGGATTAGTAATGCATACATACAAAAGCTTATGCAAGCTATGCTAAAGCTTATATAATCTATGCTAAAGCTTATGCAAGCCAACAAAAGGGTGAGGAAGGATTAGTAATGCATACATACAAAAGCTTATGCAAGCTATGCCACTATGCAAGCCTTATGCAAACTATGCCGCTATGCAAGCTATGCTAAAGCTTATGCATAAAGCATGCATGAGGCCTTATGCACAGAGCTTTAATGCATGAGGCCTTATGCATAAAGCACTATGCATGAGGCCTTAAGCATAAAACTATTCATGAGGCCTTATGCATAAAGTATGCATGATGTTACCATATTATAGTAGTGATGTGTGTGAACACACTTAGGACCGCCGGGGCACTTTTTCCCTCACTAGGAGGTTTTTTTCCCCGTGCATTGTATATACGCCCATTATCTTCTAGGGCTTGTTATCTTTCATTTTTGGCACTCATAATACACTACTGTGTTGTGCTCAAGCTTCCTCATCTTCTTGAAGTTGTGTGTGCATTCCTGCAACCCTAATTCCAACAATTGGTATCAGAGCAGGCTTCCTCCTCCCGGGCAGCATCACCGGCACCTGCGCTTCATCTCCTCCGATTGCAACGAGGTTTCACGAGCGTCTGCAGGTTAGTATATGCCGTGGGCGAGCCCGTAGGGCTCGGTCGTTTCAGAATTTTGATCTGAAGTCATTTCGCCCTCCGTTTTTGCATTCCAAGTACTGCGCAGGCAAAATCGTCCTACTGTGCAGATTTTCTGTCAAGATTAAAATCTGCAGGACAGGTGCCCATTCGTCTGTTTTGGGCTGTGCTATATAGCACAGGTCGATTTTATACAGGTTTACCTCTTGCAGACAGCATTTACATCTAGTAGTACAGTCATTGGCCATGGCTGACAACAATGATGTATTCCGCATGTTGGCTGCTGAGGATAAGTTGGATGGCACCAACTATCCATTGTGGGCATATATGATGCGACATGTATTGGTAGCAAAGGGGTTATGGAATATTGTGCAGGGTATTGATGCACGTCCTATTGTGGCTGGGAATGCTGCAAACACATCAGAAACAGGTACTGTTGATGATGGTGCAGGCACAAGTGCTGTAGCAGCTGTTCGAGAACCACCACTTTCAGCAGAGCAGATTCGTTGGGATGGTAGAGATGCGCAGGCTCATGCCTTGATTGCGCTATCTGTCAAACGTACCATTATCCCACATATTCGCTCCTGCAGGACTTCTAAGGATGCTTGGGATGTACTTGCCACATTGTATCAGGCAAGAAATGAGGCTCGTGTTGCTTATCTCCGAAAACAGTTGGAGAATGAGCATATGAACGAAGGTGATTCTATGGATAGCTTTTTGACAAAGATCAAGGATTTCAAAGAGCAGCTCATTTCTGCAGATGAAATCCTGTCAGACAGTTCACTTGTGCAGACTGTTTTGAATGGTCTACCAGATTCTTATCAGGGTTTTGCTTCCACTCTTCGCTTGATGATGAAAGGCAATCCCAATGCCTTATCATTTGAGGAGTTAGTTTCTGTTTTGCTGCAAGAAGACCAGTCAAGGCAAAACAGGAATATTATGCGTGTTGCAGATCAAGCTTTCGGTGCTAGTCAGAGAAGCGGGAAAGGTAAAGCTGGCTTTTCTTCTAGTAAGCAGAAATCTGTAAATGCTGCGCAACCAAAGAAGGAAGACAAAGATGAGAAGAAGGGTGACAAACAGAAGACATTTTGCAAGTACTGTAAGGGAAATGATCATGTCATCAAAGCGTGTCCTAAGCTGGCTGCGAAAGAGGCTAAGAAGAAAGAGGCTGGTATGGCTGTTGCAGATGCCTCTCCTTCTAACAATGAATCTGCTAATGTTGTGCTAGATACAGAATGGGCATTCAATGCGCAGTGCAGTTATGACCCATCTTTGCATGACACATGTATGTCTGCAGTAGATTCAGATGTATGGTACTTTGACAGTGGTGCCACTAAGCATATCACCTCGCAGCGCAGTTTATTCACTTTCCTTGAGTCTGCTCCCACAGGGAATACTGTCACTTGTGCCAATAACTCCTCTTATCCCGTTAAAGGAGTTGGACAGATTGTGCTGAATGTTGCAAATGGCAACACCTTTACACTTTTTGATGCATTGTATGTGCCAGGGATCAAAAAGAATCTGCTGTCAGTCTCCGCATTTGCCAAAACAGGTTTGGTTGTAAAATTTGTGGATGACAGATGTACTGTTCATGATCTCTCTTGTGGTGACATCATTGTAGCATCTGGTTCACTATGTCGAGGGCTGTATAAGCTCAATATGGATGGCAAATGTGTAGAGGATTCAGCATGTGCTATTATGGATACGCAGGCTATTTCAAATGCAAAACTGTGGCATGCACGTTTTGGTCATCTGAATTTTGCAAGTTTGCTGCGCCTGCAGAAATCTGAAATGGTGTCTTCTTTGCCTAAGCTTGAGGCACCTGTCAAGCATGTTTGTGAGGGCTGCATATTGGGTAAAATGCAGCGTGCTTCCTTTCCCAAAGATGGATCAGTGAGAGCTGAACGCAGATTGCAGCTTGTTCACAGTGATGTTTGTGGTCCCATGCAAACTCCATCATTTGGAAACTACCTTTACTTCGTGACTTTCATTGATGATTTTACCAGGCATGCATGGGTATATCCTTTGAAGGCAAAGTCCGAAGTGTTTTTGTGCTTCAAACAGTTTTTGGTTATGGCTGAAAATGTGTCAGAAAGTAAGATGGGCACCCTCCGTTCAGATCGAGGGAGGGAGTATATGTCTTCAGAATTTAATGCATTTCTGGCTGAGCGTGGGATAAAACACCAATGTACAGTGCCGTATACACCACAGCAAAATGGTGTGGCTGAGAGAAAAAATAGGTCTCTCATGGAAATGGCAAGATGTATGGTTAAGAGTCAAAGTCTACCACATGGTTTTTGGCTTGAGGCTGTCATGTGTGCCACTTATGTACTAAACAGGTGTCCCACCAAAGCATTACAGGTTGTCACTCCATATGAGGCTTGGCATGGCCGCAAGCCATCTGTTGGCCATTTACGTGTTTTTGGTTGCCTGGCATATGCATTAGTGCCTGTGCAACATCGCAGAAAATTGGATGACAAAGCTGTCAAATGTATTTTTGTTGGATATAGTGCTGAGAGCAAAGGCTATCGTTTGTATCATCCACAGACAAAGCGCATTTTGGTTAGCCGTGATGTTGTATTTGTGGAAGATGCAGTTCAGCCCTTGGTTTCATGTACTAAGGAGACAGATATCAGCTCACGTGATGTCTATGATACATTGTTGCCTCTTTTCAGTGGTGCACAGTCAAGTGCAATACCTCATGAGGCAGTTTTTCAGCCTATGCAGGTTTTAAATGATGGCACAGATCAGCCTATATCTGATGCAGATGTGCATGATGCACTTGAGGATGAGAGACAAGAGATTGAGGGCTCTAGGAATATGCCTAGATGGCTGGTGCAGACTTTGCGTGACAGCAAGTTGGATGCCCCTTTGTCTAGTCGCACTCGTTCTGGCTCTCATGGTGCCTCTTATGCGTCAGATTGTTATGCATTGGCTGTTTCTAGTATGTGCGATGAAAGTGAGCCTGTTTCATTTGATGAGGCACAAAGTTCAGAAAATTGGATGGCTGCTATGCAAGCAGAATACGATGCTATTATGAAGAATGGTACATGGTCTTTATGTGACTTGCCCCCTGGCAAGAAGGCCATTGGCACTAAGTGGGTATACAAATTGAAGCGTAAGCCTGATGGCACAGTGGATCGCCATAAGGCTCGGCTTGTTGCAAAAGGTTATGCTCAAGAGAAGGGCATTGATTTTGATGAGACTTTTGCTCCCACATGTCGTATGACCACTGTTCGTAGCATCTGTGCATTAGCAGCTCATAATGGTTGGAATGTACATCAGCTGGACATAAAGACTGCGTTCTTAAATGGAGATTTGCATGAGGAGGTGTATGTATCGCAGCCTCGTGGTTTTGTTCAAAGAGGGCAGGAAAACAAAGTGTGCAGGTTAAAAAAGGCTTTATATGGTTTAAAGCAAGCTCCACGAGCTTGGTATGAAAAAATACATGCATATTTGACTGCACATGGGTTTCAGAATAGTCCAACAGAAAGCACTTTGTATGCTAAACGTGTGGATGGTGTACATCTAATCATTGCTCTCTATGTCGATGACATGCTGCTCACAGGACCAAATGAGAGTCATATTGCTGATTTTAAGGCTGATTTGAATGCCTCTTTTGAAATGTCAGATTTGGGGCATTTGCATCATTATTTGGGGATACAATTTAAGCAGTGTGATGGAGGTATTGCTTTGTGTCAGACAAAGTATATTGAAACATTGTTGCAGAGATTTGGCCTTGAAGACTGCAAGCCTATTGCTACTCCAATGGAGACAGGTTTGAAGTTGAGTCTTCATGATGCTGGAGATCACTTTGATGTCACACTCTATCAGACAGCTGTTGGTTGCCTCATTTATGTATGCATTACGAGGCCAGACATTCAGTTTGCAGTCTCACAGGTGAGCAGATTTATGCATAGCCCAGGCATTAAGCATTGGCAGGCAGTGAAGCGTATCTTTCGCTATTTGAGTGGTACTCGGCATCTTGGGTTGTTTTATCCCAAGGGGGGATCATTGCCGCCAGATTTACATGCTTTTTCAGATTCTGACTGGGCTGGTTGTTATGACACACGCGTGTCCACGAGTGGTTTTTGCTTCATGCTTGGAAGCTCATGCATATCATGGTTGAGCAAGAAGCAGCCTACTGTGGCCACTTCTAGTTGTGAAGCTGAGTACAGGGCAGCTTTCACAGCTACGGTTGAGTGTGTGTGGCTCAGACGCCTTATGGCTGATTTGGGTGTTGGGCAGCCATCTGCCACCACCATCTTCACTGACAGTCAGAGCGCATTGGCAGTTGCGCGGAACCCAGTGTTCCATGCTCGTACGAAGCACATTGAGGTGCACTACCATTATGTCAGGGAGAGACTCTCTGCAGGAGAGATCAGTTTGGCTTATGTGCCAACACAGGATAACCTTGCAGACCTTTTCACAAAGGCTCTGCCTCGTGAGAAGTTCGAAGCTTTTCGCAAAGCTTTGGGCTTACTCCCTTTTGTGGATTCGTCCACATAGCTAGACACTTCCCTATACATGAGTGCTAGCTCTTGTTCACCGCATCACTCCAGGGGGGATTTGTTACCATATTATAGTAGTGATGTGTGTGAACACACTTAGGACCGCCGGGGCACTTTTTCCCTCACTAGGAGGTTTTTTCCCCCGTGCATTGTATATACGCCCATTATCTTCTAGGGCTTGTTATCTTTCATTTTTGGCACTCATAATACACTACTGTGTTGTGCTCAAGCTTCCTCATCTTCTTGAAGTTGTGTGTGCATTCCTGCAACCCTAATTCCAACACATGAGGCCTTATGCATAAATCTATGAATGAGGCTTATGCATAAAGCTTATGCATAAACCATGCATGAGCATTATGCATAAAGCATGCATAAAGATTATACATAAAGCTTATGCGCAAACCTACAAAACAAATTCCTCGCACCACCCAAGAGTGCAATAATAATAGATAAAAGAAAGGAAAGATATAAAAGCACTTACCTCTTTTTCGTGATGTTGAAAGAGAGGATTAGAGGACCTACAAAACCAATAAAAGAGTGAGGAAAGGATTAGTAATGCATACATACAAAAGCTTATGCAAGCTATGCTAAAGCTTATGCAAGCTATGCCACTATGCAAGCCTTATGCAAACTATGCCGCTATGCAAGCCTTATGCAAGCTATGCTAAAGCCTATGCATAAAGCATGCATGAGGTGTTATGCATAAAGCTTTAAGCATAATGCTTTATGCATGAGGCCTTATGCGTAATAAAACTTTAAGCATAATGCTTTATGCATGAGGCCTTATGCATAAAGCTTATGCATAAAGCACTATGCATATTGCCTTAAGCATGAGGCCTTCAGCATAAAACTATGCATAAGGCCTTATGCATAAAGCATGCATGAGGCCAATACGAACTTTGTTCCTCTTGTGATGATCTAACTTTGTTTAATACTTCTCATTAACAAATAAAGTTATCAACCACCTCATGCGAAGCCGTAACTGAAAATTAAGGGTCAATTTGGTGTCTGATCCGTGTTTTGGGCGCTCGTTGTGGCTATATTTACTGTGTAAACCCCCATAGCAGTTTCCTTTAGTGTAAACTACTCACTATGAACCTCTTATAAATTATCTAGCATGTTTAAGTATAGAATAGAAATCACTTACAAATGATAGCACAAAACAGGCATAAAAAGCCCTAGAAAAGACCAAAAATCGACATCTCTTAACTTACTCAATTTGTGACCAAAATTAATATTTTATGTCCTCTAAGTATTTTCCACTTTTCAACATTAAATGTAGATGTTAAAAATCACCGAGTCAAATGGGCCGAAAAAATACGTACACGAGTATGTTACATTCTCCCTGGGAAAAAAAAAGAGTGATGTCCTCAGTGCATGAATTGAGGATAGTGACTCCTCACATGATTATTGGACAACCAAGTGGCACATTCAACCACATAAGTCTTCCATTTGATTAGAAGATCAACTATGTCGTCCCGATGTCTAAGCTTCCTAACCCTACGATCCAAAATTGTCTCTAGTTCTATCTTAAATTTTCACACTTTCTCTACTATTGTACTACCACCAAGTATGTGATTTGGATCAGATAATTCTTTAGTAAGCTAATGTGAAATACATTTTGTTCTTTAACTCCTTCTGGAAGTTGTAGTCGATAAGCTTGTGTTCCAATCTTCTTAAGGTCTTGCATATCTAGCACCAATTTCTTAAACTTTCCAAGTCTTAAAGAAATCTTCTTTGGTTTTACCTTTAAGAATACAATTTCACCCTCATTGAATTCTATTTTCTTTGTTTTCTTATCTACATAACTCTTTTGATGACTTTGAGCAACTCTTATGCATTCCCTTATGTCTCTTGTCTGCATCTCCATTTCATCTAGCATCTATTTACTTAACCTTTCCAATAGGAGCATACCATAATGTAGGTAACATGAAATCTTGTCCATATAATGCTTTGAATGGAGACATTTCAATAGTAGAGACTATGGACTACTATTGTATGCATATTCCACCATATGTAAGTATTCATTCCACTTTGCAAGTTTATCCATGCAATACATTCTTAACATGTCCTCCAAGATTTGATTCACTCTTTCTATTTGCCCATCACTTTGAGGATTATATATTGTACTCATATCAAGTGATATCCCAATAGCTTTAAAGAATGCTTGTCAAAATTTAAAAATTTGAAGTGAATCGAGCATCTTGATCTAATACTATACTTTTAGGCATACCATGCAACTTGAAGATATTATTCACACACATTTTCCACATCGATAGCGGTATATGTGCTCTTGATAGGCAAGAAATGAGCGGATTTTGTAAGCCTATATACCACCACATAAATGCTATCATAACCTCCTCTAGTCCTTGGTAGCCTAGTAATAAAGTCCATTGATATACATTTCCACTTCATCTCTAGCACATCTAATGGTAACATAGAGCCTAGTTTCTTTACATGCTCAGCTTTCACGTTTTGACACTTTAGACATTTCACCCTATAATCCCTTACATAAGCTTTCATTCCTGGCCAAAAGAAACTCTTTCTAGCCTTATTGTATGTCTTATGAAATCCTGGATGTCCTGCATCATGAAGGTCATGCATCAACTTTCTCTTGATCTCCCAACATCAAGTATGCATAACCTTTTCTCATAATATAATATTCCATCAATTGATTCATACTTTGCAAATGCATCTATTTCCTCTTGTGATATGGATTTCTTTGTAAAACTTTTGAAAAAAGAATCTCTTGGGATTTCACTCTTTACCTGTTCTTCCAAACTATTATATAGGACAATGATTGCACTCACTAAAGAAACTTTTGGTTTTCTGTTGAACGCATTGGGCCACTTTGTTTTCTCTTCCTGGTCTATAAATGATTTCAAAGTCATGTTTTTGTAAAAATTCTATCCATATTTTTTGCTTTACATTCATTTCCACTTGGCTAAACAAACGCCTCAAATAAGATTGATCAATTTTTGCAAAATTGAAACTTAACTCCGAGGAGATAATACCTCCATACATGCAATGCATGCACAAGAGCCAATAATTCCAAATTATATGCTGAATAATTTCTCTCATGAGGTTTTATCTTACATGACTCAAATGCGACTGGATGACCATCTTGTATAAAAACCCCACCAAGCACTATAATACTAGAATCTGCTACAAACAAGAAGGTTTTTACAAGGTCGTGTTTGGGTGCATAAATGTTTTATGCTGAAAGAGGAAATATGGTTGTAATTGATTTTATAAATCCCATGAAGTCGTCATTTATTCAAAAAGAAGAATATTGAGCATATTTTATTTTGGAAAAATTAAGAAAAGAATGTGAAAATATTCATAGGAATGCATCGAGAAAACATAGATAAATTTTAATCAGAAAGAGGAACATTAACTTTTGGAATTATGGGGTATACGTCTAGGTTCTCGAAAAATAGAATCTTGGGTACATTCTGAACGGGAAAAAGAACTCCTTGAAAAAAGACATGAAACATGCGTGGTTGAATGAGCATAAATAATTGTGACTGATTGATTCCTAGATTCCCTAGGAAAGGCATCGAGAATACTTGAAGGGATCGAGGATCCTAAAGCGAACGAAAGTTTACATTTAATTAAATTGAGTTGAGAAAAAGTTACCTTTAACTGAGTCGAGTAATGGCCGAGACTTAGGAAGTCCTGTGAGTATAAAAGTAGAGAAACTGTACTTTTAATTTGGTTGACGTGTGGGATGTGTGGAATGATGTGGAGAGATGAGAAGTAATTTGTGGCCGACTTAGGAAGTCCTGTCAGTATAAAAGTAGAGAAACTGTACTTTTAATTTGGTTGATGTGTGGGATGTGTGGAAAGATGTGGAGTGATGAGAAGTGATGTGTGGAAAGATGTGGAGTGATGAGAAGTGATGTGTGGGATATGTGGAATGATGTGGAGAGATGAGAAGTAATTTGTGGGATAATGTGAAGTGATGAGAAGTGATGTGTGGGATGTGTGGAGGAATGATGTGGAGTGATGAGAAGTGGTGTGTGGATAATTTGTGGATGATGTGCATTGATGAGGAGATTGATGTGGTTAATGTGCATTGATGTGGATGATGTGGAATGATGTGTGGATGATGTCGGATGATGTGAGTGAATGTGGAAATGATGTGGGATGAAATGAGTGAATGTGGATTGATGTGTAGATGATGTGAATGAATGTGGAAATGATGTGGGAAGATGTGAATGGATGTGTATTGATGTGTGGATGATGTGGATTGATGTGTGGATGATGTGAAGATGTGGGAATGATGTGGGATGATGTGAATGAATGTGGGAAGATGTGAGTGAATGTGGAAATGATGTGAATGGATGTGGGATGATGTGAATGGATGTGAATTGATGTGGGATGATGTGAGGGGATGTGGGATGATGTGAATGGATGTGAATTGATGTGGGATGATGTGAGTGGATGTAAATTGATGTGGGATGATGTGAATGGATGTGAATTGATGTGGGATGATGTGAGTGGATGTGAATTAATGTGGGATGTGAATTGATGTGAAACGATGTGAGGTGAATTGATATAGAAAAATGTGGGATAATGAGAAATGACGTGGAATGATATGGAATGATGAGAAATGATATAGAATGATGAGAAATGAAGTGGAATGGTAAGAAATGATGTGAAAGGATGTGTAACGATGGAAATTTTGTTTGGAAATTGTATTTGTATGTGAAAACTATTTTCTAAAGCTTGTTTTACATCAAGTATGCTGGGGGAAGCATTTTGACTATCTTATGGAATGAGGTCAGGGGACCTAAGTGAAAATGTTGCAACAGCTGACGGAGAGTCAAATAAGGACGTCTCGTGTGGCAAGATCGACCAAGGTCTTGACCAGCCTCGATTCGGTTAAAATGGTGAGCTTCCGGTACGGTGGATGAGGGACCAAGGAAGCAGCCTATGAGTGAAGCGCTAGGTCACCTGCGAAGGAACCTAGAGGGTGCTGACCATACAGTGCTCGCCTAGGATACCCACGCATGTGTCGAGGAAAAAAATGAGTTGGAGTTTGTTTTCTGAACACGGACATGGGTCTTCAACGGATGAGTTCATGGCTCTTTTACATGGATCTTGTTGGTTGATCTAGCTGATCTTCAACGGAGAGTCCATATGGATTTTATGTGATTATATTCCTGGGTACTATGGGCTAGGAACTATTGACAAGGCCCCTGAGTGAGCAGGTGGTGAGTGTTCTGGTTGCCAATGATGCCATAGGTACGCCGAGGAAGGAATGATTGGAAATTAGACTTAGAACTGGAAGATTGAGGATTATGATGGAAATACTGTGGTTTTATTGCAATGCTGTCCTAGAGATAGTTGAGTATAAGAAAAGGAAATTTCATATTGGGTGCGTAAGTGGTGTGTCTATTTAAGTTTTGCATGAGAGCTGGCTAGGGGGCTTGGAAACTCTTCTCCCTGGTACCCGGGACAAGGCTCTGGGTCGCCGAAGATACCCACATGTGCATCGTGGAAGATATTGGAACAAGGAGTAAGAGTTATTTTCTGAAATCGGGCATGGATTTGGTTGATTGACCTTGCTGGTCCTCAACAGATGAGTCCATGGCTCTTTTATATGGATCTGTTGGTTGATCTTGGTGATCTTCAACGGAGATTCCATCTTGAATTTTTTATAAGTGAATATATTACCGGGTACTATGAGCTAGGAACTATCGAAAAGGTCTCTGAGTGGACAGGTGGTGAGCATTCTGGTTGTTGCCAAAATGATGCCATAGATACTTCGATGAAGGAATGATTGAAAATTAAGATTCAACCGGATATTTTGGAGGATTGTGATCAATGATACTATGGCTTTATTAAATGATTATTTTAAAGATAGCTGAATCTGTGAAGAAAGCAATTTCATATTGGGGTTTGTAAGTGGTGTGACTAGCTTTAAGTTTGCATGAACATCCGGCTAGGGGGCCTGGGAACTCTTTTCCCTGGTACTCGGGACAAAACCTAACCAAATTCTTAATTGGATCCCATCACTACAGTGGTTGGCTGGGCAGTTGGCTAAGTCATGGGACTGGATAGGGTTAGGCTGGACTGATGGATCCATAAAATGAGACTCAATTTCTGTTGTAGTACGCTAGATGAAGTAAATCCTGGATAGTAATTGTTCTATGGAAAAAGGAATCAACAGTTGTGCCTCTTGATGGGAAAAAAAGTGTTGATCTCTATGATTCAAGTGCAAGTTTCTTTCTTGATCTGACCAAGTGACTTTATGGTCAGCACCCTTTAGGATCCTTCGCAGGTTCACTCATAGGCCGCTTCCTTGGTCCCTCATCCACCGTACCGGATGCTCACCATTTAAATCAAACTAAGGCTGGTCAAGACCTCGGCCGAGACCTTGCTACGTGAGACGTCCTTCGTTGACTCTCCGTCAGCTGTTGCAACTTTATCAGTTAGGTCTCCACAACCTTATTCACTCACAATACGTCAAGAATGCTTCCCCAGCATTCTTGACGTAAAACAGCCATTTACAAATAGGTCACAAATATAGTTTCTATAATGAACTCTCGTCTTTCCACATTGTTCCACATCAATCCATATTACTTAATCCATGTCCAATTCATATGTGTACCCATTCTCATCCAATCACATCATTTTCCATCTCATCACATCAAATTCATTCACATCACATATCATCCATTCACGTCCCATATCACATTTTGATTCACATGACATCACATCTCATTCATTCTCATCCCGATTCACATCACATTACATCTCATCTATTCACTTACATCGACATCACATCCTTTCACATACACATCCTCATTCATTCTTCCACATTCACATCCACATTCATACTTCCACATACACATCCGTAAAGGAGATGTTTAACTGGTTTCACAGATGCACTTTTGGGCAAAAATTATCCATGGAAAGGGCATGTATGAGTAATCTAGAAAGGGCAACACAAAATAATGCCAAACAGAGAAGATCACTAAAGTGGAAAGCTGGCCAGGACCAGCACGTCATGTAGCATGGAGATCTTCACGACGCATAAGAAGAATTTGGAAGTAGAAACATCACTTTGAAATTGAAAGAATTTGGAATAAAGTTGTAAACATTTTTGACTTAGGAAGTAACCATTTAGAAGAAAGTTGTAAAGCTTTTTGACTTGAAAATAAAAAATAATTGCACCATTCCATTATATTGAAGATTTACAGTGAAAATATTTACAAAACAAAAAGAGCTAATTGCTCTTGAGTCTCTTCTCTTCTTGCTCCCCCTCTTCGGTAGGCATTTTCCCTCTATAACGCAAAAACCTCGACTATAGCCCTTGAGTGACTTTACATCCTCCACTCCTGCACCTAGGACATAGCTTGAAAATTTGAAAACTCTACTCACATTGTACAGTCTATATAAATATTCTACCCTTCCTCAAAAGGTCCATCATAGAACTTTCTTTGTGAGAAAAGTCAAAAATGAAGATTCGGTAAAAACCTGCAAGTCCTAGAAATCCATGAACTTCTCTAATAGAAATGGGAGTTGGCCATTCCACAATGGCTGCAATCTTATTAGAATCCATATAAATACATTCTTTAGATGTAATATGTCCCAAGTACTCTACCCTGTCTTTAAAGTATTCATATTTGGACCTCTTTGCATACAACTTATGCTCTAGCAGAATGTCAAACACTTTCCACAAGTGTTCTTCATGCTCTTCTTTACCTTTGGAAAACAACAATATGTCATCCAAAAACACTAGCACAAAGTCATCCAAGTTCTCCTGAAAAATGTGATTCATCACACACTAAGAAGGAGCAGGCACATTCGCTAATCCAAATGGCATCACAACAAATTCATAATGCCAAAAAAACATTCTAAACGCAATCTTTGCTATATTATTGTCTTTGATGCGAGTCTGATAATAACCAAATCACATATCAATTTTAGAAAATATGCAACACCTTGCAAGCCGATCAAAAATCTCTCCCATTCTTGGCAATGGGTACTTATTCTTGATCGTTAACTTATTGAGCCCCTTGTAATCAACACACAGCTACATAGTCCCATTCTTCCTCTTTCAAATGAGAACAAGAGCACCCCATGGCGACACACTGTGCCTAATAAATCCTTGCTTAAGCAATTTTTGCAATTGCATTTTTAACTCTTCACTTTCCTTCATAGGTAAACAATAAGGAGCTCTACATACACTCGGGGGGTGCACTATTAAGAAACCCTATGTATTACGTGCGTTCAAGGGGTATTTAACAAACCCCTTACCTGTGAATTTTTAATGAATAAAATGACCATTTTTTCTTTATGTACTTCTGGATTTTTTTCAAAAATAATTTAAAAAACCCCTTCAGTAAATGTATTTCTATAAATTAACCTTAAATTTTTGAATTAAAAAACCCCTTCATTTGAACTCACATTGTATACTTACATATTTTTAGGTAAACCCCCCTGAGTACATATAGCTTTTGCACCAGAGATATGAGCTCTATTTAGTGATCTACAAATCTATGCGAAGACAATTCAATCAAATTATCAAGAAACAAATTCTAAAATTCCTGAAGCAAAGGATGATTATCACCCTTTTTCTATTCTTTAAACTTTCTGTCAACAATTCCACGGCATATACATGGCAACCTTTTCTTGCTACTTTAACAAGCTACATAGCTCACATCATTCCAAATTCTACATCACATCTTTGACCCTATAAGCAATAATCTTTACCGTCATCTTCAATCATGCAAACCCTCTTCTCATGAAACAATATTCTAGCCTTTCTCGGCACTAACCGATCCATCCCTAAAATGGCATCATACCTTCACAAAGGCAACACATGAAAATCCGCTTTTGACTTGAGGTCACCTATGATGACGAGAGGAATATTCTTGACATACTCCTTACATGTTTGTTTCTTTCCCAAAGCAAGCTCTATCATAAGCTTCTTTTGATAAAATTTAGTTATTCGTAACTGTTTTACCATGTGAGGTGATAGAAAGCTATGGGTGCTTCCCAAGTAAATCAACACATAAAATACACTATTCGCAATGTTGATAGGAATTTTAAGAATTGAAGCTCGGTTTTCGACCTTACCTGCATGAACAATAGCATATTCTTCAATCTCCATGGCCACAGTTGCAGCAGCTTTTCCTCTTGCTCTACACGCATTGTCATTACTTGAAAATCCACCACAAATCTCTTGCACATTTTTCCTTGTTCTTTGATCTCTTGTAGTTAATCCCTCATGTTCCTCACTTAATGTTGGTTTTTTTTCGCACTCATAAGTTCTATGACCCTTTTGTAAACAACCAAAACATAGGCCTTCATTCCGTGCCTTTTCTACCATCTCTAGACAAATATATAAAAGCCTGGTTACCATTCTGTGTTCTCTTATTCTGCATAAGATTTTCTGTCTCATCATAAAACTATTTGACCTCTTTCTTTTATTTCCAAAGTTTTCTTCATTCTTTTCCATCTATTCATATGTCATGGCCTGCAACATAGCATCTTGGATTGTAGTTGGCTTGTTACTCTTAACTAGAAATTTGATTTGCCTATTTAAGCCATTCACAAATCGACAAGCTCTTTCCTTCTTTGTTAAAGAGGGTGAATATTTCTGTAAGTCCCAACACTTCTCATGATATTTTGCAATAGTAAGTTCCCTCTATTCCAAGTTTAAAAATTCATTCATTTTCTCCATGTGATATTTTGGCGGATCGTAATGCTAAATCATATGCCTTTTGATTAGAGGCCATGTGATATCCTCATTCGGCAAGTCCTTGCTGCACATAATAGACTTCCACCATAATTTTGCAGAACCTTAAACAAGTACTACCATCTTTGCCTTAGCTTCATCACTAAAGTTACATGTTCGAAAATATTCTTCAAGGTGCTCAATCCATGCTTCCACTTCTTCACTCCTCTTCCCCTTTCTATTAAAGGTTGATAATGAACTTTTCTATTTAACTTTATGGATGGCAAAATTATCTACATGTCTCGATTTAAGTTTTGTGTCCATAGCAGTTTTCATGGCCTACGTGTTGTATCCTACAACTCCTGCAACTCCTTAGTAGTTTGATGTATTGAAAGATCGAGCCCAACCTATGCAACGACTCTTGGTTGTGGGCTTATATGAGCTTCACCAAGTTCTTCTTGCTGCTCCTCAAAATTTCTTGCTCTTTTCCCTTCTTGTTGACCTTGTCTATCATGAAATATTAGACGATCTTGCATCTCTCCATCTTCTCAGTCATCCCTATCTTCTTCATTCAAAACCATGGAAGCTCGAGCATGCATGGCTCTCATTCTTTCCTCCAATTCTTAATTCCTGTCAATAAGTCTAATAACTTCCTCTGTAGTTACACCCACACGCAATAATCCTTGTAAAACCTCCTCTTCTTGCCCTGGGTTGACTACTAAATTTGTCTGATGTGTATACATCTTGTGATTGTGCAACAAAATTGCAAAAAACATTTTTGAAGAAAAAGAAACTCATGGCTGTATCACAAAAAGCAAAAATAACATTAGTCATCCACGACCTGGAACATCCGCAATCAAGTGTGGATTTCCCAACTTATGCTCTGATACCAACTGTGACGTACCCATATTGTTCCATGATATATACACAAAATTTCTCAAATTTATAGAAAAATCACATCACACTACTTCAGAGAAAGAAGAGATTTTTAATAAACCATAATCACATAATAATCACCAATACAAATACTAGAAATCAGAGAGAGAATCACTACAAAAATATCTAGCCAATCTAGGGCTCTTCTCTCATGCCCGTCTATCCAAACTCCACGCTGGACATCGCAGCTATCCCAGGTATGTCTCTTTCTGAATCTCGTCCTCTCTAGGTTCTACCACATGCCTCTCAGAGGACATAAACCTCATTCTCTTTCTGGCGTTCTTTGTCTAAGGACGGCCGGCCCGAATCTCAAAATCTCTATCTCTCTTACCTGCACAGAAATCACCTCAAGGCTCTGGAATAATAGCCCCCCAAAAAAACATCCCATGAGAATTAGTAGATTATTATGCAGGAAAATGATAAATATATAAATCCTTTCTAAAAATATGATCTCTAACCAAAATAGAGATACATTAAAAAAAACACTAGAAAGTGGTGTTGGATTCGTTTCTTCGCGAATATTGGTCAAACCGTGCAGAATCTCCTAATGGTCCGAACACGGACTTTGTTCCTCTTATGATGATCTAACTTTATTTAATGTTTCTCTCTGACAAATAAAGTTATCTACCCCCAGATGCAAAGCCATTTTATTGAAAATTCAGGGTCAATGTGGTGTCGGTGCTCTGTTTCGAGCACCCATTGTGGCTATACTTACTATGTAAATCTTGATAAGAGTTTCCTTTAGTCTAAACTACTCACTATGACCCTCCTATAAATTATCTCACATGGTTAATTATAAAATATAAATCACTTACCAATGATAGCACAAAATAGGCATAAAAAGGCCCAAAATTTACATCTCTAAAATTACTCAATTTGTTACCAAAATTAATCTTTTATGTCCTCCAAGTGTTTCCCACTTTTCAACATTAAATGTAGATGTTAAAAATCACTGAGTCAAATGGGCCCAAAAAATACGTACACATAAGGACGTTCCACAGGCCATTAACATGGCCTTGCAAGCTCCCAAATGAATTTAAAACTCTCCATGCTTTTCCTTGCATACAAAACTTCATGGGTTCTTTGTCAAGTTTATCCAATTGAGAAACCATAGGTGCATACACATATGAAAGCTCCCACAACATCCACCACTTTGCTCATCTCCTTGAGAAACATCCATAAGTGCATCATCTTCTTGATTTACACACGTGATTGAGTCCACCATCTCACTTGCCATCATCTTGATAAGCATGCACCTCCACACATGCTCTTTGCCATAATGCAAGAATTCAAATAATGATTTCACATTCCTTTTCATGAACAACCCTTCACAAGAACATTCTCTCATGCTCAATAACCACTAAATTGAGGCAATATAATACAGAAACCAACCTTCATTGTTGCAATTGCAATTCACACCTTCCTTGATGATGAGACAATTTCCAAGACTTCATCTTTGCTGAAATCTCCATTTTCAGTTTCCATGGCAGCTTCAAGAGTCTCACCAATCACAAACATAATCTCTCTCCAAATGCAATACTAATGACAATGAGTGTGATAAATTTTTTCATAATAAAATGAAAAATAACCTCATAAACAAGAAAACTATACATAGGTATTAACCATGACCAAGCATCCACCCTAGGTCTAATACCATGTTAAGAACCCTAATATGGGATTGATCATGGGGTGATAGACACAAGATTAAGCAAAAGATTAAGGTGGATTAAACCACACAAGAAACTGCATGACTAGAGAGAGAGAGAGATTGCACACTTAACAATAGCTCTATGCATATCAAAATGAACCATATAGTGATATAGGCCTTCTAGCCTTATCACAGTGAGACGTGATTCGTCTCACTTGGAAATTTTTGGGTGCTTTGCCTATGTGAATGTGGCAGATGAGTTGCGTACAAAACTAGATCCAAAGGCATAAAAATGTGTGTTCCATTGAAGAGATATAGATGCTATAACCCTATTACACGTGAGTTAAGGGTAAGCAAAGATATTGTGTTTGATGAAGTGAGTAGCTGGTATGCTGCTGGAAAAGATGCCATTGGGGTTAATGTAACTTGAAATGTGATTGCATACAATGCAAGTCAACAATCATCACAGTCATTGAGTGGATGTGGAGAGTCCTCTTGTGTTTGAGATAGGTCATGGAGTGGCAAGCTGCGTTAAAATAGTGGTCCTAAAAAATGTAGTTGGTATATCATGAAAAGGCAAAGAGAAGGTTGGTGAGCATCTTGGTATACCCAACATTTCTACAGGGCATTGTTATGTTGATGGAGAGTCTAGTGGCTCTCAGAGCAGAGCCTTGATAATGAGCTTGGGATTCCAACTATTAGAACACCTGGTCTAAGAAAGAAAAGAGAAGATACAAAAATGCCAAGTAATGATCATGGACAACGCAAGTCTCAAGGAGATATAGAAAACCTATTGACAAGTTGATATATGATGGTTATTTGGCTTATCATTATGCATATATGGCTAAAGTTTTGCAATATGTTGAACCCAGGTGTCTTGACAAAGCTATTGGGAATGTAGATTGGAAGAAATCCATTAGATGAAGAAATGGCTACATTAGATGCAAATGAGACTCGGGACTTGGTGCCATTGCTTGAGGACAAGAACGCTATTGGATGCAAGTGGGTGTACAAAATAAAGCACAACTTAGATGGAAGTATTAGTAGGTATAAAGCAAGATTGGTTTCCAAAGATTATGCTCAAACCTATGGCATTGATTATGAGGAGATGTTCACCCATGTTGGCAAGATGGCAACCGTGAGAGCTGTTATTGTTGTGGCTACATTAAAAGAATGGTTTTTACACCAAATGGATGTTAAGAATTCATTTTTGCATGGTGATTTGCAAGAAGAAGTGTATACGGATCAGCCCCCACTGGGTTATGAAGATTTGGGTCACCCTGATTTTGTATGCAAGTTGCGTAAAGCCTTATATGGCTTGAAATAGGCACCGAGAGCATGGCATGACAAGATACCATAATATCTTATCACCATTAGCTTTCATGTGGAAGATGTTGATCATTCACGCTGTCAGGCGTTTTTCTGAGTGATATTCTGGGTCCGTGTACATATGTGTGCATGGCAGTTGTAAAGAGTTTGGTTTGGAGAGCGTGTGCAGATGTTCTGGGTGGATGCTTTTGGTTTTGGGCTGGTTGCAGGCCTGTCTGGTGAGAAGCTCGTTGGGTTGATATCAACCATTTGGCAGCTCTTGGTGTGCGTCTCCAAGAATGAAGCGGGCATCGAAAGGTTGTATGTGAAGTGTGTATGGAGGCATGGGCATTAAAGACAAGAGGGGCCCTTGTTGCCTTGAGAGTGAAGGTGTGTAGAGCATGGGAAAGCAACCATTGATGTGGCCAATGTTGCCTGTGTTGGTGTGAAAAAGAAGGTATGGGGGGTGGCTATCTTTAGGCATTCGAAGAATACAATAAAAAAGAAGTGGGTGGCCAGCTAGCAAAGCAGCATGGAGCTTGGAATGGCCGCCAGCGCGCACGTCCTCCAGAAGCTTGGCGAATGCTGTAAGCGTGTAAAGCCGGCGAAGACAAAAGCAAGTGAAGGTCGCCTTGTTGCTGGGGTCTCTCGGACGCAGACAAGCAGAGGGGGGGCTCTCTAGTGCAGTAAGAGAGAGAGACCACTGGGAGGCGGCCTTGAAGCTGGGCCTGGCTGCTGCAGGTGCGAGAGGAAAGGCAGGCAGTGGTTGGTGCAGTAGAAGACAGCGCATGAGACGTTAGCGAGGCGAGCTGAGGAGGGCTGGCGTGTGGAGGTGCTGGCGTTAAAGGCCGCCATGGAAGCCTTGTGTCGACTCGAGGCTGGAGCGCAGCTGCTGGTGGTTCGTGTAGAGCTGGGGGTCCCCCCTGTGAAGAACAGCTGGTGAGCGTGGAGCGCAGCCCTATGGAGAGAGCTGTGGGATGAGCTGTGGATGCTGACTCATGGGGTGTAGTGTAGAGGCCGCTTGTGGACAAGTCTGGAGCGCAGCTGAGGTCTGCAGTGTGTGGAAGCTGCAGGCGAAGTCATGGGTAGAGAGGGCGCAGCCGGAAGACAGAGCAAGAGAGGCCGTCTTGGGCCAGCGTGTAGTAGGTGACAGGTTGGCTGGTGTGGGCCGCCTTGGAGACAGGGTTGTGGACACAGAGAGGGTGCCGAATGAAGGCAGAGAGATAAAGTGTTGCTGCTTGGTGGTGGGCCAGTAGCAGGGCAGATAAGCTGCCTGGGTTTGTTGTGAGGCTGGCAGAGGATCAGCACAGAGATTGAGAGAGAGATGATGGTGTAGCTACTGCTGACGACACATGCAGAAGCGATGGGTCAGAGAGGACTCGAGGGTTAGCTGGTGTGGGTGCCTTCTGGAGTGAGAGTGGCCGGGTTCATTCTGGTGTGGTTGGTACAGCAGGCAGGCGAGTGGATCATGTGGTGATTGGGAGTGTTGTGTGTCCTCGGCTGACAGGCCTGAGTGAGTTTTTTTATGGTTGTGTGAGTAAGGCTTCTGTGTCGGAAGAAGCTTGTATGAAATTGTGATCTGAAATATATTGCTGGGTGTTTACTTGGTCTATGGTGCCCCTGTTTTGGGCTGTCTGTCTGGCGTGGGTTGGGTGGTGAAGTGCGAGAATTGTTCCAGCCGGTGGCTGGTGGTGCCCCCGTTCGGGTGAGTGTTTCCAAGTTTGCGAGGTGGAAGGGCTGTAGAGGCAGGCTTTCCTTTCTTTTTTTCACCTCACATCCTTCTGGTGCCCCCACTGAGGAGTGGCTCTGGCGTTGTTCTTTGCCTAGAAGGGCGTGTGTTCCACTGAGGAGAGCTCAAGGATTGTGACAGGTTTCCAGGATGTGGTCTTATCCTGAATTTCATGGCAGGAAGGGTGAAGATGTGGTTGACTTCTTGGAGCAGATGGAGTTGGCATGCATTAGCAATCATGTCACGGATGAAGAGCAGGTTTTGAGGTTGATAAAGATTTTCTTAAAGGGAGATGCCCGAAGCTAGCTTAAGGATTTTGAAGCACAGGATGCTGGTGTCTTGACCTTGGACAGGTTGAAAGAAGGGATTTTGGAGCGATTTCAGCAAGTGGAGGATTCTAGTGTGCTTTGGCAGGAGATGAGCGTCTTGAAGCAGGTACATGGGCAATCAGTGGATGATTTTGTGAAGGTATTTACATGTTTGTGGAGTAAATGGTGTATGACATTGAAGTAGGCAATTCCTCCAATGTTTTTGAAGAAGAGCTTGTTTATTGATGGTTTACTACCCCATTTGAGGGTCAGGGTTGAGTTGAAGAATCCCAGGTCATTTGATGATGCAGTTAGAGTTGCTAGGGAAAAGGAAGGCAAGGTTTTGAAGCAGATGGAGATGGGTATTTATCCGTATGAAGGTGTTGTGCCTGCAAGGGACAAGCAGGTGAATTTGGTTGAGGTGGATAAGAGTCCTATACAAGGTTTGATGAGACAGGAGCCTCAGAGGCCGATACAGGTGGAGAGGGGTATGTTTTATATGCCTTCTGATTTTTTTCCAAAGTTTGAAAAGCATGTGCAAGTGGATGAGAAGCAGGTGAAGCTGGATGAGAAGCAGGTGAAGGAGCAAAGTGAAGATGAGAAGTTGCCAGTGGATTCTTCTTTGGATTTGGACGTGGTGGCTGTTCATGACAGGGATCTGGACGATATGCATGCACAGGGAAGCAAAGAGGATGATGCCTTGGGATTGGCTGATGAGAAGGAAGAGGAGCCGGATACAGGATGCTTTGAGGATGATTCTTTTTCAGATTCTACGAGGGAGGAGGATGGGGTAGAGACTTCTAATGAAGTGAAGACGGATGCGGATGTGGAGAGTGTGAAGGAAGATTCGATCATGATGGATTTTCTGGGACAGCTGGATGATGGTATGGTACCTGCGATGAAAGGTATGGATGTTGTTCTATTTGATGCATTAGGTGCTGGGGAGTCTTTGGACGATGATACCAGGGGGGTTGGCAACACTGAAGAAGGTATGCATGAGGAATTGGCTAATGAGGAGCGTTGTGAAGTGAGTATTGTGCCTGAGGATGATATATGGGAAGTTGCTAGCCTGGATGAGCAGGAGCTAGAGGTGGAGATGGATGCTGATATGGTCGAGAGTGTGGCAAAGGCTTCTTTGCGGATTGCTGAAATGCTAAAGGCAAAGTCCCTGGATGATAAGGATTCTGAACCAGTTGAGCTGTATGGTTGTGAAGAGATGCCTGAACCAGTGGAGCTGGAAGTGTTGGTGGACACTCCCATTGGAGAGGATCTGGATTTTG
Source organism: Cibotium barometz (assembly GCF_041138505.1). Taxonomy (NCBI): domain Eukaryota; kingdom Viridiplantae; phylum Streptophyta; class Polypodiopsida; order Cyatheales; family Cibotiaceae; genus Cibotium; species Cibotium barometz. The sequence goes on from NC_141054.1 coordinate 19,316,068, forward strand.
GTGTGCATAAAGGTCAAGATGCTGGAACCTGGCCTTCATCGGTGTTGATGGATGGGATGCTAGATGCTGTAATGCCACAGGTTTTGAAGATGAGGAGGTCTGTGGTGGGTGAAGAGCGAAGGCTTGAAGATGATGCTGTGTGGTCAGAGTCGGTGAATGCTGATCAGGATAGAAATGATTTTGTGATGGCTATGGTTGATGTTTGGTGTGCAGTGATGCAGCCATGGTGTTTGAGGGATGCTGGGGATTGGGATGGTGAGTTACTGTTTCCTTTTGATCCTGGTGGATGACTGCTGGACTATGCTGAATGCTGCTGAGCATGAATGCTCTAGCAGATGGGGGGGTGGCAAAGTATGTCAGGCGTTTTTCTGAGTGATATTCTGGGTCCGTGTACATACGTGTGCGTGGCAGTTGTAAAGAGTTTGGTTTGGAGAGCGTGTGCAGATGTTCTGGGTGGATGCTTTTGGTTTTGGGCTGGTTGCAGGCCTGTTTGGTGAGAAGCTCGCTGGGTTGATATCAACCATTTGGCAGCTCTTGGTGTGCGTCTCCAAGAATGAAGCGGGCATCGAAAGGTTGTATGTGAAGTGTGTATGGAGGCATGGGCATTAAACACAAGAGGGGCCCTTGTTGCCTTGAGAGTGAAGCAACCATTGATGTGGCCAATGTTGCCTGTGTTGGTGTGAAAAAGAAGGTATGGGGGGTGGCTATCTTTAGGCATTCGAAGAATACAATAAAAAAGAAGTGGGTGGCCAGCTGGCAAAGCAGCGTGGAGCTTGGAATGCCCGCCAGCGCACGTCCTCCAGAAGCTTGGCGAATGCTGTAAGCGTGTAAAGCTGGCGAAGACAAAAGCAAGTGAAGGTCGCCTTGTTGCTGGGGTCTCTCGGACGCAGACAAGCAGAGGGGGGGCTCTCTAGTGCAGTAAGAGAGAGAGACCACTGGGAGGCGGCCTTGAAGCTGGGCCTGGCTGCTGCAGGTGCGAGAGGAAAGGCAGGCAGTGGTTGGTGCAGTAGAAGACAGCGCATGAGACGTTAGCGAGGCGAGCTGAGGAGGGCTGGCGTGTGGAGGTGCTGGCGTTAAAGGCCGCCATGGAAGCCTTGTGTCGACTGGAGGCTGGAGCGCAGCTGCTGGTGGTTCGTGTAGAGCTGGGGGTCCCCCCTGTGAAGAACAGCTGGTGAGCGTGGAGCGCAGCCCTGTGGAGAGAGCTGTGGGATGAGCTGTGGATGCTGACTCGTGGGGTGTAGTGTAGAGGCCGCTTGTGGACAAGTCTGGAGCGCAGCTGAGGTCTGCAGTGTGTGGAAGCTGCAGGCGAAGTCATGGGTAGAGAGGGCGCAGCCGGAAGACAGAGCAAGAGAGGCCGTCTTGGGCCAGCGTGTAGTAGGTGACAGGTTGGCTGGTGTGGGCCGCCTTGGAGACAGGGTTGTGGACACAGAGAGGGTGCCGAATGAAGGCAGAGAGATAAAGTGTTGCTGCTTGGTGGTGGGCCAGTAGCAGGGCAGATAAGCTGCCTGGGTTTGTTGTGAGGCTGGCAGAGGATCAGCACAGAGACTGAGAGAGAGATGATGGTGTAGCTGCTGCTGACGACACATGCAGAAGTGATGGGTCAGAGAGGACTCGAGGGTTAGCTGGTGTGGGTGCCTTTTGGAGCGAGAGTGGCCGGGTTCATTCTGGTGTGGTTGGTACAGCAGGCATGCGAGTGGATCATGTGGTGATTGGGAGTGTGGTGTGTCCTCCGCTGACAGGCCTGAGTGAGTTTTTTTATGGTTGTGTGAGTAAGGCTTCTGTGTCGGAAGAAGCTTGTATGAAATTGTGATCTGAAATATATTGCTGGGTGTTTACTTGGTCTATAGTGCCCCTGTTTTGGGCTGTCTGTCTGGCGTGGGTTGGGTGGTGAAGTGCGAGAATTGTTCCAGCCGCGGTGGCTGGTGGTGCCCCCGTTCGGGTGAGTGTTTCCAAGTTTGCGAGGTGGAAGGGCTGCAGAGGCAGGCTTTTCTTTCTTTTTTTCACCTCACACACGCTATGTGCAAAAGAGTGATAAGGGTCTTGTGGTCTCATCACAATCTATGTGGATGACTTGATTGTTGGGGGTGATAGTGGAGATGAAGTTGAGAGTGTGAAATGTCTCCTCAAGAAGAAATTTGACATGAAGGATTTGGGCGAGCTGAGATACTTTCTTGGCATTGATGTTATTAGCACAACCAAGGGCATATGTCTATCACAAAGGCAGTATGGATTGGACATGCTATCCAAATATGGTATGGCTGGCTGTAAGACAATTTCTATGCCATTAGATTCAAATGGCAAGCTGAGTGCAACTGTGGGTGAGATTTTGGAGAACCCCACTATGTACAGGAAGATAGTGGTGTGTAGCTTGATCTATATGACAATCACCAAGCTAGATTTGAACTATACAGTTTATGCAGGTTCTTCGAAAGCCACATTTGGATGGTCTGAGATGAAAATTTTTCTATGTGAAGTCTACATTAGACTTTGGTCTCTTTTATGAGGCTGGTACAAAGTTACAATTTTTTGGATACACCAATGCAGATTGGGCTAGTATAAGTATCACAAATAGGAGATCTAGCAATTTTGCATGAATATCCGGCGGCTAGGGGGCCTGGGAACTCTTTTCTCTAGTACCTGGGGCAACCTAACCTAATTCTTAATTGGATCCTATCACTAAAGTGGTTGGGCGGTTGGCTAACCCATGGGACTGGATGGGGTTAGGCTAGCTGATGGATCCCTAAATTGAGACTCAATTCTGTTCTGGTTCAATAGATGAAGTAAATCCCGGACAAAAATTATTCTATGGAAAAGAATCAATGACTGTGCCTCTCAATGAGGAAAAAAGCATTGGTCTCTATGATCCAAGTACAATCTTTTCCCTGATCTGACTATGGGATTTACGGGTTTGGTCAGATCAATTTTGTTAGTTAAGGCTTTTGTGACTACATTAGAGAAAAGTTATCCTGGAGGAATCGACCGTGCTTTCCGGGCGAGGGAAGTTTTTCCCGGTTGGAAAAACCGATGGATTAGTCTCTTGTCCGGATATCCATGGGCGAGGCCTCGAGTGTGGGAACCTGCCGTGTGCAAGAAGTGCGACTTTTGCTGCTAGCACCCCTGGATTCGTTGCATGGTAGGGATAGGGACCTCACATAGGAGATCTACTAGTGGTTATGCCTTTACATGTGGGAGTGCCGTGGTGAGTTGGAGTAACAAGAAGCAACCCAATGTTGCTTTATCCATTACAGAGGCTAAGTACGGAGGAGCAGCCATAGCTGCATGTGAAGGAGTATGGTTAACAAAACTCCAAGCTGATTTGGGTGAGCCCATTGAGGGAAAGATTTTCATATACTATGACAACATGAGCAGCATACAATTGGCTAATAATCCAGTTTTTCATGCACGGACCAAACATATAGAGGTGAGATAGAGGTCCAATATCACTTTGTCAGGGAGAAAGTGTTGGATGGTACAATGGATTTGAAGTATGTGAAGACTGAAGAGAAGGTTACCGACATATTTACGAAGCCACTTGGGAGAGAGAAGTTTGAGTACTTCCGTACCATGTTGGGAGTACATGCGATGAGCTTGAGGGGGAGTGTTGATAGCCCAAACTCATCTTCTTCATCGATGGCTGTATATCGTGAGCTTGAGAGGGACTGTTGAGATTACAAGCTAGATGACAGCTAGGAGAAAGCATTGTACACCCGAGGAGGAGGCCTTGCACAAGGACGAGGACGAGCAAGAGGTAGGAGAGGAGGAAGGACCTTCACTTGCCACAACTGTGGGAAGCCATGACACATGGCTAGAGACTGCTATAGCAAACCAAATGAAGAAGGATCGACATCGGCAAAATTCATGGCAAAATTCATGGAGACTCCTAAAGTAGAGGATTCAAAACATCTTTTCTGAGAGGAAAACCCCAAAACCCAATGTAACCTTCCCCAACAGAGTAAAACCACCCTGCTACTCAAGCCACCAATGGTGTAGGCCATGTGGTAGATGTATGTGTGAGCACTTTAGTCAAGGTCATGCGCACTTGTAGTAGCCTTGGATACATAGAGAGAGAGTGTGTGTCAAGGACTATGAGTTAGGGACTTGAGGCACTGGTCGTAGGCTACCAAGTAAGAGGGAAACTTGGTATAGGGTCTAGTACTAGAGTTATTCACTTGAGGGGAGGTTGTTAAAATATGCAAGTAAATGGATGTGTACGGGAACTAGCCCTTAGCAAAAGAGGATGTAAAAGGGAGTCTGTAATTAAGTGGGTAGCAATGAAAAGATGAGAAGAATCTACTGATGAGAGAATCAAGGGTAGTATGAGTGAATATAGGGGTGTGGAAAGATTCTAGGAAAAGGTGCCCCCAGATGTAGGGGAGGTGGCACAAATCAAGGGGAAATCAGTGGGACTAGATGTTTGGCATCTTGTGGATGTAAAACCTATAAATTGAGGAATTGGCCTAATGAGAAATTGCTAGTTTTTTAGTATCCATGCCTACATTATCCTATTAGATTAATTGTTCACTAATCTCGTCTTAATCATCTTCTAATCATGTTGGTTCTTGTGTTTGATCCACCATAGCTCATCACATTGCTGTAATTTAACGCTACGCTCTGAGTTATTTTCCACAAACTCTTGCATAAGAGCCCTTCCCATACATGTGTGCTCCCTAATCCTCCTCACAATTCTTGTATTTTCATGCACATATTGCACACTATTCTCAAACTGCTCCCTATATTGGTAAAATGATGTTTTTGGTACTCCATGTATCTTATATCATGCTCTACAACATACCTCCAAACCATTGTCACGATGCAAAGCCATAGATAACATGTCATACACATAGTTTGTGCGAGATTCTAGAGAGTTTCCCCAAAAATTCTTTTGAATTTTCATTAACATGTCTCGATCAGCATGTTGACAACACTTGCACTCACAACAATCAATTGAGGAAACTTATAGCAATGATTCCCTCGATATTCTTAACATTGATGTCGGTGGCTATCTTTGCTTGGGATTTCTTTTAATGAAAGTGTACCTTCATTTCCTCGAAGATGAAGCATCTTTTGCCAATGCACCATTCACAACATTATCTATACTATCATCATGTTCTATGGGCACATATCTCTACAATGGGCTTCCATCTAACATGGTAATTTGCTTTATTAGCCACTTAATGAAGCTTACACTGCCAATCTCTTGTGTAGTTTATGTTGAGGTAGTTCTTATGTTTTGGTTGTTCGTCTCTATTTCCACATCTAAACAATCCTCTCCTAAAGACAACAAAGTTTACGGAATCATGGGGATGAACATATAGGATCACACTCTTCCCAATGGTCTCTATAATGCTCTCATTCCACAGGGCGAACTTTTTCTCTCTCCAAGACTCACAAATTTTGTTATCATTTTCCAATGAGGAAATAGGCATTGCCTCAACATAAGGGGGCATCGACTCACTTTCTATAGTCTCTTCACTCATGGCATCATCCGAAGATGCACCAACACATTCAAGAGAGGTCTTAGGCCATTTGACAACACTCCAAGTTGCTTCACCAATTGCCGGTGCATCCATAGTGGAGAAAGGTAATAGCACATAGTTATAAATACCCTTTTTCATTATCACCGATACATTGTCTATCCCTATTTTCATACCACTACAATAGCCCTCTAGGTCAGTTACACATATTGCACCAACTGTAACAACTTCATTACCCACTAGCATCTTTATTTTGTCCCCACCTCTAGAAGCCATGGTCCCTATTTATTTTTTAAGGAAAACTAAAATCAATAAAGTACTCATATATCTTAAATAAATTCAATAAACATTCTCAAGACAAGAATTCATTAAATTGAAAGGGATAATGGCAATGGTGCCATTCTCCTCATAATCAAATTGATGTAAGGGGGGAGAGAGGCACCACAGCCATTTCCCTTGCATATATTTCTTAGACAAGATAATGACACAGGAGAATGGAAGTAGTGCCACGCTCCCTTAATTTTAAGGGAGAATGGCCATGGTGCCATTCCCAAGAGAGAATGGTAGTGGTGCCATTCTCCCCTTCAATCAAGGTGATGGGAGGCCTTGAGAATGACACCATTGCCATTCTTCCTTGAATGTAAGGGAGAATGACACCATTGCCATTCTTCCTTGAATGTAAGGGAGAATTGCAGTAGTGGGAGTATCCCCTTCAAGGTGATGGGATGGGAGGCCTTGAGAATGGCAATGGTGCCATTCTTCCTTCAACGTAAGGGAGAATGGCACCACTGCCATTCTCCCCTATCCTTGGTGGTGGGTAGCATATAAATATTAGATTAGGGCACTAGCTAGGCTTAAGTATTTGTTAAAGAAGCCCAATTTGATCAGGACCCTCTCGATAAGGTGTAGGAGATTGTGTAATTCCACTTGGCATCATATATGTGATTTATTAGTCCATTGAAGCTAGGAGATGGTGGATAGCTAGGCTCAAATATTTGCAAAAGAACCCTGATTTGATCAGGACCCTATCCATCAGGTGTAGGAGGTCATGTACTTCTAGTCGGCATCATATATGTGATTTATTAGTCCATTTGGCAGCCAGTTGGCTTGGATGCCAAGAGCCTAATTGTTTGTTATCTCCCCCAAGGAAAGGTATCTCTAGATTTAGATATTATGTTTCCTTTTTGGGAAGGCCAAAGGCCACATAATGATGTACCTTTTATCTTGCAAGGCAACAACCCTCATGCCTCAACACCTACCGAGGCCATTGACCATTGTAAAGTACATGAAGAAGTACACATGCCAAGGCAACACACTTAAGTATTTGTAGCATCATTGACTAATTCATTGATAAATGTTCCCCTAGGGGTATTACTTAAGGACAATAACCCCATTTTATGGTAGGTGCTGAAGTAATGGATGGAAAGAGATAAAACCCCAGTGAATGGAGAAGTGGACACAATGTCTTGCTATGGGCAATTTAAACTGAACTTTCAATAAGATAAAACAAAGCTTTGGCAGAGTGACTCTTCCAAATATAGACTTACCAATAGAATATGATATTTTTCCAAGGGGTCATGGATGGAGTTTTCCTAATGCACCATTGCTTTGATTATGAGCATATACGCTCACATACTCATTTGGTTGTGGCGTTTTTACAAGAGTTTCACTCTTCTCTTTCACATAGACACATGTTAGCGTGCTCATTTTGCCTCTTACAAGAGTTACATAGAAAATGTTAATGATCATGATAATGACAATCATGCAAGTGAAAATCCTACAATAGCATGACCCATGTCAATGCCAAAGACTTTGGCAATGCCTATCATCCTTATGAATACTCAAGGTGTAAAGCCCACTTAAACACCTCTTATAATAAGAGGCTCTTTTACACCACTTTTAAAAAAAATTAAACCTTATCTTCTATGTGGCGTGCGACTTATAGGTGTTGCAGGTGCGCATGGGCAATGCCGAGCACAACAGAGACAAAGATGGTGCTGGGTAGGTTGGCTTAGGAGGAGCAGCACTCAGGTTCCTCTTTCTTTTTTATAGACTTAACATTTCATTGATCCTTGTGCACCGCCGTCTTCAATAGTTACTCCTCATTCAAGTTTAGTCAGTTGCCCAAGGGAAGTGCACTAGCAAGGCCTCCATGGCATTGTGGGACACATTCGGATCAGTCGGCATATCTGGTGGCCTCCTGCCATCATTGCCCACCAAGAGGTATCGACACATTATAGAGAATGGCAGTGGTGCCATTCTCCCCCATTTTCGATTCTCAATTTGGATGTGATTTTGAATTTGAATTTTAACCGCGTCATTATCCTCACTCTCCCTCCTTTCTTTGAATATGAGTATGGAACCAATTTCTATCCATTGAATGTTGAATTTCTCTGCTTGGATTTCAAAATCCTAGTTTCAAAATTTCCCTTTGAAATTAGAGCATTACCTATCTAATATCCCAAACAATTCTCTCTTGGTATTTTCATCATTTTGGGCATGTAAAATGAGTGTGTATGTGCGCAATACACAATAGTGACATTAGGGAAAATTTTGGCTCATTTTTGGGTCCTCTAAGGAATGCCACATCATAAAAAATGGGGCCATGGTAAATGTTTTGTAAATCAACTCCATTTTTTTTGGAGGTTGCATATATAGAATCTACTTTTCAAGATCTTTCCATTGATATATAACATGATGGGGTTTGGACATGACCCATGGAAGATGTATATAACTTGATTTTGAGAAAAATGGTATATCTTGAGCTTAGCAACTCCAAATGTTTCGGAGTTTGAAATTATAAGATCTACTTTTCATGATCTTTCTAATGATATATCATTTGATGGGGTTTTAACATAAGGTAAGAAATGTTCAAGCGGGCCCCATTTTCAAGGCAAAGATGGCAAAAAAATCGCTTAGAGGGCCCAAAAATGAGCCCAAATTTTCCCTAATGAGCTACATTCACAGGTGCACTTCCTTGTCATTTTTTCTGTATTTATGTATGCACAGGTCCATCACTTTGCCTAGTCCATAAAATTAGGATTAATTCGTATCCATATACTAATTTTAAACTAGATAACTCTAAACTAAACTAATGAAATACTAATTACATTGTAAATAATAATTAGACAAAAAAAACTAGACACTAATTAGATTTAAAACTAACTGAAGTAATTAGCGAGTGAGAGAGAGAGAGAGAGAATTGTTTTTGTGTGTGTGTGTGAGAGAGAGAGAGAGAGAGAGATAGAGAGAGCAAAATCTTCAGTGTCAGGAGGGGTGTGACAATCGTTACGCCAACCTAGTGGAAACTTGGCGGTGAAGGTGTGGAAGAGCATGGACTGTCCAGCCACCAAGGACGCCGACTAATCCGAATGTGGCCCACAGCACCTTGGAGACCTTGCTGGTGCACTTCCCTCGGGCGACTGACAGGTTGAGAGTGAACTTCAACGAGGAGCAGCTGTCGAAGACGGCGGTGCAGGAGGAGCAATCAAATGTTGAGTCTACAAAAAAGCGAGAGGAACCCGAGCGCTGCTCCTCCTACGCCGGCCTACCCAGCACCATCATTGCCTTTGCTATGCTCGGAACTACAACACCTATAAGTCACACGCCACATAGAAGATGATTTTTTTTTTTAAATTCCTCTTGACAGAGTGAAGTGTTTTTGTATATCTAAAGCAAACATAGATTTTTGCTTTTTTCTTTTCTATTGATGTTTTTATTCTGATGGAAGTGTGGTTCTGATTGAGTTCATGGTGGAGAGACCTGTAAGTGTTAGTTTGGTGTCTTGAGAGTTTATGCTCAGTCAGTGTGCTAACTCAGTGAATAGCAGTTATGAGAGTACTGTGTCAGCTGAGAGTCAGCAAGGCTTCAATATCATCAGCTAAAGGCGTAGAGAGCTTACCCTAGTTTGTTTGAGATTGGGAGAAGTGTTTTTGGGCCATAGTTGACAATGAGAGAAATCAACTATCAGGACTCAGGAGGCTTGAGATGTAAGTGATGTTTCTGTGGCAGCTGTGTGAGACAGCTGGAGTCAGTTCAGTGTCCACAGGGCTGGATCCGTGCGAGGATAGAATGTCTTGAGGGTATAGAGTTGTCTACGGTGGATGTAGAGAAGAGAGGTGTCTGCAGGAGGCGGATGCAGAGGAGAGAGGACTTGCATCAGTTGTGTCGGTTTAGATGGTTTGATTGGGTACAATTAGATCTAAGGTAGTTACGTGATAGTTGTAGTCAGCAATGAGTTCTTAATGTGATATCCCTTTGAGTTTAGAGAGCTCCCTCAGGGTCTCTGTGCGTCAGATCTCGGTATGCCATCATAGTGATTTAAGGCCACATACATAAAAATTAAAACAGAATTAGATGAACATACAATGATTTATCCACATATAAAAATTTGAAACAAGATTAGATAAACACAGGGAATCACGATATGTATTATATGAGAAAATAGTACAACTCTTGCTCTACTAACTAAACAACTCTAGCATAAAAGTACTTCCAAAATCAGAAAATAGAAAGCAACCTAGATACTCTAAGTATATACTCACTATCACTTTTTGAATCTAAATCAAAAAATGGCCCCCCAAGCATGGGCCCTACCTTGGATTGTAGAATTTGCATGGGATGCAATTGTAGCCTGAGACAAACCAAATCTCTGCTACTACAGTGTCGACATGGGCAATCTCTTCTTGTTGGCAACCCTAAACTCTACATCCCTATGGGTGGTGAGCCTCTCAAAGCCCTAACTCCCTAAAGAAATGTCTACTTCTAGGACCCTGCCTCGAATTCTACTTGTGTTTGCTATTCCATATAGTAGCTATTTGGTCCTCCAAAATAGGTCTTTACAACATTAGTCCCTATTTGATCCTCCATACTAGCACCCTTGAAGCATTATGCTCTACAATTTGTTGTCTCACATCACCACATATAACAAGCTATTTCGTCTCTCCCAATAGCCACCTAACCTCTCACCTACTCTGCGTCAAATGTTTATGATACCACCTTAGCTCTTTCTTGGTCTAGCTCAGCTTTTGTCTGCACTAGCTCCAATCTAACTTGCTGAAATTGAGCAGAAAGGGCCCCTATAGCATCCTCTTCTCTACACTTGGACTCTCTCCTCATCTCTCCTCAGCCCTACACTACGTCTCTGTATTTTGAATATGTCTATGAAAAAAGGCAAACCATGTGGTGTATGGACTATGTGACCATGTGTACATCCTAGCTAACCTATGTTCCTAGAGCCCATGCAACCTCCCCCAGCTCCATTGCCAGGCCTAGGACTAGAGGAGTCAACCTGCATCCCCAAAACAAACTTTGCATACAACTACTTTGCAAAGTTTATGGAAATCTTGTGGTTGTGCGACAACCTCCCCTAAATGCTCAAGTATTTGCTATGTAAATGTGGGCTATCATGTCGTGATGAGAGCACCTAGATAGGGTGAGTGCTATCCTTAGGAAAATTAGGGCTCCACCAAAAACCTTTGCATAACTCCCTTGTAGATTTTAGGGATCACATCCACCTCTTTGTAGGATGACATGCCCATAGGCAGACTAAGGCATAACAAAGGTCCAACTCTTTGATAGAGCAGATCTGTCTGCGGTGGATGGAATGCACTAGACAACTCCAACTTAGTTCCGAAGTTTTCAAATAATGCCCTCCAAAAATGCAAGGTCAAGTCCACACTAGTACTATGAATCGTGCTGACTACAACATCTTCAAAAGTTCGGAGACCAAATGTAGGGTAGTGCGTTAAGTCCACATGAGTACTATGAATCGTGATGACCTCCTCTATTGGATCTTATATAAGGAATGTAATGGTATCTAATCCACCTGAACTTCTAGGAGGAGTATCACCATCTAATCCACTTAAATTGCCTACCTCCATGACCCACATAAAGAATCGTAAATCAAGTAGAGAATAACTACAAATAAACCATTAATTAATCATAAATATGAGATTGGCAAGAGGTTTAGTTCACATACAACCATGTGGCATGAAACGAGAGACCATGATCGCGCTTCAAAAACCATGATCGTGCTTTAAAAACCATGATCGTGCTCATTAATCACACCAACACGATCCTAGTTTAAAATACCATGATCGTGATTTAAAACACAATGATTGTGTTTTAAAATACCATGATTGTGCTTTAAAACAAAATGATAATGGTCTGGAATGTTATGATCATTATTTAAATAACCACGATAGTGATTCAGAAAAATCATGATCATGGTATTCATATAATGGGATTTAACCATCACCACAATCTTGGTATATACAATTTAGAAAATGTTAATATGAGAATTTTTATGATCCAACGGTTTAGAAGCAGAAATACCATAATCGTTGTTTAATATAACACGATCATGGAATTTTTTAAACCACAATCATGGTATTTTTCTTTACCATGATCATGTTATTATATCCACGATCATGGTATGCACCGCAATTGTGGTATTTGTTTACCACTACCGTGTTATTCTATCCACGATTGTGGTATGTTAGTCCATGAGCATGGTATGTTATACCACAATCCTAATATTCATTCCTTCATAAAACCATCAGTAAATTATGCATCCAATGATCCAGAGCACAAGTTTTAGTTGACCTATGAATATTGTTGATTACTTAAAATATTTCTTTGGGAGTTATAGAATGATTGTGGGTGCAGTCCCTAGTTAAGCATGTTTGGAAAGACGTGAAAAAGTGTTACGAATGACTAACTGTATGAAAAAATTCAATTAAGATATGTATATCATGATAATGGCTATAAATCTGCTTCTACGAAAGTGTGATAGCATAACTCTAGAGCGCGATTGTGGTGCTCTGACATAATCTTTAGCAATGCCAATTGTCCTATTGTATTACTGACGTTTATACCTCTATATGAAATTTTCTAGCATCCTTATATCTTTAGGCCGTTGTGGTTCAAAATAGGCATGTGCTTTATGTCACACACGATCCCGTCGAGAATTTCCCATCGGTATGATCCCAATCCCTTGTAGTTTTCTCTTAAGTGATTGTAAAAATGAGCCATGCTAGTAGGATTTATTAAATTGTACGAGGGCACTCCCTGATTTTTCCTCATTTTTTGATTAAAATTTTATAAATCCATGGTGGATTGATCACTCCAAAATTTTCCCTCATTTTTTAATTCAATTGTGTAAAAGAGAGAGACACAAAGATAGGAATTAGAAATTAGGAGGTAGATTTGTGTATGGTCAAATTTGTAATGTTTTTAATTAAGATTATCTTGTGGACTACTTTAATTCTAACTTGGTAAGTGATTACTTGATCAAAATTTAGTTCAGGAGATAACTTTGTATATGATTGATTGTGCTATTTTTTATTAAGATTAACTTGTGGAATACTTTAAGCCTATTTTGATAAGTGATTTCTTAATGAAAATTGAGTTTAGGATATCTTAAATTTATATGCAAATTGTTAATTGTTTAAATTAAGATTAACTTGTGGAATACTTTAAGCCTATTTTGATAAGTGATTTATTAATGAAAATTGAGTTTAGGATATCTTAATTTTATATGCAAATTGTTAATTGTTTAAATTACTAATCTATGATTCAAAGTAATCCATATGTTGATTACTCGAAATGATTGTTTTTTTCTATGGTTAAGTGATATGGTTAGAAATAGGTTTTCTAGTATGCTATGACAAGCGGATTAGTAGTGGAATCAAAAAATTATGCCTCTTAATTTTGTTTTATAGGACTAATTTGTTCAAGAATTAATTGTAATCTCATTTAGATGATTTCTTTTTAAAAAAAGAGTACTAGAAAATCACCTCTATGTTGGTTAAGGTAATCTGGTATGGTAGTGACATCAAAAGTTTTCATGAGATCTAACTTGTTGAAAGTGGTATTTTCTCTCATGAAAAGAGTAGTTTTACACTCTGAGTCATGTGTAACTTATTGAAAGTGATGATTTCTCTCTTAACCTCAAAAGGTATTCTTAATACAAAAGTAAATATGAGAAAGACTAATCTAAGATTTCTAAGTAGGATTGTGAAATTAGAGTTGTTGTTTAGAAAGAAATAATCCCTTATTTTCTTCTCAGAAGTAAAATTGTAAAAAGAAATAGCAGAACTAGGCTTGACTCTCTCCCTTGTTTGAAGTTTGATGTTTAGAAATTATAAGTTTGTTGTAATATTTTTTTAAAGACTTAAAGGAAATGAACTAAATCCATCTCTTGGGAGTGAGTGGTTAAGTGGTGCATGGATTATAAGGGGTGTTGTAACCATAGCAGAACTAGGCTTGACTCTCCTCCCTTGTTTCTTGGACTTAAGCAGTGGGGATAATAAAGTTAAGAATTGCATTCCACTGCAAACCAAAAAAATTAATTGACCAAAAAAATTTATTATTAGATTGAGAATCCTTTAGGTTCAAAGAAAGGATCATCCCAAGTGGGAGGAACCTTGTTTCGCATAAGGGTAGTCCTAAGAGGGAGGAGCCTGTGCTCTAGATTTATCAACTAGCTAAGGGACAAACGATGATTGTTGTTTTCATGTGTGCAAGGGATGGAAGAGCCTACCCTTCAAGGATGCCAAAGTTTACTTTTGGGGAGTGCGACGAGTCCACTCACAAAAATACTTGTAGGGATTTAGTGGTGTCACCATAAGGAGGAGTCATGAATGGGGTGCAACCCTTGGACTATTTTCTAGAAATGTTATTGAAACCGTAAGATTGGAGGATGTGTGGGAAAAAGTTTGGAAATCAGCTCTGCAAGTGAGTGCTTTGTAGTCATCCCTATAGGAAATTATCAAGGATTATGAGAAATTATATTCTTTTGTGTAAGAAAATGGACTAGGAAGGGCTAGAGTAAATACTATATTTTCTATGGTACTCCCAACCTCACCCTCAACTAGTTGAAGTTGAAGAACGAAGTGCCCATTATGTTCCAACTCTTCCATTGTATGATTCCTCCATACACTAGAGAGTATTATAATTGGAATAGAGAGAGAGAGATAAACCTCTTTGAGAGAGAGGGATACTGAGTTATTGTGTATCAAGTTATTTTGTATATAACCTCCCTTGTGAATAAAGAAAGAAGTTGAATCTCTCTTAAAAAAGTGTTGGAAAAGCATTTTCTCAATGATCCACCCTCGTGATGTTTTTGCATATGAAGAATGTGCTCTATTTTGTAAGGCCTCATTTATGAGGAGGATTCATTGTTTTGAGCACTCGAGAAACTCTAGTAGTTCCTAGTTTAGACACCCAATGGTGGCCAAGTGTGGTGTCCAGATAGCTTGGTGGTTCACTAAAAAATATGTAAGTCAACTATGTGTGATCATTAAGGGGGATTTTTAAATCCATGATATTGAGAAAAATTTACAAAAATCTACTTACATAAGGAGGTTTCAAATGGTATTTTGAAAAAAACCCATAATTTATAAAGAAAAAGTTAGTTAAAATTCACAAAGGGTATTTTTTAATACCCTTTGTCTTCCTAAAAGTACCACGCCTGATCCAGATGGTTAAGAGATGGTTAGGATATAGCTTATGTAGACTTGGCACTCTCCCAAGTAGGATGCATGCTTATGCAAGCAATGCAACTACATTAGATGAGTGCTAGAGAAGCAAATTGAGCACACTTTGTTCTTGGGTTGCATTTGAGGGTCCAGATGGCTATGGGAGCTACATGAAAAATCTATAAGATACACTTGTAGTTTAATAATATGGTCCTGGTTAGATAATGTGATATGTTGATCATTTTGGACCAAGTCATGGGTTGACCAACCTAGGGACTTCTTACATCCTTGTTGACCCTAGGTATTATAAATAGACTCATTTAGTAGCCTTATAAAAATTTCGGGTTTATTATTATGTAGCAAGACATGCTAGTCTCTCTAGATCACCATTAAAGCTCATACTTAGAGCACATAGGTGGGTGGATGCCATTAGTTTGTAATCAAGTTTTGCAAGCAGTAATATTGTTTACTCATTTCTTTCTTTAATGTAGTGCTTTATATTATGTTAATTCTACATTTGCTATTGTGTATTGTTACATGGTATCAGAGCATAAGCTCTAGGCAAATCTTGTTTTTGACAGTTTGCTATTTGAAGTAGATTTGGAGAGATGGCCCAACCTACAAATAATGTAGCCCCTTTTTCTTGCCCTCCACTTTTTGGGGATAAGAAGCTAGATGGGAAAAATACACTCTTTAAAAGTTCAAAGAGTAGTTTCATTCTTGATTCATATGAGTTGGAGACCATAATAACAGGGATTGATGCAAATTCTTGGCACCTACTCCGGATCCAATAGATTTACTACAGACCATACCACCAGACCTTATTCTCGCTACAACATGGAGGCAAAGGAAACTAGATACACTATGTGCCATCATCACAACGTTAGTGATTTAGTAATGACCCTAATTTAGTATACTACCACATCTTTTAAAGCATGGCAAGTTCTAAAGAACTAGTATAAGACAAGAAATCAAATAAGTATTTAAAACCTTGAGAATTATCGTGTAGAAAAAAGGCAATGTGATGGAGTAGAGCAGTTCATATCTCAAATAAAGAATCTGCAAGATCAAATGGCCATGGTGGGGATCACTAAGACCACCAAGCAGATGACATGTAGGTGCATTAGAGTGTTAACCTGAAAGTATGATAGTTTAATTGAACATCCTTTGTGCAACCCACCTCTTACTTTTAAGGCATTTGCTGCAATGCTAGTGGAGGAGGAGATGCATTTCAAAGCTAGAGATGGGGAATTCTCTACAAATATAAAGAAAGGCAAGGAAAAGGTCTCTGATAAACCTAATTCTTCTAAAGAATAACAAACCTAAGGAAAAGTGTTTCTACTACTACAAAAAAAACTGGTCGCGTGGTCAAAAAATGTAGAGTGAAAAAAGTAGATGAGAAGAATGGCGCTTTTAGAAGCCTTCAAAGAAGGAGTTTCAGAATAGTGCTAAAGTGAAATTGGAGCTGTTTACGGAAATAGAAGAAGTATGTGTAAAACCAAGACACTCCTTGGACAGTTCATGGATCATAAAAAACAGTGGAGAATGCTGACATATGACCAGCCAAAAGGGATGGTATACCTCCCTAGATCCTATGGGGAGTCCATCTTCGTAGCAGTTTATGAACACTACAACACCCCCCCCCCCTTAACGATAGGCCCATAATGATGCATTTTTCCAAACACGTCGCTTAAACGATGATGAATGTTGCTTAAGAAATGTTCTTGAAAGCTCCAATCAATCCATGTGATAAACCCATGATGACCACAAAAAATTAGGAGAAAGAATGCAATGATGAACCCTTTTGCAATCATGCCTAATCCCCTATTCGAAGATGGTAAGAAAAGATTTTGGATAACATCCCCGGACAAGCCCGAGTTTCCCAAGAAGCTGTGAAAAGTGGGGCTATCAGGAATCGAACCCGCGAGCTTGTTGTAGGAGACATTGAGGCATTGGGGTCTGGGGAGCTCAGAAAGAAAGACGGGAATGGTTCCCTGCAACATGTTGTGAGAGATTTTGAAAGAGTTTAGATTGAGAAGGGAGCCAAACGAGTCCAGCATAACTCCATTGACAAGGTTTAAACAGAGATCCAGGGTCGCTAGTGTAGCACAATTTCTTAGACTTCTCGCAATGCTTCCTGAAAATGGGTTTTGGGAGAGGTCCATGATCAGAGGTAACTGAAGAGCTCTAAGATATCGTGGTATCTGGACACTCAATTGGTTATGAGTACATTCAAGACAGTGGAAAGGTCAGAGAACTTGCCTATTGCTTGTGGTAGGCTTTTATTAAAATTATTGTAAGCAATATTGAGCGTCGTCCGAGAGCTGAGCAATCCCCAATGGTGCCAGGAATGGTTCCACACAGCTGGTTTCCCCATAAAGATAGTATGTTAAGAATCTTGAGCTATCCAATCGCTGAAGGTACATTTCCGGTAAGAAGATTTTTATTGAGGAGGCGGAGAAATATTAGAGCCTTGCAGTTGTTGATGCCTTTAGGTATCTGCCTGTGAATTGATTATGACCTAGATTAAGGTACCGTGACTTAGAAAAAGCTGTGATTTGGGATACAATACTGCCATCAATGTTGTTGAGTGGGAAAAACAGCCAAGTGAGGTGATTGAGCTTAGCTATAGTGTCCCAAAAGGGGCCACTGAGTACATTTGCCCCTAGATCTAGCGCTTGCAAAATGGTCAATGAGATCAAGGTGCTTGGTATAGTGCGAGTCAAGTTGTTTTGCTATAAGTATAGGGATCTGAGGCTTTCACAAGCTCCAATCTCAACAGTGGGAATGATTCTAGTTAGGCGGTTTCGGAAAGCAGAAAAATAATCCAAGCTTTTGAATACTCCGATCTCTGGCCAGTAAGGTGTCAGTAAGCTAATTCACTTTAAGTTTTAGTGTCACAAGGTTGGTGGAGTTGTACACGGACGTGGAAATGAAGCCACTTAGAGAGTTTTAGAAGAGTCTTAGATCAGTGAGAAGTTTTAGGTTCCCAATTTCCAAGGAGATATGGGCTTCCAATTTTTTTTTATCAAGGTAAAGGGCAGAGAGACTGGAGAAATTTCCACGTGTCAGGGGAATGGTGGCTGTTAGATTGTTTTTATGAGGTCAGTGAGATTTTCCAACTCTGGGGGTATGGAACCGCTAATATTGTTATGAGAGGAGAAATTGAGGGCAAAAGGACAAAATGACCAAATTAACGAGAGATCAGAGAAAAACAACACATCATGAAACAGGTGAGTGAGTGTATATATGATGTTAAGTGAACATATGTACAAGAGGTCCTGTCATGTGAGGAGACTCTGAGTAGAAGACCAGTGCAGAAGTAGAGATGATGTCGGAGCTGAAGCACAGTCAATGACAAAGGCTCACGTCGATGTGAGGCAAAGGCACTCCATGAGGTTGTCAGTGTTGAAGGCTCACATCGGTGGATGTAGAGGAACTCCGAGGTGGTAGTGGGTAGCAGAAGATGAAGTGATGATGATGCAAACTCTATTGATGAGGGTGCTGCGGTACCTAAATGGTGATGAAGAGTAGAGGGGGCTACCATCCTGAGTGGTGCAAGCTGTGGTTAATAGGGTGCTACAATACCTGAGGGATGGTGAGGAGCAAAGAGGGATGCCATCACGAGTGGTGTCAATGGTGAAGATAAGCAGTGAGGGATTCCATCCTGATGATGTGATATGGTTAGCAGAGAGGGATGCTATCTCGAGGTAAATTGTACAAGAAAAATGATGATGTGCTATAGCAGAGAGTGGGTTGTTGTCCCAAGATGTGCACTGATGATAAAACATTGATGTGTTGTACATTAGCACAGAGTGGGATGTTGGAGGGTTCACCTCTAATAAATTTTATGTATCACATGCATTTAAGGGGCATTAGAACACCCCCTACACTTACATACTTTTATGAATAAAATGATCCCTTTTACTTCATAAACTTATGATTTTTTTCCAAATTTGGTTTTAAAAAGCCCTCCTATAAATATAATTTTGTAACTTTTTTGAATTAATATACCCCTTCTAACAAACTCACGTGCTACACTTACATATTTTTAGGTGAATCTCCTGAGGGCTATTGTCCCAAAGAGTGACCAAAAGATAAATTGCTGATGTGTTGAAGTGAGCATAGAGGGCTGATGTCCCATGAGATGATGTAAAACAATGGTATGCTCTATGTAGCAGAGAGGGCTACTATCCCATGAATTGATATGAAATGATGGTATGCTCTATCTAGTAGAGAGGTATGCTCTATCTAGTAGAGAGGGATGCTATCCCATGATATGATGTGAAATGCTGATGTGATGGAGCTGATAGCCGATGGTGATGAAGCATATGATATACAGATGCGGGTAGAGCAGGCAGCATAATAGATAATCACGTGGTACTTGATATGATCTGTAAGATTCCTCCCTCCAGTTTTTGAGGTGTAAAGGTGTAAGAACCTCCCCTTCTCTTCTTGTAATTATTCCCCTCTCTGAAATAGAAGAAAGATCTTGTTTTACCTTGTTTTGGCCTAGAGAGAGATAATCCAAAATTGAGATATCCTTGGATATAAAAATTCTCCTAGTGTCTAAAATGGATTCCCCTGAAACAGAAGTTCAAAATGAACTTTCCAATGTGCATTAGGAATTAATTAAAAATGGTATAAGGGACCTTAGCCTAAGGGTCTACATTTTCAAAAAAAATTGGATTATGGTCCAATTAAGGTTCCAATGGGCCAATTGGATTAATCCAAGTGTTGGGATGAGATAAATCCAAAGAATAAAAGAAAATACCCAAAAATGAGTAAATGCTCACATAAGATGAAGAGTTGACTGAGTAAAAGGTTTATTAGTTAAAAACTATGAGATATTACTAAAAAAATGAGATATTTTAGAATAATGATGCATTTTTGATACCTTGGTAAGAAAGGGGGACTCTTGAGGTAGGTGCCTCTTTCACATGTGTAGAAGGGTTTTTAATTCAAAAAAAAATTGTGATATTTTTATCTCTCCTCTCTCCTAGATCAAACCAAATAAAAAAGGGAGCCAAACTGGTCCAAATTGAGTCAAACTGAACCTAGAAAATTCTAGAATCTAGTTGGACTTGGTTAGTGGCCTCTCTTACCTATAAATAGACCCTCATTCCTTTGTATTTTCATATTGGAGCTATACCATGTTTGTATTATATTAAATTAATTATATTTTCTATTATCCGTTGAATTTTTCTCTCTCTTGGGAGGTTGGAGCTCTCTCTCTCTACAACAACTCTTGGAATCACTCTTCTCCTCTTGGTGGACCAATTTATTGTTCAAGGGCTTCACTACAATTAGAGAATCAAGCCAAACTTGGAGGTAAAATCAAATTTCATGGTTTTTTTCAATTTTCTCAATAACTTTCTTCTTCTCAACCCCTCTCAATCTTGAGAAGCTTTGTAAATGATTGTTTTAATTTAAATCAAGCTTTCCCTTAAAGTCTTAATGCTTAATTAAGAGAAAGCTAATCTTTATGCTTATTTGTAATGCTTTCTTTAAGTAATCTCTCTCTCTAAAAGAATAGCCATCTTTATGGCTAAATCCCTTGAAAAAGGATGCTTCTCAATGATAGTCCCTTAATTCAAAGCTAAAATCTAGGCTTGTTAAGCTAGAGATTAAGAAAATGATATTTTTATGATTTTGTATTAACAAAATAATGGTTATTTCTTTTAGATTATTTATAAGTAGTTAAAAACTACTTTGATTGATTCTAATTGAGAAATAGATTATCCTATCAATTTGGGAAAAGAGAAATAATGGAATTAGCTTAATCTAGTGGAATAATCATAGTTATGTTTAATTTTATGGTTAAAATTATGATTTAAATTCATAGTTTGATTTTATGCATAAAAGAGGAACTAATATCATATTTTCATTACAAGCTTTCATTCTTTAGAAAAAAATTGAGAATTATCAGTAATAGCACAGCGAAGCTATGGCAAAATTTTTAGAAAATAATACATATCTTATTTTTATGCATAATGCTAAAATAGGACTTCCTACCATATTCTAGGATTGGACATCCTATGCAAAAAGAATGGTTTTCATCATATTCATGAGAAATAAATTTTTGCAATTATGCATAATTAATTGATTATGAGAAAAGAGTAAATTTTGGTAAAATTATTTTTATACAAAAAGAGGAATTCCCATGATATTTGATATCCAAGTAATTAAATGGTAAAAGAGAAATTTTGATAAATTTATTTTTATGCAAAAAGAGAAAAATTTGGTAAATTTATTTTTATGCAAAAAGAGAATTCCCATGATATTTGAGATCCAAGTAATTAAATGGTAAAAGAGAAATTTTTGGTATAATTCAAATTATGAGTATTTATCAAAAGTGAAATTCTGAGCATTATTAATTTTATTGGAAAATATGGATAGAATTGATTTTTGTAAATCCCATGAATCTTTTCCTCAAAAGAAGAATATTGAATATATTTCACTTGAGAAATTTGAGAAAGAATATGAAAATATCCATCGAGAAAAATTACCTTTAACTAGGCCAAGCAATTGGCAAAAACTTAGAAAAATCCTATCGGTATCGAAAGTAGAAAATGGCACTAAATGTAAATAAGATGTGAATGCGATGTGATAATATGTGAATGCGATATAATAAGATGTGAGTGGATGTGATGGGATGTGGATGTGAATAAGATGTGATGTAAATGGATGTGGATGTGGATGTGAATGCGATGTAATAAGATGTGAGTGGATGTATGTGATGGGATGTGGATGAGATGTGAGTGGATGTGAGTGGATGTGATGGGATGTGGATGAGATGTGATGTGATGTAAATGGATGTGGATGTGGATGTGATGCATGTGTATATACATCCATTGTGGAGGACTCCATGAACTCAAGTTTCTTGATAGCCATCAAGAGAGTATTGTGGAGTCTGGGTTTGAGTAGAAAGGAGATAGAGGATGACATGGGAGAGTATTCTGTGTTGAGCGTTGAGGAGCTAGAGGCTACCCTCACTTAACTCTGTTGTTCCTTGTGGTCTGTAGTCCGATTATCTAGAGAAGGAGGTTCAAGAGGAGGGTCCGGATGTTGAGATGTCAAGCTCAACATGAGCTGGCACTCACGAGGCGCATGCATGACTATTGACATTTATATCACTGGTGGCGGGTTTGGTACCTCAGACTTACATATCTTCCCCAAAGATTCTACAGCTAGACTACACACCGACTAGTCCACATCTACTCCCTCCACTTAGCATGTTCACATTATGGACTGCTTGTATATACTCTATTATATGTGTTAGTCACTTTATCTTCTTTGTAGACCTCTTTTGTTGTGTGAAGAAGGAGAAGAATTTTCAGCCTCTCATATTGTGTGTTCTCTTCTAGGGTTTGTGTGAGTGTGTGTGTGTGTGCGCTTGCAAGAACTCAAGATCTCTTCTCCCTTACATATTTTCATAGTATTAGAGCCTGGTTCATGCTAAGGGCTCAGCAGCAAGCAAGAGAGGCATAGGAGGCAGTACAAGGGTAAGAGCTTCATCTACTCTTCCCCCTTTGTGTTGCCTACTACACCGTTGTCGAGAGCTCTTCGGGAATGAGATTTCTTGATGGGATGAGAGCTACAAGGCAACTATATTGTCTATTGGACATAATTTTTTGGGTTGAAAACACGTTTCGAGCGTGTCTGGACCTCTGTTTTTCAATTCGTAGGCATTCAAGGGCACTGCAGATAAGTTTCGATTCTCTGTAGTAGAACTCTGTTTTTGGAACTGCGGGAAGGGAGATTGGTTGTACAAACATTGTGTGTGTTGCAAATAGGTCTTAAAGTTGCCATTGGGTGTATGTATGCAAATTGAGGTCACTGGTTGTGACAATTTGGGTGCAGTATAGTATCGTTGAGAGAATACAACAGGTCAAACAAGAGTACTATTTTCAATTCGTAGGCATTCAAGGGCACTGCAGATAAGTTTCGATTCTCTGTAGTAGAACTCTGTTTTTGGAACTGCAGGAAGGGAGATTGGTTGTGCAAACATTGTGTGTGTTGCAAATAGGTCTTAAAGTTGCCATTGGGTGTATGTATGCAAATTGATGTCACTGGTTGTGATAGTTTAGGTGCAGTATAGTATCGTTGAGAGAATACAACAGGTCAAAAAACAAGAGTACTATTTTTGGTAAATTTGTGTTGTAGACAAGATGTCGAATGATGGAATAAACCAGATTGTTGGAGACAAGCTTGACAACAACAACTTCCATGCTTGGAGGTTTAGATTGACTATTTTCCTAATGAGAAAGGGTTATTGGGACTACATTGAATGTGAACACGAGGAGGCACCAGAGATTAATCCAACTGCTGCAAATGTAAAAGAATTCAAGGATTGAAATCAAGGAGAAAGGAAATTCATGTATTGGCTTTCTATCAACATATATGACAGTATGATTGGGCATATACGAGATACCAAGTCACCTAAGGAGGCATGGGATACCTTGGTGAAGTTGTATAAAACTAACACCAAGGCACGAAGATTTGGTTGAAGAATGAGCTTGATATTGTGGAGAAGGAAAATATGTCTATGAATGGTTATGCCTTGAACATCAAGAGCATTGTGGAATCCCTTGCATCAATTGGTGTTTCTGTTGGGATGATGATGATAAGGTGGTCTTGGGCCATAATACAAGGCATTCAAGACGTCTAGTCAGACTCAAGAGAACATTCCCAACTTCACAGATGTGGTGTCAATGCTGATCAATGATGAGAAGAACTTGGGTGAAGATCAACAGTCTTTACAAAAACAAAAACAGTTCAGAGTAGGAGGCCTTCTACATAAGTGCAGGTAGAGGAAGAGGTAGAGGTCAAGGATGTGGCTAGGGTGGTGGCCAAACAAGTAGTCAGAATTATGGTCAGGAGCAGTAATCCAAGGATTCGCCAACAACACACAAGTGGAAGAGGCGAGTTTAGAGACAGGGGGAGTCAAAGATGTCGTGGTAATTGGCAAAGGTAGCATAATGATATACGAGGTTATTTTTACGGTGAGCCTAGACATGTGCAAGTAGATTGCTATAAGAAGCAAAGTGACATGCAAAATGGAAAAGTGCAGCAAAACAACTATGCATCCTCTAGTAGAAATAATGAGGATAATGAGAGTTTGTTATGCAATATGTGATTAATACTCTATCTCGAAATGATGTAACATGTAAAGATGATGTATTTTATGTTGATTCAAGTGATTCAAATCACATGACAAGTCATGGTAAGTGGTTCAAGGAAATGAAGAGTCTTGAAAGACCAAGTTTTGTTAAAACAGTGGATGACTGCTCATCCGATTGCCCATGTTGGAGATGTGCCATTGTCTTTGTAGGATGGTAAGGTGAAGTACCTTGTAGATGTACTTCATGTTTTAAACATTACAAAGAATATGGTTTCTATTATTGGCGAGATGATTAAGCAGGGTTTACAGGTCTAGTTTAATCCTGATGGATGTTACATAGAAGACTTTGAAGATAAGTGCAAGTTGGTTGCAAAAGGAAAGAGAGTGGGCAGAATGTTTACATTGAATGTAAATATGCTTGAAGTGAGTGCTTCAATTTTACAAATAGTTCAGGAGTTGTTGCATATATGGACATTTGGCGCATAAGAAAATTAGGCATGTAAATGTGCACAGAATCAAGTCCATGTAGACTAAAGAAATTATGACAAGGCTGCCTAAGTTTAAAGTTGAAGATATGTAAAAATTATGTGTGAAGCATGCCAATTTGGAAAGAAAACAAAGCATGTATTTCCACATGACAGAAATCTGAGTAGGAATGTACTAGATGTTATGCATTCATATATATGGGGTCTTGCAAAGACTGTCTATGGGTGGCTGCAGGTACTACGTAACATTAACATTCATTGATGGCCACACGAGGAAAGTGTGGGTGTACTTCATGAACAAGAAGTGTTAGATATCCGTAACGCCGCTACGGGCGTTACCACAAGAGGGGACGGCCTCTGGCTCACCACCCAGCCACTAGCCTGGTCGCCCATGACTCCACATGGGCGTCCTCTCCCACTGAACCTCGGACATGGCCATCCGGTCTGCCGTCGGTCACACAGGCATTACAGCCTACGTGACATTACCCCCCTTAAGAAGAGTTTTCGTCCTCGAAAACAAACTGAGGAAACCTTTTGGAAATTGCACTACGACGTTCCCAGGTTACCACCTCCTCATCCCTATCTGTTCATTTAACAAGTACCTCCTGGTACACTTTATGTCGGGTTTGTCTATCACGATACTGTAGAATCTTTTCAAGTTCATGTGGTATCTTTGGTGGCTCTATCAAGTCCACCAAAATCTCTGGAGAAACTGCGTTCTCTAACCCGTGAAGTGATTTCTTCAGTTTATCGACATGGAAGACAGGATGGAATTGAGAACTCTCCGGTAACTCAAGTTTATATGCTACGTCCCCAAATTTCTTAAGGATTTTAAAAGGACCACAATATCTCGGAGAAAGTTTATCACACTTTCCCGTTTTCATGGTTTTTGACTATGCAGGAACCTTGAGGAATACAAAGTCACCTTCTGCAAAGGTCACCTTTCTTTGTTCTTTATCCGCATAAGTTTTAGCGCGATCCTAAGCGCTACGAATGCTCTCTCGTGCGGCTCTGAGCATATCATTCATATCTGCAAGGAAATCCTTGACAGATTGAATTTTCTCCTTTTCTAGGCCTACAGCCATCGGAGTTCTCGGCTGAAATCCATACATTAACATGAATGGTGTAAATCCAGTCGTCATCACCTCGCTGAGTGTTTGGAGCTGTTATAGGCAAACTCCAATAAGGGCAAGTACTTTTCCCAATTAGATTGCTTCTTACTAACATAAGAACGCAACATATCCTTTAGAATTTGGTTAACTCTTTCAGTTTGACCATCAGACTCCGGATGATCTGCCGTACTCATACTCAGAGTAGTATCCAACTTTTTGAAGACTTCCCTCCAAAAATGATTGTTGAACTTTCTTTCTCTATCCAACACTATATTTGCGGGTAGGCCATATAGCTTGTAGAGATGTTCAATAAAGAGTTTTGCCAACTCTGGTGTTCTAACGGTTTTCTCGTGGTAATAAACTTTGCCAGTTTAGTTAACCTGTCCACTACCACCCACATTGAGTCATTCCCTCGGGTAAACCGGTAATGAAATCCATGGAAATGCTTTCCCATTTCCCTTGAGGAATCTCCAACGGATGGAGTAGTCCTTCCACCTTAAGACGTTCATGTTTATTGACCTGGCACTTACTGCATTTCAGCACGTAAGTCTGGACGTTCTTAAACAATCTAGGCCAATAAAACTGTCTTTTTACTAGTGCATAGGTCTTCTGAATCCCAGGATGACCCACACTTGGACTATCATGACTTTCTTTAAGAATTTGGGCCCGAAAGTCACCAATAGTTGGTACACATACTCTACCCTTGTAAAGTAAGTATCCATTTGTCAATGGAGTAATTAGCTTATTTCTCCCACGTGTCTGGTCGAGCTCGACCGCCGCTACGGGCAATCCAACGTGCCATTATAGGATAAAGAGTTTTTCGTCCTCGAAAACAAACTGGGGAAGTTATTGGTAAGCAAATGTCTAGTAGTACTCACGCAAGCCGTGATTTGGTATTTCAACCAAAACCCCAAGGCAAATTTCATGCCTTGATTTTGCATCATGTCATTAGCACAGAAGCTAATGTACTGGAGAGCAATCTAGTAGCGCAAGTTCTCAGACTATGCTACTAGATATTTGTAGACTACGCTACCACGTTGCATCACCAACTTGTTAAAACTTCTCCTTGAAAAGCTCTATGGCCATAGGAGAAATAAACTAGAGCCAATCTAATCATGCATCACAAGGATTAGTTCCAAAGTTGAGAGATACTTTCTTTCTTAGAGTAACATCGTTGCACAAGCATATGCTCTAGAATCTTGTTGAGTTTCTAACTACCATCAATCTACAGATGGTTAACTCAGAGTAAATGTAACTTTTGAAGATTTCCCTTCAAATATAACAATCAAACTTCCTATCTCTTATGCCATACTATATATGCGAGCAGATCATATAGTATGTGGAGATGTTTGATAAAGATTCTTGCACCACTATGGGTGTCTGGAGTTACATCCAATCACTTACAACTCTTTGTTGCTATTACCAGACACATCCCTTTAAGTATTGTCTGGACTCACACAACTATTCCAGTTTATGTGATATTTGAGGATATCCCTCAAGAAAGGTTTTTGTCCTCAAAAACTCTACTCTCAAGCGACTACGCGCTAGTGTCATAGGTCCAAGAACAAATCTAGACCGTGTTTAATAGCATATGTTATATTCTTGAGTCCTTCCAAGAAACTCTTAAACATCTTGCAACGAAGATGTGGTATAGTGTCTACGCACATATGGTAGTACTATTGATAAACTGCTTTGCAACAGATCAGTGGTTTCACACTTATAACAAAGTGCTTCATTGTTGCATATTACTACCCTTCATAAGCGGTTACACACTTATGAATCATTTGGGTGGGTTGTGGCATCTATCAAGAAAAATTCCAAACTACTAATAACCACATTATCAATCCACAGATAATGACTGAGCTTGCTGTGCAAAGCCATAGGTTGCTAGATAATTGATGGTAATTACACAAGCCCAATGTCTCATTACATCATACATTCAATATAAATGCAAACATCACAATACTTCGTGATGATGAACTTAGGAATTTCATCCTATCCCTGTTTGGTGTTGGTATGAAGTATAACTATGAGAACATTATTTTGCTGCCTCCTCATTATAGCGGAAAAGCTACCTACCCATCACAAGTGGCAATCTCTACCAAGCTATAACCAATGACAAGCAAATAAACGAGTACTCTTGTAAGAACTTCATAACCATATCTCACACCAAACTCATAATCACTACGGATTAAATGCCAGGGCTTGCAAAATTGAATATTATCTGATAGGTAGAGGGGATCATCAAACTACGGATGACCTCGACAACTCACTAGGACTAGTGATGTGTAACTTATAAGTTACTCCACTTTCCTTGCTTATTCCATACCATCGAACAAATCGGTCCCTCGTCGATTTGAGCAACATCAACATATTTATGAGTACCTCGATACTCATGGATTGTGGTTCGGTAATTTAAAATGTTGATCTAGAGTATCTTTCACTCGAGGATCTTAATTTTATTAGTAGCTATGTATTAGTAGTGAGTAACTATGTACCCACTATCATCACACTAGTAGCTCCATACTAGTCTGTGAGTAACTCCGTACCCAATGGCGTACCTCCCCCGAGTGGGAGTACCATATACAACCATCTATAACAAGATGCTTAAGTCACTTGCTACTAAGAAGTGACTATACAAATTGACATACTAGTCTGTGAGTAACTCCGTACCCAATGGCGTACCTCCCCCGAGCGGGAGTACTATATACAACCATCTATAACAAGATGCTTAAGTCACTTGCTGCTAAGAAGTGACTACACAAATTGACCCCTTTATTGCACATTGCAGTACAATTTTTGGTATTACAACACGAATGTTTGGACATCCTTATCATAGAGGTCAACTTAAAAACTAGTGCATAGGTCTTGTGGAGTCTCGGCTGACCTAATTACACCACTGGTGACTTCCTACAAAAAATGTGGCGCCAAAGTCACCACCTATGTACTTTAACTCCCTAAAGTACATGGTCTTCATCTATCATCTATGGAAAGTTGTAAAACATTCCTACGATGGATTTTTATCACCCTAAAATTATTGTGCACTATTTTAGTGTGAAGAGCTTTTTTCCTGGGTACCATGGTTCACCTCAAGCTCATCTTTTGTTAAATTCTCCAATTTAACAAAAGATATGTCTGCCTCCGAACACTCCAGTTCAGCCCCAGACTTTGAGTTTACTTCTTAACACTCCGGTTAAGTCAAAACTCACCAGATACAGTAGGATTTACCACTAAGCTCTCCGGCTTAGCCTCCTATCCTAACTCAGCCCGAGTTTATGTACACTACATATGTCGGATCCGATACTAACAACAACCAAGCTCGTCTGGAGTGAGATACTACTCACTATTGCCATGTAAAACCTTATTAAATCCTAGAAATGCTCCACTCATTTCCCAGGGGTCATACGACTTATAGGGTTTACACGCACATGAACTTTGTAAGCAAAATAACCTGTCATGCAATATTATAATTGCTTATGTAGGAAAGTAATATATTTCCCAAATTCATATGGTAGCAACTAAAATGTGCTCACAATCACACACTATTGTTAAACATAGGCAAGACTACGCTTGCAAAATGCTATAGGGCGTCCCCCATGCATGAAATTATCCAACCAAACTAGTCTTACTGCTAACCTCTAGATTTAGATCACTCCGGAACTAAATCATTGTGTTAGCACTAGCACACCATCATGGTCTTGCTACCTAGAGCTTCTCCAAACTCTGTAACTGGGTTTTATCCCAACTTATGGCTATATTTGGTAATTTTCAAAGTTCAAATTTTATCTTGCACACTTTATCACTACAGACAAGTGTACATACAGACCTGCCAAAGAGTCAAGTTACATGCACAAGCCTTGGCGTCCCATTCCACCAAGACTACAATCGATTCCGTGAGAATTTGATGTCCCATACCATCAAATTACCACCAAACCAATTGATGTGACATATAAAAAGGCTCTTTTCCCCCTCGAAAGATCACCACAAACTCTCGAGCAGTGGGATGTTGACGCATGGCAATAAAAAGAAGAGAAAACCATGCTAGTAAGTTTAAGAACAGTTCTCTTCGATCAACTTCTATAAGGGCATTGAGCATTACATCTCAAGACTATACCCCTTCAGATTTACCTTTGATTTCTACAAATCAATCCTAAATCTGCTATTATTATCTAGGCATCTGCTAATCCCTCAAATTAGTACTCCTAGATAAACCATTCAATTAAGTACTGCTAGCCCCTTTATCCCAAGTAATACACACCTTAGGGATTACTTTTACAAGGCAATCTACGTGACTAAATCAAACTTAGTCATTACTCTCTAGGCCCAAGTAGTGACACTATTTTGTTACTACCAACAAGGGCTAGCTTGCCTCTACGGGCCAAGGCTCTCTTGTTGCTACAAACAGTAAGCAACTTGTTTGGACACAAGGCATAACCGCATCAAGACTACGCTTGTACATGGTTCTCATTTGCCAAAGTTTATCACAATCTTCTAGCAACTGTTAAAAGATTGTGAAGGGTTATGAGCACTACGACTCAATTAGATTACCTTGATTTCTCGCGATAAGCACTTCGTCTAATTTGGGCACAACTGACGCCATTGCCGGTCCTCTTAGCCCAAGTAAAACACACCGTAGTTTTAGATTTACACTATAGCCAAACTACGTGACTTTGATGGTCAATCTAAGTCTATGCTCAGCTTAAATTTAGTCTCTCTAAACCAAATGTGTGATCACCCCATGTGCTACCCTCAATTCACTTCGAACTAGGACCAAGTCACTCCGGACTAGACCTGAGTGGTGACACTGCAGAGAAGGTGTGTCTACAGAAGAACACATTTGTTTGTCACTACAAAACAAACACAAATTTGTCCGAACAAAAACTTTGACTCTAGCAAGACGACGTTCGCAAAAGTGTAAATTGAAATCTGGCGAGGCTACGCTCCCAGAGTCTTCATAACAAAAATAAAAATGGTCGAGAGGCTGTGCCTTGTCGGGATTATCCCTTGCGGGGATTAACTTTCCTCCCCAGCCGAGAGAGAGGGTTTGCTTGAATTGAGTTTTATTTTTAATTTCATAAAAAATGAATAATGAAATATGTATTAAAAAAATAAATATTTTTTTTTCTTTTTTTCTTTTTTTTCTCCTCTTGCTGGTGGCCGTCGCTGATGGCTGGCCGGCTGCCTGGTGGTCGTTGCCGCTGCCTGCTAGTCGCCGTTGGCTAGCCGCCGCCGCCGCCTCCTGGCTGGCCTGGCTGGCTATGCAGCAGAGGCAAAGGTGCCCCCCCTCTTACTACGCAGATCGCAAGGCTGGCTGGCTACGCAGCACAGGCAAAGGCGCCCCCCCTCTCTCTCGAACACATCGCATAGTAACGGGTCTGGGCTGGCCTTCGCCCCCCCACCTTACAAGCTTCAACAAATTTCTTTATTTCTTTCATAGACAGTGGGGCTGGTGTTCGCCCCCCCACACATAAGCTTCAGCAAAACGGGCCTGGGCTGGCTTTCGCCCCCCCCCCCCCGCCTTACAAGCTTCAACGAATTCTTACAAACAATTTCAACGTAGAGAAAGAAAAGAAAAACAAAATGAAAATTGCTTTTGCTTACCTGCGTTTTTTGCTTGCTTGCTGTGTGTGACGGGGGGGGGGAGAGAGAGAGAGAGAGAGAGAGAGAGAGAGAGAGAGAGAGAGTTCTTCCCTTCCATTCTTCCTTGGCCGCCTCCCTCCACACACTCCATTGGAGATAAGGATAAGGAGATGAATGGTTGAAAACCATCGAGTGGGCTCCGGTCCCCCGGTCACGCACGGACTCTGACGATCCCATCGAACCACGCTCTGATACCAGTGTTAGATATCCGTAATACCGCTATGGGCGTTACCACAAGAGGGGACAGCCTTTGGCTCACCACCCAGCCATAGAGGAAGAATGAGGATTGCCCCTCATCCCCCAAGCTATATAGTGTGTGGCCTGTCGTCCACACTAGCCTGGCTGCCCATGACTCCGCATGGGCATCCTCTCCCACTGAACCCCGAACATGGTCATCCAGTCTGCCGTCGGTCTCACAGGCATTACAGCCTACGTGACAAGAAGAGTAAAGTGTTCACTCATTTTCAGAATTTTAAAGTGATGGCTGAAAAATAGAAAAGAGGAAAGCATGTGAAGTGCCTAAGGTCAGATGGAGGGGGAGAATACTTCTCCAACGAGTTCTCTGAATTCTTGTGAAAGAATGGCATTCGGAGATAATTTACATGTAGATACACTCCATAGCAAAATGGAGTTGTTGAGTGGAAAAACAAGCACATTGCAGGGATAGCACGAGCATTGATGGTAGAGAAGAATATGCTGCATAGCTATTGGGCTAAGGCTGTGTCTACAACAATCGATATCATGAACAGGACTCTTACTACTGCAACCATACATGGTGTAGCGCCAGAGGAGAAGTTTAATGGCATGAAACCTAATTTGTCTCACTTGAAAGTTTTTGGATGTATTGCATATGTGAATGTGCCAGATGAGCTACATACCAAGCTGGATTCGAAGGTAGAAAAATGTGTGTTCATTGGGTATTCCCTTGAGCAAAAGGGATATAGATGCTATAATCCTGCTACACGTGAATTGAGGGTAAGTAGGAATGTTGTATTTGATGAGATGAGTAGCTGCTAGTATGCTGCCAAAAAAGATGTTGGGGCCGATGTAAGTGGAAATGTGGTTGCACAGAATGCAAGTCGACAATCACAGTCATTGAGTGGACCAAGAGAGTCCTCATCGAGTGATTCTATTGATAGACCATGGACTGGTAGGCTGCATCATAATACTAATCCTAAAAATGTAGTTGGTACATCACATAAAGGCGAAGAGAAAGTGGTTGAGCCCCTTGGTATGCCAGATATTTCTGTAGGGCATTCTCTTGTTAATGGTGGAGAGTCTAGTGGCTTAGAAATGAGCCTTCATGAGGATCTTGGGATTCCAACAATGAGGACACCTGGTGTGAAGAAGGCTATGAAAGCCATGAATGCAAAGTTATGAAGATCTGGAAGAGTCAAAAACCCTGTGCAGAGGTTGACTTATGATGGTTATGTGGCCAATCACTATGTGGCACATAACTATGCTTATATGGTTATGATGGTTATGTGGCACATCACTATGCTTATATGGCAAAAGTTGTGGAGGTTGTAGAACCCACATATTTTGATGAGGCTATTGGATATGTAAGCTTTGTAAGGCCTTGTATGGGTTGAAGCAAGCTCCACGAGCATGGCATGACAAGATTGCTGAGTATCTTATCACTATTGGTTTTCATATAGCAGATGCAGATCACTCTTTGTATGTGCACAAGAGTGATAAGGGTATTGTGATCATCACCATTTATATGTAGATGATCTTATTATTGGGGGTGACAATTTGGAAGAGATTGCGCGTGTGAAAAGTCTTCTCAAAAGGAATTTTGAGATGAAGGATTTGGGAGATCTACGCTACTTTTTTGGGAATTGAGGTCATTCGCACACCTGAGGGTATTTGACTGTCACAGAGATAGTATGTATTGGACATGTTATCCAAGTATGGAATGACTGATTGTAAGTCAATCTCGGTGCCATTAGATCAAAATGGCAAGCTTAGTGCGAATGCAGGTTGTGTTTCAGGATCCCACTATGTACAGGAAGATTTTGGGAAGTTTGATCTATGTCATGATCAGTAGGCTAGATTTGCATTACACTATTGGCTTGGAGAGCCAGTTTATATGCAGGTTTCGCGTAAACCACATCTAGACAGTGTGCAACGCACACTTTGGTATTTGAGGGCCACTATTGATTATGCATTGTTTTATGCAGCAAGTGTACCATTGCAGCTATATGGGTACACATATGTAGATTGGGTAGGTAGCATCTCAGATAAGAGATCTACCAGAGTGGATTTATGTTTTCATTAGAAAGTGCTGCTGTGACATGGAGCAGCAAGAAGTAGCCCACACTTGCCTTCTTGTCGAGCACAGAGGCAGAGTACAGAGGAGCTGTAGTGGTAGCGTGTGAGGTAGCTTGGTTACGCAAGCTACTTCTACTTATTTAGGGTTGCATGTGGAGAGAAAGGTTGTCATATATTGTGATAATCTTAGCAGTACAGAGTTGGCTAGGAACCCAATTTTCCATTCACGGATGAAACACATTGAGGTACATTACCACTTCATCACACAGAGAGTCTTGGAAGGCGACATCGACTTGGCCTACGTCAGCACACAGGATCAGGTTGCTGACATCTTCATGAAGGCCTTGGGAGCTCAGAAGCTACTCAGATTTTGAGATATGATTGGACTTCATGAGCTAGAGTTGAGCTTGGGAGTGTTGAGATGTCAAGATCAACATGAGCCTACACTCATGAGGCGCCTACATGATTGTTCGACATTTATATCACTGGGCAGATGGTTTGGCAGATGGCACCGACATTTCTTCGCCCAGAGATTCTACAGCTGAACTATACG
Organism: Cibotium barometz; assembly: GCF_041138505.1. Taxonomy (NCBI): domain Eukaryota; kingdom Viridiplantae; phylum Streptophyta; class Polypodiopsida; order Cyatheales; family Cibotiaceae; genus Cibotium; species Cibotium barometz. The sequence continues at coordinate 19,350,212 of NC_141054.1, forward strand.
GACTAATCCACATCTAGGCACTCCAATTAGCGTGTTCACATTATGGACCGCTTGTATATGTCTATTATGTGTGTTAGTAACTTTATCTTCTTTGTAGACCTCTTGTTGTGTGAAGAAGAAAAATAATTTTCAGCCTCTCACCTTGTGTGTTCTCTTCTAGGGTTTGTGTGAGTGTGTGTGTGCTTCCAAGAGCTCAAGCTCTCTTCTCTCCTACATCTTTTCACAGGAGGAGGAGGGTGAGGGTCAGGAGATGGAGTTGGAGCTCGCCATGGAGGATCACTATCCAAAGCTAGACGTGGTGCCAGAGGATCAGGATCAGGAGAAGGACATGGTGCCACACAAGTATGTGTAATTTCTACAATTTGTCTCTTTTGAGCTTTCATTTGCTTAAAAATCTATATAATACTTATATTTGGTCAATTTTTTAAGACATAGAGGAGAGGTACACAAGGGTCTGGTTACATCACTAATCTCTTATTAAAGTATCAATTAAGGACATCATCAGTGTCATTAGCATAGACAGCATCATCCTCATCAGCATTACCATATCACCATTAGCATTAGAAGAACCATATTCTCCCCATCAGCATAATCATCTACATCATCATCAGCATGACAACCCATGAAGGAGGATATGGGGCCTATCGACTGGAAGAAGGGCCGGTTTGGCAGCGACAGAGGCTGCATACGATAGTCGGCTAAGTGACCAATAGGTTTGGGCATGGTAGAGAGTAAAAACGTAGAATTTATGATACATGTGTCCAACAAAAGTGGTTGACAACATTATATGCTGGGCCGACTGTAACCTCAACATAGTATGTATCCAAAACAAAAGTGGGACAACATTATATGCTAGCCGACTACAGCCTCAGCATAATATATAAGCATTACATCATTTTTAGCATAAGATCAGTTTTTTATTCATCCCATCATCCATCCATGGTAGTAGTAGAGCATAAATAGAAGGGCTAAGGGTCAGCCCATAGGCTCACCACAAGCCTCACTAATGTACAAGCATCAGTTACCTTTTTGTACCATATGAATGAAGACAATCTGAAACCTAATCTCGAGTCTCTTCTTCTCTCTCCTTTGTGTCTTAATATTAAGTTAATTAGCATCAATGTTCTTAAGTATGCTTAGGGTTGTGGATTAGTACAACAAGGCATCCACGCATGAAACATTGGTATCAGAGCATTCAGGCTCAACCCACTAAGCTATGCCCCACAGAAGGTGCACAGTTCCAACAGATTGGATGCATCAGGGTAGTAGAAGGAGTGGCCTGCATCAGGGTGGTAGAAGGAGTGGTCTGCTAAGGGGAAGCCATAGGAAGCATCCCCTAAGGGTAGGTACGCATACCCAATACCTCAGTAAGTCCTAAGATCATTTCCAAAGGCCTAGCTAACAAGGCATGATCAATTCTAGTAGTTGATCAAGCACTCTGTCAAGGTCAAGGGAAAGTAGACATGGAGAAAATAATTAATAGATGCTCAATTCTTCATCAAATACTTAGAAGTGGAAGGAAATGTCACTTGCATACCCATTCCATGGGCTCCATACAACAATTGGCTAAGTGACAAGAAGGTGTGGATAGGGCAAAAGTACAAACATTTATGACATATGCGTCCAACAAAAGTGGTCGAGAACATTATATGCTGGCTGAGTGCAACCTCAACATAATATATAAGCATTGCATCATTTTTAGTAGAAAAGTCTTTTATTCATCCATCATTCCATCCGTGGTGGCAGTAGTAGAGCATAAGTAGAAGGGCTAAGGGTCAGCCCATAGGCTTACCACAAGCCTCAATCAAGCACCAGTTACTTTTTTGTACCATATGAATAAAGAAAACCTAACACCTAATCTCTCTCTTCTTCTCTGCCCTCTCTATTGTAATCTCAAGTTAATTAGAATATATGTTCTTAAGTATGGTTAGGGTTGTGTATCAGTTCAACAAGGCTTCCACATGTGCAACAGAGCAAGAGCCTTAAACTCTTCTCCGGGGTAGCCCTATGGGTTGGCCCCTTTTCTACATGCAAACCTACATGCACTACAGACGTCTGGCATCTAGTTGCAAACCAGATACACAGATCATCTGGCATCATTCTAGAGGGAGAGTCATAGTACAGACTAGAACTACTTCATGTGCAGGACAATGCAGCCCTAAGACCTCTTGGACACGGAGTTGCACCTTGGCTGACTCGTCTCTCGGACTGTCCTAGCCCTTGGAAGCATCAATCCCTTGCGTGTGAATAATGAGATAATGGACTAAATTCATGGATTGGATTCTTAAATATTGAATATTCCTGGTGAAAGGGCATTTAATGCTCCTTTTTGTCATCTTTTCACATGCTAGATGAAACCTGCCCAGCCTTGCGCATCAACAAGGGGGTGTCTAGGCTGTTGGGAAACCCCATGCACAAACAGTGTAGGACTCCCCCCCCACTCAGTTGATTGGCTGGGCAGGGCCTTGGGGGCCCTGTTGGCTGACTGGCCAGGGCCCCTAGGGCTGGCCAACAACCTTTCCAACCCATGCAAGGGCTAGTTGGCAACCTTTCTGGACCCTTAAGGTGGCTCTAAGCTACCCCATGCCCAGTGCCAAAGCCTTAGGCTCTTCTCTAGGGCAGCCCTATGGGCTGCTGGCCCCTTTTCTACATGCAAACATACATACACTATGGAAGTCTAGCATCCTATTTAAAAGTCGGCTAATCCTGACCACAAGTCCACCAAGCGAGACTCAGGCGGCTAGGCTAGACAACCAGTCCGCCAGCAAGACGATGACCAACAACCCAAAAGAGAGAAACATCAATCGACAGGTGTAAATCAACCTATTGGGAATTTAATGTCAATCGTGGAAAAAATCTCGTGGGCCGATAGACTCCTCAGGTAGCCGACCAACACACTAAGGCCATATAAAATGTTGGTCAGTGTAGTCCCCACTTGTGATCTTTTATCTTTCTTAGTGTATTGCCCTATGACAAGAAATATTGAGACCAAGGTTAATTTGTAGCCTGTAGTTGTTGTACCAACCTTTGTACTTATTATACTTACTATACAAGAGTTACTATACAAGAGGTACCAAGCCATTGTTCTTGTTGTACCAGTCCTTGTACTTGTTGTACCTATTATACCAGCCATTGTAGGTTGTACCAGCCCTGGTACTTGCTATATCTGCTTTACCAACCACTGTAACAATTGTACCAGCTACTCTATAGACTATACTAGTCCTTATACTTATTGTACCAGCCACTATACCTACTGTACTAGCCATTGAATCTAGCCACTCTACCAATTGTACAATCCCGAGACTTATTGTACTACTAGCCACTGTACCTACTATATTACCAACCATTGAATCTATTGTACCAACTCTTGCAGTTGTTGTACCACTATACCTACTGTACTAGCCGTTGTACCTAATGTACAAGCAACTATACCTACTATACCATCCACCACTGTACCTAATGTACCAGGCTTTATATAAACCTTGTACTTGTTGTACCAACCATTATATAGTAGTCATCCTAGCAATCTAGTAGAGACAGTCATCCAAAACTCGTAAAAAGAAGATTTGTCTAAAGCCTCTAGTGCCTGAAACCAAGCAAGGGCCTTTCCCTTAAGAGTGAGCCCAAATCCTTCAATTTGCGTATAGTCACTTGCTCAGCTCGAACTGCTTGCCTAAATGCTGCTACATGGTCATATGGATCTCCTGACCCTTCGTACTTCTTTACTAGTTTGTGAAGAGTTGATGGCCTTACTCATCTTGAATACTCATCATCGGGCCTACGGCCTCTCACTCTCCATGGTTCCTCTCTTTGCTAAGGTGGTCCATATGCATCCCAAATTGGTGTGGGTCCCCTATTACCTGCCTCACCAATCCCCTCCAAAGATCTTGTTACCCGCATTTCAGGAGGTGCATTTATGGGAGGCCGAGTTGGCTCCCCTACCCTCTGATTGTCATAGTGAGAGAAACGTTGTTGTGGTGTGATCTGTGGTCGCACTTTTGGTGTAGGATAATATCTTGGTGCTAGAGCTGGGCTACTTGCAATGGTCCACTTTGATGTCGAGGGTCCCTCTCTAGTGAACTCTCGTAGGGGAGGAGCAACAGTTTCTCCAAGAAAGGCTGTCTCTCCTGGTTTAGCTGTATTAGTTGAGAACACTTCCATGAATAATGGTTGTCCTCTCCACGTGAGCTCACGAATCTCCTTCTAATCTAAGGTTCGGTATTCATTGGCCCATTTATCACAACGATTCGGTTCTTGTATCTTGCAAGCTTCTCAACTACCACCACAAGTGCTAGAGGAAGATCTAGCTCTAGCAATCTAGTTGTGGCATAATATCCTTCTAAAGAGTCCTTATAGACCTCTTGAAGTGGGTCATCCTGAAAGACCTTTGTCACTGGAATTTGTCGTACAAACTCCCATTGGTTCTTAGGCCCCTGATCCATTTTGCTCTTGCCTTTCTTGTCCCTTTCCAAATTTAGATCTACAAAAAGTAAATCATCTATGGATGGCTTTGAGGACTGGGCATTGGATGGTCCAGGCATGTCCGACTCAATGAGCCAATCATCTCTAGACTCCCTTGCTCTCGAAGGCTTTGATAAGTCTAAGAACTCACTCTTAGAGAGCCCCCCTAATTTGTCTACATTCTCTGGATGATAGGTGACATCGTAGCGAACACCATCTCCACCCATGTACATGTTACCGTGGTCATTGACTAGAGGTGCTCTATCAAGCTCTGAGAAAAAGTCCGCAATCTTAACGAGATACCATTGTTGTGGATCCCTAAAGATCTCAGCTCCTTGAGCATTCGTGTAGACATATTGAAGTCTCACATTGAGTGGTGACCCCATGGTGTCGGCTTCAAATGGATTAAAAGATCTTGTGGGTGTCCTATTTGGGGCTAAGGGATGACTATTTGACGGCCCTAGATTGTCCATAGACAATGAGCTAGTTGTCCTAAAAAGGGTATCAGATTGGGATTCGGAAAAGGTTTCAGCAATAATTGCCAAATTTCCTACCGATTGGGTCCCACTTTCCTGCATAGGCACTCTAGAAGGTGCCCTAGACTCTATGGCAGTGTCTATATGACGTCCCGACCGCAAGTGCATAAGGTCAAATTTTAAGGTTTTTTTTTAATCCAAAAATTTTTAAGTTGGCTCAAACTTTGCCAGAACCCATTTTGAACCCCCTCGAACACATTAGGCCAAAAAAATAGCATATTTTTTAGGGTCAAAAATCGCCAAAAATTTACCAGTTTCCCATACTGACTCACTATGGGAAAATGGTTCCGGGACCAAAATTTCGACGATGGGTGTTTTCTAACTCCTCTCAAAAAGTTAGATAACCTCCCAATTTTTTGCGACAGAAAATGAAAAATTTTCCAAACTCCCTTATCCCCTTATCCGGTGCGGTGGCGGTCTTTATGGTGCGGTGTACTGTGGGTCTCTCTGCGCGGTGCGCTGTTCATGCACAATCGCCTTCTTTTATTTTATTTTTTCTTTTTTGAAGTGCGTGTGCAGTGAATTCAATGCGTGTGTAGCTGTGAGATTTGCAGCGAATTCAATGCATGTGCAAGGAACTCAATGCGTGTGCAGCTGTGAGATTTGCAGCAAATTCGAAATGTTCAGTCTTCATGTGTGTGTAAAGATTTTAGTTTCCCTACAGGTGCATGTTTAACAAAGAACTAAAATGCAGGTTTAACAGAGAACTAAAATGCACAAAATTAAAGATACAAAAAACTAAACTAAGCTAAGAACAGAAAATAAAACAAACATGCAGAAAATTGAGCATGTAAAAATTAACTTCAAACAGCAATAATTATTCTCAAACAGAATGTCAGAAATGCAAAAACAGGCCTCTCTCTTTCGCACATAAATTGAAATTGGCAGGTTTAGCGCCTACCTCCAATCCTTCCCATGTGTTGAATCCTTGTCCTGACCTCAAGCGAGAAGCATAGCTAGCCAATCGCACTCAAATTGCAAGACAAATAAAGAGAATTTAACAATAGATTAGTCTTAAATAAGTACCAAAATTAGTCCCAAAGCCTACTCTCCTATCCAATGTAGGCACTCTTTCCTCGATAGCGGCACCATTGTAGAGCAGTTCTCTCTACCGTGCAATATAGTGCTCATAGAGTACTACCGATCAACAAATGTATTGAGAAACACAATGTCAATCCGAGGACTCGACCCGATTAGTGCATGAAGGCTGATCCCTTGCGGGAGAGCTCACATACACGAACCACCACTTGACGATTCAACCACTCAACACTTCAATCAATCTCTCAATCCCTTAAACCCGCTATACTAATCAAGAGAACAAGCAATGCATGGCAATCTCTTAATCCCATTCAAACATTGATTAAATCTTAGCTTTCCTTAATGCCAGCAAATCTATAAGTGTGCATCTACTAACCCACAAGCTTAAGCAAGCATAGAATGTAACATTCACAAACCCACAAGCTCATAGAGAGAATCTATCCAACCATGAATAACTCATTGCCAATGAAGTGGGCAAGATCTTGCATCAATGGAGACTACACACACACACACACTACAAGCATGCAGCATACACAAGAGAAAGAAAGAAGCATTCAACCAATCATAGATTAATCTACTTCAATGATGCTAAAATAGATTAAGAGAATGAAGTGGAGCTATACTCCTTGGAGGTTAATGCTCATTAGAGTACAATAGAGAGAGAGTTAGACAGTTGCCATAGCTTGAGAGCTCAAGAGCTTCACTCAATAGCTTATGAGAATGGCCAAAAACATCCACTTTCTTTAACTATCTCTTTTATAGAGATGTCACTAACCCTAACCCTAGGCCTCTTTCACACATGGGCGGACAACCCCATAAGTGAGCCTTGCTTAATACACTTAGAACTCTCATCTAGAACCCACATTGGCCTAAAACAATTTACATTGCACTTTGGCACAAAAATATGGAAAAATTATGTACGTCTTTATGTTCCCATGGCTACAATCCCGCTCTCTCGCATTAATTGCTTCCGACCTCCTTCCATAATCCGTGTTCCCGTGAGTATTCCCGTGGAACAACCATCTTCTTTCTTCATATTTATATTGTGCTGTTAAGTTTGCCATGCTTTAGTGTTTTGGATAGTGCTTCACAAGTTGGGTCTCTCCTCTCTCTTTATACATTCTATTGGTAGCCATTTGTGTGATGCATCATCATCCACCTGGCGTTGACAGTGTTCACCTTCTACCTTCTCTACTACTACCTCCTCTCTGTTGTGCTGCTACTTCTTGCAGCCACTTTCCCATCTCATAACGACTTTAATCTATCATAGAGCTGAATGTTGCTCACCTTGGGTAGATTTCATGTACCAAATACCTCTTAATTCTTCTTTAAACAAGACGAGTTGTAAGCCCCACCCAGCTCCTTCTTGAGATTTGTGAGATCCCTGTTCCCCTGAGCAACGGATTCAGGATGCTGGCAGCGGAAGTAACACATCATGCGCGGGTAGGGGTCTCACACTCAGGGCCTCGCCCACGGATATCCGGACAAGAGACTAATCCGTCGGTTTATCCAAAACCGAAACCGAAAAAAATCCTTTACCCGGAAAGCATGGGCGATCACCAGGATAACTCTTTACTCTAACGTAGTCAAGATCATTACGGATCAACTGATCTGACTGCACCTTTAACGGTACTTGGTCGAATCGAGGAAGAAACTTGCACTTGGATCATTGGGATCAACGCTTTTTTCCCCATCAAGAGGCACAGCCGTTGATTCCTATCCATAGAACAATTTCTATCCGGGATTTAAGCATTTACTCATTTTTGGGTATCTTCTTTTACAAATTGGATTTATCTCCTCCCTACACATGGATTGATGCTATTGGCCCATAGGAACCTTAATTGGACCATAATCTAAAAATTTCTGAAAATCTAGACCCTTAGGCTAAGGTCCTTTATACCCATTTCCAATTAATTCCAATTGCACATTGGAAAGTTCTTTTTGAATTTCTGTTTCAGGGGAACTTATTTTAATAAGATGAGTTATTTTTCTATCCAAAAATATTCATAATCTGAATATTCTCTCTCTAGAATATTTTCTCTCTCTAGGTTAAAACAGTTAGAAACAAGGTCTTTATATTTCTGAAGAGGGATTGATTACAGGGGAAGATACTAGACATCAAAGGGGGTTTAAGGGGGAGGAATCTTACATTCTAGCCCACTTAAAAAAAATGCGAGATGTCCTCATCTCGCAAACTGGGATAATTTCGCAAGATGCACGAATATGAGACTTAGAGAAAAATTTTAATCAAGGTTAACCACCAAGAAAAGTCTTAAAGAGAGCAAGATTCAAAATAAGAACAAGATTTAAACTTTATTCATTCTTGGAACTTATACAGTAAGGATAGAAGAACTCTTTATACTTCCATAAGCCCGTCCATCATATGATCACAAAAGCAGCACTCACAAGCTGCGCAAGTATAGGGTAACTCATCTATGGGAATGATTCTGCTGGTTATTGCCGCACCTATCTCAGTGGTATGAGGTGATCTAACAAAAGGACCTCTGAGAGGTAAGCCAAAAACGGGGTAAAGGCATATCTTCTCATGAGGAAGAAAACACGCCAATAAGAAGACCCTCTCAGAAAACCCAAGATGTCTTGATCTCATGACGCAGTAGTATCGGGGACCCAATCCCAAAGCTTCAATAGCCATGGCCAAGCGGACATTATTACGAAAATGTTGCTGACCCCAGGGTGTTACCCTAGTTATGTCTTGATAGGTCCGCCATTTGGTCTGCGCTACAGAAGTTCCCAAGTGAGGGAAAAGTGAGCGCTCATACTGTTCTATAAAATCCTTCTGCACAGACTCACTTGCGTCTTGAAGGTGAGGAATCATTATGGATAAAACTAGTTCTTGTTGCCAAGCCATGGAGGAGATTAAGAAAGAAAGGAGATCGATGGAAGTAAGATTACTGTGAGCGACAAGTAAAAGTTACGACTTATATAAAGGAAGGAGCTAGCGTAACCTAGAAGCCAACGGTAACTTGCCACTGAAGTTTTACCGTCTTTCCATGATTTGGGTTTGGCACATTTTTCTATAGAAGGCATTAAGAACTTTGAGATGAGGAGATAAAAGAAGCTTGTAGGCTAAGTCACCTACTTTCATTGAATTCAGATAAGGTTCACAATATCTGGGGGATAACTTCTTATACTCCCCAAGAGATAAAGAACTTCTTTTTGGGCCATACTCGAATGAAAACCAAAACCGTGGTATCCAAAACACCGATTTTCACTTCTGAACTCATTGTTTTGAATCCTTAAAACAGGTGGGACTCCTGAGAAATATTCTAGGAAAAGGATCTTCCTTTTTTTTTTAATACAGAATCTTTCTTTTATTTTAGAGAGGGAATAATTATAAGATCAAAAGGGAGATTCTTACTCCTATATACCTCGAAGGTTAGGGAGGAATCTTACATTCTACCCCACTTAAAAAAGTGCGAGATGTCCTCATCTCGCAAGGTAGAGGATAACTCTTTTTCTTAAGATCCAATTTTATTCTGGGGTTCCTTATATTCTGGTCAACCCAACAGAATACTGGGATAAATATCCCTTAGAACTCATCAACAATTCATTCAGATCATATCATTCATATCTTTAACATGATAATGGTCCATTAGACCGAAAAATTTCCTTCTGAACATTCCTCCATGGGAATTTTAGTCAAGTAAGTTCTCAATTTGTCATCCCTTAACTTGATCTAACGGTCAAGTATTAATAGTAGCAAACTGACAGCACAATCCACTAATCTCATAGTGATTTGCTGAAATCATTATCATCATTCCAGTTATGAATATCATCACAGGGACTCGTCCCATTCATCCTCATTGAGGTTTCGCTCATCTTATTACATTTCAACCAATTTTCAGGGATCATCATTTTTCAATCAGAATCCAAATCAATTCATCAATTCTCAAACAGAATTAAAAATCATATCAACCACATTCGAAATCATCCTCTGGATAGCATTAACGCTTATAATTTCAAGTCTTAGATTTACTCGTATATACTGTCAGTAAAGAGCTGCAGTATACTCTCGGTATATACGGGTAGTCACGGCCCTTGGAATTACAAGGTAAATACCATCATGTCTAGGCCTCAAGCAAGTCAGGGATTCTATATAATTGCGGTACGAAGACCCAATTACCAAATTACGAATTTTAGTTTGAATATCAAATTGTATGACATCGAACCGAGGCTGGTCAAGACCTCGGTCGACCTTGCTACGCGAGACGTCCTCCATTGACTCTCCGTCAGCAGTTGCAACTTTAACAGTTAGGTCTTCATGACCTTAATCCACAAGACGGTCAAAATGCTTCCCCAGCATTCTTGACATAAAACAGTCATTTACAAACAGTCACAAAATACAGTTTCTAAATCGAACTCTCGTCTTTCCACATTATCTTTCCTTAGTCCACATTCCATTCAATGTGTACTCATTCTCATCCATTTCCTCATATCGATGACACCTTAATTCACATACACATTCACATTCACATCCATACATCCACATTTACATGCATACATCCATTTTCACATCCACATCCCATATCCTCATTCATACATACACATCCATATCCACATCCATACATCCACATCCACATCCACATTCACATCAATACATCCACATCTACATGCATACCTCCATTTTCACATCCTCATTTATACATCCACATCCCATATCTACATTCATACATACACATCCATATCCACATCCACATCCACATTCATATTCACATCCATATATCCACATCTACATGCATACATCCATTATCACGTCCTCATTCATACATCCACATCCACATACATACATACATCCACATCCACATTCCCATTCACATCTATACATCCACATCTACATCCACATACATACATACATCCACATCCACATTCCCATTCACATCTATACATCCACATCTACATCCACATACATACATACATCCACATCCACATTCCCATTCACATCTATACATCCACATCTACATCCACATACATACATACATCCACATCCACATTCCCATTCACATCTATACATCCACATCTACATCCATATTCACATACATCCACATCCACATTCCCATTCACATCTATACATCCACATCTACATCCACATTCACATACATCCACATCCACATTCCCATTCACATCTATACATCCACATCTACATCCACATACATACATACATCCACATCCACATTCTCATTCACATCTATACATCCACATCTACATCCACATTCATCTACATCCACATCCACATTCCCATTCACATCTATACATCCACATCTACATCCACATCTATACATCTATACATCCACATCTACATCCACATACATACATACATCCACATCCACATTCCCATTCACATCTATACATCCACATCTACATCCATATTCACATACATCCACATCCACATTCCCATTCACATCTATACATCCACATCTACATCCACATCCACATTCCCATTCACATCTATACATCCACATCTACATCCACATACATACATACATCCACATCCACATTCTCATTCACATCTATACATCCACATCTACATCCACATTCCCATTCACATCTATACATCCACATCTACATCCACATTCACATCTATGCATATACATCTTCATGCATACATCCATTTTCACATTCATACATCCATATCCGTATCTATATCCATACATCCACATCTACCTCTTCATTTACATTCACATCCATACATCCGCATCTACATACATACATCCACATCTACATACATACATCCATACATCCACATCTACATACATACATCCATACATCCACATCTACATACATACATCCATTTTCACATCCTCATTCATACATACACATCCACATACATACATACACATCCGTATCTACATCTATACATCCACATCCACACCAACATTCACATTCATACATATACATCTACATGTATACATCCACATCACATTCATACAACCATATTACATCCATTCTCGTCCTAACACATCCCATATACATCTTAACACATCCTAACTCATCTTAGCACATTCTATCACATCTCATACACATCTTATCACATCTTTTTACATCTCATACACCTCTTATCACATCCTATCACTTTCCATACGCATCTTATCAAATCTTATCACATCTCATACACCTCTTATCACATCTTATCACATTTCATATCTTTTTTAAGAGAATTCTTATATTTGATATAAGATTTCTCTACACATTTATTTATGCATAAATTCCATTTAAGGAGACTAACACTTTCGAAATTAAAATCAATCTTTTATGCATCTTCTTATGCATAAATTCAATTTGGTAGGAATTACACTTTTAGAATAAAAGAATTTCTCTTATATCTAAGTTATGCATAAAATCCATTTATGAGGAAAATCACACTTTTAGTATAAAAAGAATATCTTTTATGCATACCTCTATGCATGAAATTCAATTATGATAAAAGTCACACTTTTATAATAAAATAATCAACCTTTATGCATACCTCTATGCATGAAATTCAATATAATAAAAGACACACTTTTATAATAAGATAATCAACTTTTATGCATACCTTTATGCATGAAATTCAAATATGATAAAAGTAACACTTTTGATATAAAAATTTATCCATTATGTATACTTCTATGCATGAAATAAAAATGATAAAAGTAACACTTTTGATATAAAAATTTATCCTTTATGCCTACTTCTATGCATGAAAATAAAAATTGATAAAAATAACACTTTTGATATAAAAACTTATCCTTTATGCATGATATTAAAATTTAATTTCTCCATGATTATAATGAAATTCTTTCAATTAATCTAGGATGATAATTCCTAGAATATGGTAGGAAGTCCTCTTTTTATGCTTTGAATGAAATTATTTTACGCATAATTTCTATAAAAATTTTGCCATAGCTCCGCTGCTATGACTGATAAATCTCAATTTTTCTAAGGGATAAAGCTTATCATTAAGGAATTAATTAAAATGATCTCTAATTGGATTATTAATCCATAATGGATTGAATCATCAATATACATAAACTAAAAGCATAGAAAAAAAGCCATTAATTTGGCCTCAAGCATAGCTTAATCTTGGGTTAAGGAAAAGCTTTATGAAAAGCTTGATTTGGATTGAGAATGGGTCATGAGTATGACCATTTCTTGAGTGAGAGAGAGAAATTACATAAAAACCATTAAAATTTAAACATAAATAAAAATTAACTTCAATAGCATTTATTAAATTATGTAACTCTTCATTACTATTCACCAATTAACTTCAATAGCATTTAAAAAACCATACCAATTAAGCTTCTCAAGCTTGAGAGGGGTTGAGAAGAGAGAAACATTGAGAAATTATAGAAAAGATCAATATTCACTAATTACCTTACAAATTGCTTGATTCTTTGTTCACGGTAGAGGCCCCCAACCAATCAATTGGTTAAGTATGTTGATGGAGCCACTAATGGGGATTGAAGAAAGAGGGAAGCTCCAAAAACTAGTGAATTATTAAATGAATTCACAGTTCTTGGCTTAGGTGGAGTAGAGTAACGATGCATAAACACTATATTTTTTTCAACAAGGGGGAGGCTTCTATTTATAGGAAAAATTGAGCTCCTAACCAAACAAACTGATTCTAGAATTTTCTAAATCAGTTTGGTCAATATTTGACCATTTTTAGGTCAGTTAAGCTAACTTTTTGAAACTAGACTTGAATGAGGAGAGAGGAGAGATGAAATATCTCAATTTTTATGAGTTTAAAACTCATTCAAGCATGTGAAATATGCACCTCCTTTAAAGAACTCCCCTTCCTTACATATGTGTCATAATGGAATCATTTTAATATTGCTCATAGTTTTTTACTAATAAACCTTGTACATTTTCAACTCTTCATCTTATGTGAAATATGCACCTCCTTTAAAGAACTCCCCTTCCTTACATATGTGTCATAATGGAATCATTTTAATACTGCTCATAGTTTTTTACTAATAAACCTTGTACATTTTTAACTCTTCATCTTATGTGAGCATTTACTCATTTTTGGATACCCAAAATATCTCATATTTTTAATATTGCTCATAGTTTTTTACTAATAAACCTTGTACATTTTCAACTCTTCATCTTATGTGAGCATTTACTCATTTTTGGGTATCTTCTTTTACAAATTGGATTTATCTCCTCCCTACACATGGATTGATGCTATTGGCCCATAGGAACCTTAATTGGACCATAATCTAAAAATTTCTGAAAATCTAGACCCTTAGGCTAAGGTCCTTTATACCCATTTCCAATTAATTCCAATTGCACATTGAAAAGTTCTTTTTGAATTTCTGTTTCAGGGGAACTTATTTTAATAAGATGAGTTATTTTTCTATCCAAAAATATTCATAATCTGAATATTCTCTCTCTAGAATATTTTCTCTCTCTAGGTTAAAACAGTTAGAAACAAGGTCTTTATATTTCTGAAGAGGGATTGATTACAGGGGAAGATACTAGACATCAAAGGGGGTTTAAGGGGGAGGAATCTTACATTCTAGCCCACTTAAAAAAAATGCGAGATGTCCTCATCTCGCAAACTGGGATAATTTCGCAAGATGCACGAATATGAGACTTAGAGAAAAATTTTAATCAAGGTTAACCACCAAGAAAAGTCTTAAAGAGAGCAAGATTCAAAATAAGAATAAGATTTAAACTTTATTCATTCTCGGAACTTATACAGTAAGGATAGAAGAACTCTTTATACTTCCATAAGCCCGTCCATCATATGATCACAAAAGCAGCACTCACAAGCTGCGCAAGTATAGGGTAACTCATCTATGGGAATGATTCTGCTGGTTATTGCCGCACCTATCTCAGTGGTATGAGGTGATCTAACAAAAGGACCTCTGAGAGGTAAGCCAAAAATGGGGTAAAGGCATATCTTCTCATGAGGAAGAAAACACGCCAGTAAGAAGACCCGCTCAGAAAACCCAAGATGTCTTGATCTCATGACGCAGTAGTATCGGGGAACCAATCCCAAAGCTTCAATAGCCATGGCCAAGCGGACATTATTACGAAAATGTTGCTGACCCCAGGGTGCTACCCTAGTTATGTCTTGATAGGTCCGCCATTTGGTCTGCGCTACAGAAGTTCCCAAGTGAGGGAAAAGTGAGCGCTCATACTGTTCTATAAAATCCTTCTTCACAGACTCACTTGCGTCTTGAAGGTGAGGAATCATTATGGATAAAACTAGTTCTTGTTGCCAAGCCATGGAGGAGATTAAGAAAGAAAGGAGATCGATGGAAGTAAGATTACTGTGAGCGACAAGTAAAAGTTACGACTTATATAAAGGAAGGAGCTAGCGTAACCTAGAAGCCAACGGTAACTTGCCACTAAAGTTTTACCGTCTTTCCATGATTTGGGTTTGGCACATTTTTCTATAGAAGGCATTAAGAACTTTGAGATGAGGAGATAAAAGAAGCTTGTAGGCTAAGTCACCTACTTTCATTGAATTCAGATAAGGTTCACAATATCTGGGGGATAACTTCTTATACTCCCCAAGAGATAAAGAACTTCTTTTTGGGCCATACTCGAATGAAAACCAAAACCGTGGTATCCAAAACACCGATTTTCACTTCTGAACTCATTGTTTTGAATCCTTAAAACAGGTGGGACTCCTGAGAAGTATTCTAGGAAAAGGATCTTCCTTTTTTTTTAATACAGAATCTTTCTTTTATTTTAGAGAGGGAATAATTATAAGATCAAAAGGGAGATTCTTACTCCTATATACCTCGAAGGTTGGGGAGGAATCTTACAAGATTTCCATGAAGACCATCAACATGGCCATATATCTTCTCATTGAACTTTAAGTCTCTAGCATCTCCTATGATAGGCTGTGATATACCCATATGTCGTTCCATGATATATGCACAAAATTTCTCAAACTTATAGAAAAATCACATCACACTTTAGAGAAAGAAGATATTTTCAATAAATTATAATCATTTCTTTTTTTCTAAGTCTAACAATCCAAAATCACATAATAATCCCCAATACAAATACTCAAAATCAGAGAGAGAACAAAAAGATCTAGCCAATCTAAGGATTTTCTCTTACGCCCATCCACCCAACCTCCACGCTGGACATCGCAGCTATCCCAGGTATGCCTCTTTTTGAATCTTGTTCTCTGTGGGTTCTATCACATGGCTCCCAAAGGGCATAAATATCGTTCTCTATTCGGCGTTCCTTGTCTAAGGACGAATGGCCCGAATCTCAAAATATCTCTCTCTCTCTCTCTCTTTCATGCATAGAAATGACCTCAAGGCTCTAGAATAATAGCCCTCACTACAAGGAAAAACAACCATAGACGTGTTTGTAGATGCGTTTTGACAACATGGTTTAAAATATTACGGGTGCGTTTATAAGCGCATCTAAAAGTGCATCTATCGAGACAGGCATCTATATGCACATCTATATACATGTCTATATCAATATAGACACGCTTATAGCCTCTATTATAGATGCACATATAGATGTGCTTTGGAATTAAAAAATAATTCCAGAGAGTTACCTGTGCAGATGTACAGTTGCATTTTTGGCACATGCAGCTGCATTTTTTGCACGGGCATAGCTCTCTAGTTTGCTTACTGTGGTACATAGAACGAATCGAGATCAGTAAAGATATCAACATAAAAACTTAAATTAAAGATAGATATGCACAAAAAGATTTGTAAACACACTTTGAATATTGATTAAAGAAGATGAGAAATTACATTTTATATCCAAAAATTTGTCCATACATTATCGTAGCCACATAAGGCTTGAATAAAAGCATAGATACATAAAGAAGATGAAAAATTTAATCCTATATCCAAGAAGTTGTCCATACATGATGGTAGCCACATGAGGCTTGAAAACGAAACATAGTTGCATAAACCAAAACTATACATGATGCGACTACTCGGAGGAGTCATCACTCTCTGAGCCATCTTGTCCTCCTTCTTGTCCACCTTGTGCCTACACAAAGCGAAGATATATATAAATAAAAATAGAAAGTATTATAAAGGTCGAAACATGTTTTGTAAATAAAAGTAAAAAGTATTACCTGCATGGTGTTCTCCCCTTGATGATTATATTGTTTGTCGGATATGATTCCTTCATCATGAAGGTAATCCCATGTATCTCCTCTATTGTGGTGGTGACGATGGTAGCGAGTCTCTGCTAGGATAGGATCTCTACCCACAATGTCACGCTACATCATAAGACAAACATTATAACACAACTCAAATAGAGAATACAAAGAAAAGACATGAAGTTGCACTATACATACAAACTCAGCCCCCTAATAAAGAAACCCCTCTTTACTTATGAACTAACGGATTTTTTTTTAAAGTTGAATTAAAAAACCTCTCCTACTAAACTCACGTGGTACACTAACATTTTTGAGGTGAACCCCCCAAGATGTCTCCTTATTTACTAGAGACCTCCTATTCTTAAGTATGTCTTTGATTTTATGTTATGCCCATCTATTGTTAAACCTTTGTTCATGAGGATTAGGATACTTCTTGCAATCATCCACTAGGCTCTCCCTTTGCTACTTAAAATGTATAAAGCAGTCTTTAGAATGTGCAAAAACTACTTGGTGCAAGTAGTTTACCACCTCCTTCCCACGAAAGTCATTAATTATGCCACCCACATCTATGATATCATAATATGATATATCACCATGATGTGGTGGTGACTTCCCCACCCCCAAAGCACTGCCTTAGGCATCCTCTACCTCCACTCTCAATCAGTGCTAGTGTGGCATGAGGTACAACCGCCACTATCTCCACGATTACCCTCCCTCGACGACTTTCCCTCTCACGAGAGTCATCAATTATGCCACCCACATCTATGATATCATAATATGATATATCACCATGATGTGGTGGTGACTTTGAAGAGCTATCCCCACCCCCAAAGCACTGCCCTAAAGACCATATTAGGGAGTTTGGAAAAATCCCAATTCCCATTTTGTAAGATCAAAAGTTGGGGGCATGGTAAATCCTTTTAAGAATTTGTCAAAACCCCCTCATGTGACATATCGTTAGAAAGCTCTTAATTCTAAATCCGCATTATCCGACAACTTTGGAATTGATATGCTCATGATATACCAAAAATTAGATTGAAAAGAAAATTCCCAAAGTAATGGCATTTTTCCAAATTCCCTAATATGGTCTTGTTGCCATATATATATAGGCAGTGATATGTGTGAACACACTTAGGACCGCCGGGGCACTTTTTCCCTCTTTAGGAGTTTTTTTCCCCGGCTTGTATATATGCCCATCCTTCTAGGGCTAACTTATCTTTTGTACATTGACACAATCTAATACATTGTGTGTTGTGTGCATTCTTTCTTCTTCTTCTCCAAGCTTTGTGTGCTTTCCTGCAACCCTAATTCCAACAATTGGTATCAGAGCAGGCATCGGCTCCCAGGGCTACACCACCAGCACCCTCCGACTCACATTCTCCGATTGAGGTGAGTTTTCACGAGCACTTGCAGGTCTCAGAAATCGCATTTAAGGTCGTTTCGGGCTCCATTTTTGCACTTCAAGTTCTGCACACGTATTTTCGTCATTTTCTGCAGAAATTTTGACAGTGCAATTTTTTGCAAAACAAGTATACGTATTCTATTATGGACCGTGCTACATAGCACGAGTTGTTCTCTGTTCAGTCTTTGCTTCATTACAGGTAGCTTTTGCATCAGTTTTAGTCAGTGGCCATGGCTGATAACAACAATGATGTATTTCGCATGTTGTCTGCTGAAGACAAACTGGATGGAGATAGCAACTACCCACTTTGGGCATACATGATGCAGCATGTTTTGGTTGCAAAAGGAGTGTGGAACATAGTGCAGGGTATGGATGTACGTCCAGGTTCTTTGGATGTAGGATCTATTGAGAATGTTGCAGGTTCTAGCAGCTCTACTGTTGCTGCTGTTTTACCCACTGCTGAACAACAGGGATTTTATATTCACGTGATCACAAGATTTTTTTTGTTAATAACACTTGTGAACATGTTATTCACATGTTCACATGTTTTCATGTTCTCAAAATAGAAGGTCACCAGTGACCTGGTAACCTGCCGAAGCCCGCCGGGCTTTTTGTTTTCCCGACGGGCTCGCCGGGTAAATCCATTTTCCCGGCGGGAAAAAAAGTTTTAAAAAAATGGTCAAAATATTTTTATGTTCACAGTCATTCCTACCATTTTTGGGCCTTGTGGACTCATTTATGATGTCAAAAGTTTAAAATTCTTTGTACAAAAAAATTTATCTCTAAATTTATCGCCTTAAGCTCGATTACCATCAATTAGATCTTATTATACTTCCAATTGAGTTTAATTGACATCAATTAATATCCAATTGAGTCCAATTGGTATCAATTAAGTCTAATTGGGTGTCAATTGATCGATTGGACTCAATTGACATCAATTGACACCCCATTGAACTCAATTGGGCTTAATTGGGCTTAATTGGATTCAATCAATTGACACCCAATTGGACACAATTGGGCTTAATTGGACTCAATTGACATCGATTAACACCCAATTGATGTCAATTGAGCTCAATTGACATCAATCCTAGTCAATTGATATCCAATTGATGCCAATTGAGCCGAATTGACACCAATTGCACTCAATTGGCACCCAATTGATGTCAATTGAGTCCTTAATTAACATCAATTAACACCCAATTGAGTCCAATTGACATCAACTAATACCCAATTGAGTCAAATTGATATCAATTAACTATAATTGGGTGTCAATTGATCAATTCGGCTCAACTGATATCAATTGACATCTAATTGGACTCAATTAACATCAATTGGGTGCCAATTGATTCCAAGTGACACCCAATTGATATCAATTGCATCCAATTGGGCTTAATTGACATCAATTCACACCTAATTGATGTCAATTGAGTCCAATCAGGTTCAATTCACACCAGTTGATGTCATTTGGGCTCAATTGACATCCAATTGATGTTAATTGGACTCAATTGACATCAATTAACACCCAATTGATGTCAATTGAGCTCAATTGACATCAATCGTAGTCAATTGACACCCAATTAATGTCAATTGAGCCGAATTGAGCTTAATTGATATTAATTACACTCAATTGGCACCCGATTGATGTCAATTGAGTTCGATTAGACTCAATTAATATCAATTCATACCTAATTAAGTCTAATTGATATCAATTAATACCTAATTGAGTCAAATTGATATCAATTAAGTCTAATTGGGTGTCAATTGATCAATTGGGCTCAATTGATACCAATTGACATCCAATTGGACTCAATTGACATCAATTGGGTGCCAATTAAGTCCAAGTGACACCCAATTGATATCCATTGATATCCATTGCATCCAATTGATATCCATTGCATCTAATTAGGCTCAATTGACATCAATTCACACCTAATTAATGTCAATTGAGTCCAATCACGTTCAATTCACACCCAATTGATGTCAATTAGGCTCAATTGACACCCAATTAACTCGGCCCAATTGATATCAATTGAGTCTAATTCAAACCCAATTGAGTCTAATTACAGCTAATTGGACTCAATTGACATCAATTAACACCCAATTGATGTCAATTAAAATCAATTAACATCAATTAACACCCAATTGATGTCAATTCAGCTCAATTGACATCAATCATAGTTAATTGACACCTAATTGACGTTAATTGAGATAAATTAGGCTTAATTGACATCAATTGCACTCAATTGGCACCCAATTGATGTCAATTGAGACTCAATTAACATCAATTAACATCCAATTGAGTTCAATTGATAGCAATTAATACCCAATTGAGTCAAATTGATATTAATTAAGTCTAATTGGGTGTCAATTGATCAATTGGGCTCAATTGATATCAATTGACATCCAAGTGGACTCAATTGACATCAATTGGGTGCCAATTGAGTCCAATTGACACCAAATTTATATCAATTGCATCCAAGTGGGATCAGTTGACCTAATTGATGTTAATTGAGTCCAATTAGGTTCAATTTACACCCAATTGATGTGAATTGGGCTCAATTGACACCCAATTGATATCAATTTGGCTTAATTGACACCTAATTGATATTAATTGGACTCGATTGACATTAATTAACACCCAATTAATATCAATTGAGCTCAATTGACATCAATTGTAGTCAATTGATACCCAATTGATGTCAATTAAGCTAAATTGGACTTAATGGACATCAATTACACTCAATTAGTACCTAATTGATGTCAATTGAGTCTAATTGAGCTCAATTAACATCAATTACCCAATTGAGTCCAATTGATATCAATTAATACCTAATTGAGTCAAATTGATATCAATTAAGTCTAATTGGGTATCAATTGATCAATTGGGCTCAATTGATATCAATTGACATCCACTTGGACTCAATTGACATCAATTGGGTGCCAACTGAGTCTAATTGACACCCAAGTGATATCAAGTGCATCAAACTGGGCTCAATTGACATCAATTCACACCTAATTGATATCAATTGAGCCCAATTGATATTAATTGAGTCTAATTCACACCCAATTGAGTCCAATTGCATCTAATTGGACTCGATTGACATCAATAAACACCCAATTGATGTCAATTAAACTCAATTAATATTAATAAATATCCAATTGATATCAATTGACTCCAATTGGGTTTAATTGACACCAAATTAATATCAATTAAGTCTAAATAAATACAATTAGGCTCAACTGACACCTAACTGATGTCAATTGAGTCCAATTGGATTCAATTGAGTCCAATTGGGTTAAATTGGATGCAATTAGGCTTAATTGATGTCAATTGAATTTAATTGGATGTAATTTGTCCAATTGATGTCAATTGAGTTCAATTGGATGCAATTAGGCTCAATTGATACCTAATTGATGTCAATTGAGTTCAATTCATACCCAATTGTTGTTAATTATGTCCAATTGAGCTCAATTAACACCCAATTGATGTCAATTGGACTCAATTAACATCAATTAACACCCTATTGAGTCCAATTGATGTCAATTGAGTCCAATTGGGTGTCAATTGATATCAATTGAGCCCAATTGATCAATTAATACCCAATTAGACTTAATTGATATCAATTGGACTCAATTGATATCAATTGGGTACATTCAATTTAGCATCAATTATAATCAATTGACATCCCATTGATATCAATTGACATCAATTAGGTGTTAATTGATGTCAATTGAGCCCATGTGTCATCAATTGTGTGTCAATTGAATCCAATTGATGTCAATTAGGCTCCATTGACACCCTATAAGACTCAATTTGGCGGTTCAATTGACATCAATTGACACCCAATTAGACTCAATTAGGCTTAATTAAGTCTAACTGGACTCAATTAGACTCAATTTGGCTCAATTGATATCAATTGACACCCAATTAGACTCAATTTGACTCAATTGACACCCAATTAGACTCAATTTTACTCAATTGACATCAATTGACACCCAATTGATGTGAACTGATGTGAATTGAGCTCAATTGCATCGAATTATGCTCAATTGACATCAAATGACACCCAATTAATATCAATTGAGTGCAATTGATGTGAATTGATGTCAATTGAGCTCAATTGCATGGAATTAGGTTTAATTGACACCCAATTAATATCAATTGAGTGCAATTGAGCCCAATTCAGCTCAGTTGTAATCAATTGACACCCAATTGATGTCAGTTGCATCCAATTTGGCTTAATTGAAACCCAACTGATGTCAATTGAGTCCAATTGATGTTAATTGGCACCCAATTGATGTCAATAAGGTTCAATTGATGTTAATTGACACCCAATTGATGTCATTTACGTCCAATTGAGCTCAATTGATACCCAAATTATCCAATTGAAGTCAATTAGACTTAATTGACTTCAATTGTGTTAATTGGATATTAATTGATATCAATTAACACCCAATTGCTGTCAATTGAGTCTAATTCGGCTCAATTGACGCTCAATTTACATCCAATTGGGTGTGAATTGAGCTCAATTGTATCATATTAGGCTCAATTGACATCAATTGACACACAATCGATCACACAATTGAGTGCAATTGAGCCGTAATTGAGCCCAATTGAGCTCAATTGATATCAATTGACACCCAATTGATGTCAACTGAGCCTAATTGAGCTTAATTGACATTAATTGTAATAAATTAACACCCAATTGAAGTCAATTGGGCTTAATTAATATCAATTAACATCCAATTATTGTCAATTGAGTCCAATTCGACTCAATTGATACTTAGTTTACACCCAATTTATGCAAATTGGATATAAATTGGGCTCAATTGCGTCGAATTAGGCACAATTGACATCAATTCACACCCAATTAATATCATTTGAGTGTAAATCAAGTGTAATTGAGTCCAATTGGGCTCAATTGAGTGCAATGATGTCATGGACAATTGAGTCAATTGATGTAAGTATAGTTAGATTTAATTGGTGTGTCAATTGAACTTAAGGCCAACAAATTACACAAAACTTTTTTTGTGCCAAGAATTTTGAACTTTTGACATCATAAATGAGTCCAGAAGGCCCAAAAATGGTAAGAATGACTGTGAACATGATTTTTTTATTTTTTTTTTATTTTTTTTATTTTTTTATTTTTTTATTTTTTTATTTTTCCCACCGGGGAAATGGGTTTTCCCGGCGGGATTACTGGCAGAGAAGGTTTTTGCAAGTCATCAAAAATACCCATGAATATACAATGTGATCACAAGTTTTAATATGTTAACAATAGGTTTTGTTAACGTGATCACGAAATTGTGAAGACGTTAATGAAATCCCTGCTGAACAAGCTTGTTGGGATGGTAAAGATGCGCAGGCTCATGCCTTGATTGCACTTTCTGTCAAACGTAACATCACCCCACATATTCCTTCAGCTAAAACAGCAAAAGAAGCTTGGGATATTCTAGATGGTTTGTATGCAGGTCGTAACGAGGCAAAAATCTCTTACCTGCGTAAAGAGCTAGAATTGAAGATTATGCAGGAAGATGATGACATGAATGTTTTTCTTGCTGAGATTAAAGATCTCAAAGAACAGTTGATTTCTGCAGGTGAGATTATTCTTGATCATTCTCTTGTGCAGACTATTCTTGATGCTTTACCTGAGACATATCAGACTTTTGCTTCCACGTGGAGACTTCTTACTAAGGACAGACCTGATGCTGTCAAGTATGATACTTTAGTCAACAAGCTCTTGCAAGAAGCGTAGTCCAGGCAAAACAGGGCTAGGCAGCGTGCAGTTGATCAAGCATTTATTGCTGCCCAGCAACAGAGAAGAAGTGGTAAGGTAGCCCCTTCCACTGTTTCTTCTCCTATTAGTAGGTCTGCAACTTCTTCTCCTTCCACAAGTAGCAACAATAAATCTGAGAAGGCTCTTGATAAAGGCAAGAAAAAGACCAGGTGCAACTATTGTAAGGCAAATGATCATGTCATTAAGAATTGCCCTAAGCTAAAGGCTAAAGAGGCAAAGAAGAAAGAGTCAAATGCAGCCACAATAGCGGATGTTTCTACAAATGCAGATTCTGCAAATGTTGTGCAGGATACAGAATGGGCGTTTAGCGTGTATTGCCAGTATGACCCATCTGTACATGATGCATATTTGGCAGTTTCTGTTGACTCTCATGTATGGTATTTTGACAGTGGTGCTACAAAGCACATTACCTCGCATCGTGATATGTTCACTTCTCTCTTGAGGCTGTCCCTAATGGGAATACTGTCACTCACATGTGCCAATAATGCTTCTTACCCAGTGAAGGGCTTTGGTAAAATTATGCTTACTGCTGTAAATGGTAGCGCTTTCACACTTTCAGATGCTTTGTATGTGCTAAGGATAAAGAAGAATCTATTGTCTGTCTCTGCGATTGCTAGACTTGGACTTGTAGACAAATTTGTGGATGACAGATGTACTGTTCATGATTTGACAGATGTACTGTTCATGATTTGACTTCTGGTGATACGATTATTGTATGTGGCACCTCGTTTCGTGGGCTGTATAGGCTCAATTCTTATGACAAGTGTGTGGAAGATTCAGCAAATGCAGTTTCTGATGAAAAGACAGTTTCAGATGCAAAACTATGGCATGCTCGTTTTGGTCATCTGAACTTTGCTAGTTTGCTGCATTTGCAGAAATTTGATATGGTTGCTTCATTGCCCCCTCTTGAGGCACCATTGAAACATGTTTGTGAAGGCTGTATTTTGGGCAAAATGTAGCGTTCTGCGTTTCCAAAGGATGGTTCTGTGCGGGCCACTCGCAAATTGCAACTTGTACATAGTGATGTATGTGGGCCTATGCAAACTCCGCCGTCATTTGTTAAACACTTGTACTTCATGACTTTCATTGATGATTACTTAAGGCATGCATGGGTATATCCCTTGAAGGCAAAGTCCGAAGTGTTTTTGTGCTTCAAACAGTTTTTTCTTATGGTTGAAAATGTATCCAATTGTACTGTGGGCACCCTCCGTTCTGATCGAGGGGGGGAGTACATGTCTAAAGAGTTTGATGCATTTCTGGCTAGTCGTGGGATAAAACACCAATGTATAGTGCCATATACCCCTCAGCAAAATGGTGTTGCTGAGAGGAAAAACAGGTCACTTATGGAGATTGCACGATGTATGGTCAAGAGCCAAGCTTTGCCACATGCATTTTGGCTTGAGGCTGTCATGTGTGCTGCATATGTACTCAACAGGTGTCCCACTAAGGCCTTGCAGTCTATTACTCCATACAAAGCTTGGATGGCAGGAAGCCTTCTATTAGTCACTTGCGTGTCTTTGGTTGCTTGGCCTATGCTTTAGTGCCTGTGCAACAACGCAGAAAATTGGATGATAAGGCTATCAAATGCATTTTTGTTGGTTACAGTGCTGAGGGCAAGGGTTACAAATTGTATCATCCGCAGTCTAAGCGTATCTTGATTAGTCGAGATGTTTTTGTGGAAGATGCTATATAGTCTTTGTTATCATGTACCAAAAAGACAGGTGTGAGCTCACGGGATGTATTTGATACGATGTTGCCTCTGTTTACAGGTGGGAATTCAAATGTAAGTCCTATTGAGGTAAATATTCAGCCTATGCAAATTTCAAACGACATCATAGATCAGCCTATTTCTGATGCAGATTTACAGGATGTAATTTCTGAGGATAGGGCTGAAAATGAGCAGGCTAGAGGTATGCCTAAATGGCTGGTGCAAACCTTGCGTGATAGTAAAATTGATGCACCTATATCTAGTCGTACTCGTTGAAGTTTTCAGCATGTCTTATGCATCAGATTGTTATGCTTTGGCTGTGTCTAGTATGTGTGAAGAGGAAGAACCTCTTTCATTTGATGAGGCACAAAAATCAGAAAATTGGTTGGCTGCAATGCAAAGTGAATATGATGCTATAATGAAGAATGGTACATGGTCTTTGTGTGATTTGCCTATTGGTAAAAAGGCCATTGGATGTAAGTGGGTTTTTAAGTTGAAACGAAAGCCAGATGGCAGTGTTGATCGCTATAAGGCTAGACTTGTTGCAAAAGGTTATGCTCAAGAAAAGGGCATTGATTTTGATGAGACCTTTGCTCCCACTTGTCGTATGACTACCATTCGTAGAATTTCTGCATTGGCAGCTCGGACGGCTAGCCCGAATCTCAAAATATCCCCCCCCCTCTCTCTCTCTCTCTTTCTTGCATAGAAATCACCTCAAGGCTCTCGAATAATACCCCCCCAAAAAAATAGCCCTCTAGAATTAGTAGATTACCAGGCATGAAAATGATAAAGATAGAAATCCTTTCTAAAAACGTGATCTTTAACCAAAATAGAGATGATACGCTTTTTTTAAAAAAAACACTAGAAAGTGGTGTCGGATTCGTTTTGCGAATACTGGCCAAACCGTGTGGAATCTCTGAATGGTCAAAATATGGACTTTGTTCCTCTTGTGATGATCTAACTTTCTTTAATACTTCTCATTAACAAATAAAGTTATCAACCACCTCATGCAAAGCCATAACTAAAAATTAAGGGTTAATTTGGTGTCTGATCCGTGTTTGTGGCTATATTTACTATGCAAATCCCCATAGTAGTTTCCTTTATCTAAACTACTCACTATGAACCTCTTATAAATTATCTAACATGTTTAAGTATAGAATAGAAATCACTTACAGATGACAGCACAAAACAGGCATAAAAAGCCCCAGAAAAGACCAAAAATAGACATCTCTTAAATTACTCAATTTGTGACCAAAATTAATCTTTTATGTCCTCCAAGTATTTCCCACTTTTCAACATTAAATGTGGATGCTAAAAATCACCGAGTCAAATGGGCCGAAAAAATACGTACACGAGTATGTTACATTCTCTCTGGGAAAAAAAAAGATTGATGTCCTCAGTGCATGAATTGAGGATAGTGACTCCTCACATGATTATCGGACAACCAAGTGGCATATTCAGCCAGATAAGTCTTCCATTTGATTAGAAGATCAACTATGTCATCCCGATGTCTAAGCTTCTTAACCCTGCGATCCAAAATTGTCTCTAGTTCTATCTTAAATTTTCACACTTTCTCTACTGTTGTACTACCACCAAGTATGTGCTTTGGATCAGATAATTCTTAGTAAGCTAATGTGAAATACATTATGTTCTTTAACTCCTTCTAGAAGTTGTAGGCGATAAGCTTGTGTTCCAATCTTCTTAAGTATCTTGAAAGGTCTTGCATATCTAGCACCAATTTCTTAAACTTTCCAAGTCTTAAAGAACTCTTCTTTGGTTTTACCTTTAAGTATACAATTTCACCCTCATTGAATTCTATTTTCTTTGTTTTCTTATCTACATAACTCTTTTGATGACTTTGAGCAACTCTTATGCATTCCCTTATGTCTCTTGTCTACATCTCCATTTCATCTAGCATCTATTTACTTATCTCAACCTTTCCAATAGGAGCATACCATAATGTAGGTAACATGAAATCTTGTCCATATAATGCTTTGAATGGAGACATTTCAATCGTAGAGACTATGGACTACTATTGTATGCATATTCCACCATATGCATATAATGCTTTGAATGGAAACATTTCAATAGTAGAGACTATGGACTATGGACTACTATTGTATGCATATTCCACCATATGCAAGTATTCATTCCACTTTGCAAGTTTATCCATGCAATACATTCTTAACATGTCCTCCAAGATTTGATTCATTCTGTCTATTTGCCCATCACTTTGAGGATTATATATTGTACTCATATCAAGTGATCTCCCAATAGCTTTAAAGAATGCTTGTCAAAAATTTGAAGTGAATCGAGCATCTTGATCTGATACTATACTTTTAGGCATACCATGCAACTTGAAGATATTATTCACACACATTTTCCACATCGATAGCGGTATATGTACTCTTGATAGGCAAGAAATGAGCGGATTTTGTAAGCCTATATACCACCACATAAATGCTATCATAACCTCCTCTAGTCCTTGGTAGCCTAGTAATAAAGTCCATTGATATACATTTCCACTTCATCTCTAGCACATCTAATGGTAACATAGAGCCTGGTTTCTTTACATGCTCAGCTTTCATGTTTTGACACTTTAGACATTTCACCCTATAATCCCTTACATAAGCTTTCATTCCTGGCCAAAAGAAACTGTTTCTAGTCTTATTGTATGTCTTATGAAATCTTGGATGTCGTGCATCATGAAGGTCATACATCAACTTTATCTTGATTGTAACATACCCATTGTAAATAACAATGTACTTGCTTCAGAGAGTTGAAAAATATAACTTAGTTTGTCATTTTTACGATAAAAAAACTTCTATTTTTGGAAAATGAGCCATTTTTGCTTAAAAATTTGTAATTCTGAATCCAAATTTGGAATCTACGCGTAATTTTTTGCTTAAAATAGTTTTTTTTGAACTAAAAACGGGCACCCGAAATGGGTTTAATTAAGCTTTTAAGCCTTTAATCTGCGAACTTCCGACCTAAAATAGTAACTATCCAAGCATCTAATCAACGAATGGAACACGCCCCCATGGTCATGGGACAAGGCCGAACATTTTCGTCAAAAACAATTTTTGACCCCCCAGGACGACGGCGGGCGTGGGCCCCACCACCACGGGCACCGCTCGTGAAAAAAATGACAATCCACCCGGGACACCCAAGCGTGTACACGACCTAGACGCGCCCTCCAGCACACCCCTACACATACCCCCTCCTCCCAGAACCCTCTATCCACCACAGGTGTCGCGCTCTCTCTCTCTTGGGGACACCTCCACCCCCATGTGTCACACTTTATCTCTCCTCGAGACACCTCCACCCCCAGGTGTCTCACGCCCACACTCTCTCCCGGACACCTACACCACCCAGGTGTCACCTTCCCGCACCCGGACATCCACCCTCCAGCACCTATAAAAGGACCCTCCCAGGCCCCTTCTCCAGACAAGCCCCCAGCAAGCCCCTACGCGCAAGCCCTCTCTCAAGCTCTAGGACATGTCCTACACTCTTCTCCCCCCCGTGTGAATAGACTTAAAGTGTGCTTCTCCTCTAACCCTTGCCTCCCTAGACGTACACTCTTCTCAAGAGCTCTCCAAGTTAAGGACACCCTCTCAATTCCCCCCCCCCCATATGCGGCGACTTAAACTTAGGCTAAGAGGTCGTTCCTACCCATAAGCCCAACAAGTTTTTCCTACCCCAAACGGACTCCGTTTTCGAATCCGTTTGAACCAATAGAATTCTCTCTTTTCTCTCCACGCTCCCAACCTCTTATATTCACCTCGTTTTCTCTCTATCCTCTTAAAACTCTAGTGCTCCTATGGCACCGAAACGCCGCCGAATTGAAGAACCACGTGCTGCCCAAGGAGGGAATGAGGCGAATTGCGTCCCTGCAATCGACTTCGCCCCTCTTGAAGCGAATAGGCATGAAAACGATAACCAGGTTGGTCATTTAACAAGTTTAAGTAAAATTCTCTCTTATGAAGTTTAATGCAAAGATTCGAAATAATAGGAAAGGAACCAAGGTTAAACCCCTAGTATAGATGGCCTAAAATACCTTATGGTTACTCTTAAGTAAAGTTATAGGAAAGTAATCTTGCTTTTAAATCATTGTCTTTCCGAAACGATGGTGTTTGTTAATGCGTGAATTCATTGAATAAAGGTTATGTCTCTTTTTATTGGATATACTGCTGGTTTATTGCTAACATGCAGGTACAGCTTCTCCCCCCCTTAGCTAACTCCGTGCTTGCCTGTGTAGCCGGGCGGAGGATCTCGGGGGGGTCACTATATGTAAAATATCCCTATCACGTGCGTTCAAGGCCTATATTTTAAATCCCTTATTTGTGAATTTTTAAATCTATATAATATCCCCTTTTCTTTATGAATCTGTAAAATTTTTTGAAAATTAAATCATACCCTTATGTAAATATATTTCTGTAAGTTTCATAAATTAAAATTATGCTTCTGTTGAACGCATGTGATATTCACATTTTTTTGTGAGTGACCCCCCCGAGCGGAGGATATAGCGAGGCCGGGAGTCAGCCCAGGGCAATCCCCTCCTATGCCACTAGGAATTGGTTTTCACCACCAGGGTGATGTATATATGCTGCCTAGTTCTGTGGGTCCAGGCTAGTGCGGTGACTTAACCCCCACCTCATGAGGAGACGTCCCCTCCGAAGAGCAAGAGGGTTTGGTACAAGCGTCAGTACCTGAGGGGGTGACAGGACGGCTTGGCCCTCATCGGCTGGCTGACGACGAGGGGAGACGGTCCATGAGGTTTACCCAGCTGGTTGAGGCTGGAAGATCGAATTCTAGATCATCGGTGTGGTTGTGGTTGTGGTTGTAGTTATGATTGGATTGTGGTTATGGTTATGGTTATGGTTATGGTTTGGACATGAAGTTTGGATTGGAATATCGGCCCGGTTTCAGGGTCTTTGTAAATATTTTTCACTGTAAGTATGTTTGTTGATTTCAATGTTATGCTAAGGAAGATTTCTTTTAAGGAATCAAGTGTAATTAATTAACAAAGGAATTTGTTTTTAAGTGTTGCACAGTGTGGTAGGACTTAATTAGAAAATAATTGAACGGGTGAGTGTGTGGAAAGTGGGAGAATGGATGCCATGATGGTACCATTCTAAGGATGGGTGGACCCGATCAGTCGGGTAGCTTTCTACTAGTCGTAACTTGCGATACTTAGGGAATAGTAGAGTCCCGAACAAGACTTGTTTTAGGGGACCGAGCCAGCGGCCGTGCCTCATGAAATACGGGGGAAAAAGGCGTTGGCTTCCTTGAACCAAGTGTGGGTCTTGTTCCATCTCCAAGCACATTCCGTGCTGGGGATTAGAATTTCCTTTAGGATGACTATGCTTCCCCTGCGAGATAGAGTTAGGTCCCTCCATTTGCTCGTAACCTCGTACTTCTACGAGATCGAGGTGTCGTCAATCGAAAAATAAAACGAGACTTAACCGCCTATCAAAAGGATTCCCCCGCCCTACGGGTAGGGGTCCTTACACGTGGTATCAGAGCAGGTTTAGACTTGGGAGATTTTATATTGTATTCTCTTGTTGCTCTAGGAATTCTTGTTAAACTAATCTAGTTACGGCTGGATGCAGGAGGACGAGATGGATCCCTATTCTCGCTTCCTGGTATTCCAATGCATGTTCATGACTGCCTGTCGCTCTTCCGAATTTGAGTTCCATGACACTATGATGCACATTGTAGACAAGCTAACCCTTCCTCTTTACACTCGCATCGAAAGAGGATGGAACAGAGCTGAGTATTGGCATCGTCGATCTACCTATTTCTCATTCGAGCTGAGCACGTCGGCAATCTCACCAACGACTTGAGGTGGATCCGATATGCCGAGATGTTGCGGATGGTTCGCATGTTCTGGTTTATTGGCACTCCTCGTAATACCTATGTCACTATCGATGGGAATCGCATGCTGCAAAATCGATGGGTTTATGATAGGGTGACTCAAGTTGTATCCCCTGATAGAGTAGCCTTTACCCGTCTTTCTAGACGAGGTTTACCTCCCCTACCAGAGACTTATCGAGTTCTTGAAACCATGGGAGAACCCCCCTACTTTTTCAATGCTACCACCGCAGATCTCTACTAGGTTCCCTAGAGGACTACCATGTAAATAAATAAGATTGGATTTAGTCCAATCCTTGTAAATGGATTGGTTTACTTGTAAATATTAAAGCTTGGAATAAAAGGTTTTGATTTTCACACTCATTGTCTTATGTGTATTAAACCGCCTAAGTGACATGATTCTAAATTTAGCTTCATATTGATAACTAGGATCGTCAACTTCTTGCTCCCAATGCATTATATACAGATACACAGGAGAAGAAGCTTCTCCTCAAACAAATGCAACCTCCTTCATTTAATGGGGCAGGTTCAAAGATTGAAAGGGATGCAGAAGTTTGGATAGAAGCCATGGACGATTACTTTTCGGCTGCTGGTACAGGAATTGGGAATCAATCCATGCTTTCCAGATTCCGTCTTACCGGGGACGCCAAACTTTGGTGGAAGCAATGGTGCCGAGATAAGGGCGTCACTGAAGATACCCAAACCTGGAGTGACATTAAGCAAGCTGTGAAGGGCCGTTATCTTCCCCCATCTCATGAATCTATTAAGATGAACAAGTTCTTCAGCCTCAAGCACCTTAGCTTAACCTTGGAGGAATACTACTCAAAATTTGTCACACTTGGCAAATATGCTCCACCTATGTCGATCACTCAACAAGTGGCCCGATTTTGCCAAGTGCTGAATGAACCTTTGGATTCTCGCCTTGAAGCAATGAGGCCAACCACCTTGCAAGATGCTCTTACCCAAGCCAAACCTCTAGCTAAAGAAGTAAAGAGTGGTCAAGCAAAGAAGAGAGTCTATCCTGAGTCTAACCCAAGGGGGCGCCTTCATCAGAGGAATTACCAATTGAATTTCTGCCACAACACTATTGGTCAGTACCCCAATAATTTTATCCCCTGCAGTTATGCTAATTCCACTTCAGAATCCTATGGGGACCAAAGGTGCTTTTATTGCAATGAAGTTGGCCACTTTTGGAATGAATGCCCCAAACTTGCAAGACCCTCTCTCAATCCTAGTGTCACTGCTGCTCCACAAGGCGGCCGGGTAGTTCAAGGTCGTGGGATTCCTAATAACCGCCAGGCTGGACAAGGTGGTGGTGGATGTGGTAGAGGTCGTGGAGTGACTGCCCGTGTCTGCTCTATGATTGGTGAGCCGACTTTAGAGATGGAAGAAGAAGAGCAAGCCACCATTCATGCAGCTATAGAACATCAAGGACCTAATCAGCAGTTTTCTGTTATCCAAGCTCCGGCTACTTATGAAGGTAGATCTTTCCAGCTCTTGATTGATTGTGGTAGTACGCATTCATTTCTTTCTCCCAAATGCTTGCGTAAGTTACAGTTAGATCAAAAACCAGCCCAAGCAATGATTGTTGAGTTAGCTAGTGGAAAAGAAGAAGTATCCCGACATTGTGTGGGAGATCTTGAATTTGAATTGGGTGGTGAATCAACCCACGAGTATTTCAGAAGCTTACCATTAGGGATTTATGATGGAATCCTTGGTATGGACTGGTTAATTGCAAACAATGCTGACATTCACTGTACTGAAGGAAGCATCACCTTTAAGAATAGTCAAGGATAGGTAAAACAGGTAAACCCAAATTTCATTTGGTCAAAGCTAATCGCCTTCTTAAGGGAGTGCGCAAGGGCCAACAGATCTTCCTTGTCAAACTCAACAAGGTAGAAGAAAGCAACCCAGATTTAGAATCCTCTTGGCTCCAGGAGTTTTTAGATATCTTTCCAGAGGAACTTACAAAACTACCCCCATCTCGAGAAGTAGATCATGGGATTGAGTTAATCCCTGGGGCTGAATCAGTTTCAAGGAGACCTTACAAAATGTCTCTTCCTGAAGCCATAGAGCTCAAGGAACAACTTAGGCAGCTCATTGAGCAAGGATTCATTCGCCCTAGTAATTCCCCATGGGGAGCGCCTTTTTCAGAGAAAGAAGGATGGCACGCTTCGTCTTTGTATTGACTACCGAGGCCTAAACAAGGTCACTGTCAAAAACAAATACCCCATTCCTTGCATCGACAAACTTCTTGACAGACTTTATGGATCCAAAGTTTTCTCCAAGATGGATTTAAGGTCTGGCTACTATCAAATTAGGATCAAGGAATCAGATATCTCCAAAACCGCTTTCAATACCCGCTATGGCCACTATGAATTTACAATTATGCCATTCGGATTAACCAACCGCCTGATGCAGGATATCTTCCGACCCTACTTGGATGAATTTGTCCTTGTCTTCTTTGATGACATCCTGGTCTATTCTCAGTCAAAAGAGGAACATGAGGAGCATGTACGCAAAGTATTGCAAATACTGTGCGAACATAAGCTCTATGCCAAGAAAAGCAAATGTACCTTCTTCACTTCCCAAATTGAATATCTAGGGTTCATTGTCTCCTCAAAGGGCATCTCAGTAGACCCTGCCAAAGTCAAGGATATATTGGAATGGCCACCCCCTAGGACAGTCAAAGAAATCCGTGGGTTTCTAGGCATCACAGGATGGTATAGGATCTTCATCAAGGATTATGCCAAGAGAGCCGCACCCTTAACTGATCTCCTCAAGAAGGAATGTAAGATAGTATGGTTACCAATCCACCAAATGAGTTTTAGCCAACTTAAGACTATCCTCACCTCAGCACCAGTTCTGAAGCTCCCTGACTTCACCAAAGAGTTTGAGGTTGTCACTGATGCTAGTGGCCTTGCACTTGGTGGTGTCTTAATTCAAGAAGGAAGGCCTGTGGCTTACACTTCTCGTAAGCTTAAATCCTATGAAGTCAATTATGCCACCCATGATTTGGAACTCCTTGCAGTTGTTCATTGTTTCAAGTTATGGAGACACTATCTCCTAGGCCGTAAGTTTCTGCTTGTAACTGACCACCAGAGTTTAAAGTGGATCTTCACCCAGCCCAATCTCAACATGAGGCAAAGGAGGTGGATTGAGATTCTACAAGAGTTAGCAAGTTTCACTTCATGACCCTGATTACCAAAAGCTAGTAAGCCTAGTTCACAAGGAGGCACCCACAGAAAAGGAAAATATATTGATCAAGGGATACACCCTCGATGATGAATGCCTCTACTTTATGCATAGGTTATGTATTCCCAAAGATCTTGCACTGAAGAAGATGATCTTGTATGAAGCTCATGATAGCCCTGTAGAGTAGGACACCCAGGTTATGCAAAAACCTTGAATGCCTTAAGGAGAAGCTACTTTTGGCCTTGAATGAAGAGAGATATCCTTCAATACATCAGACAATGCCTTTCATGTCAAAGGATTAAAGCTGAAAGAATCAAAATGCCCGGGAAAATCCAACCTCTGGACATTCCTCAGATGAAGTGGGAATGTATCAGTATGGATTTTGTCACAAGTCTTCCCACAACACAAGGAGGGTATGATTCTATTTTAGTGGTTGTGGATATGCTTACCAAAGTGACCCATATTATCCCAGTAAAGAAGACATTTAAATCTTCTGATATTGCCCGCCTTTTCATCAAGGAAATCTTTAGGCTTCATGGATTGCCAAAAAGAATAGTCAGTGACCGGGACTCTGACTTCACTTCAAAGTTCTGGACATCATTATTCCAGGCTATTGGAACACAACTTTGTTTCAGTACAGCTTACCACCCAGAAACAGATGGTCAAACTAAGAGAGTTAATCAGGTTATAGAAGACATCCTGAGAGCCTATTGTGGACGTGAACCAAAGAAGTGGATTCAGTATCTCCCTCTAGTCGAATTCTCTTACAATACATCCTATCACCAAAGCATAGGGATGTCACCATTCAAAGCTCTTTATGGTCAGGAATGTTTGTCTCCCTTAAATTTCTCTGACCCCACACTAAAGGTTGAAGCCTCTAGGATGATGCTTCAAGAAATGGAAGAACAAACCAAAGCTATTCGTAAGGATATTAAAGCCGCCCAGGATCGACAGAAGCATTATGCTGATACCAAAAGATCTTAAAGAATTTTCCAGTAAGGAGACAAAGTTTTTCTTCGAGTGTGGCCAAAGAGAAGTTCTTTATCTCTTGGAAAATTTAGGAAGCTGAGTCCAAGGTATTGTGGGCCTTATGAAGTCTTCAAATGTTTGGGAAAACATGCCTACAAACTTCGCCTCCCAACCCACCTCAAAATCCATGATGTATTCCATGTAAGCTTACTAAAGCCATATGTGCCTCATCCTGATCATGTTCTTGATGATGAACAAATTGTAATGCCAACTCAGGGAGTCCTTGAAATGAGACCTAATAGAATCATCGACTCTAGGGAAAGAGTGCTTTGCAATAGAATCCTTAGGGAACATTTAGTGGAATGGAAAGATTACCCTGAGGAGGATGCCACTTGGGAGGAAGAGTCAACCCTCCAAAAGAATTACCCAGAGTTCGTGCCGAGATGAGGACATCTCGAGTTCTTTTAGTAGGGAAGGATGTAATTACCCATTGTAAATAACAATTGACTTGCTTCAGAGTTGAAAAATATAACTTAGTTTGTCATTTTTACGATAAAAAACTTCTATTTTTGGAAAATGAGCCATTTTTGCTTAAAAATTTGTAATTCTGAATCCAAATTTGGAATCTACGTGTAATTTTACGCTTAGAATAGTTTTTTCTGAACTAAAAACGGGCACCCGGAATGGGTTTAATTAAGCTTTTAAGCCTTTAATCTGCGAACTTTCGACCTAAAATAGTAACTATCCAGGCGTCTAATCAACGAATGGAACACGCCCCCATGGTCACCGGGCAAGGCCGAACATTTTCGTCAAAAAAATTTTTGACCCCCCGGGACGACGGCGGCGGGTGGCCGACGTGCGCCCCACCACGGGCGCCGCCCGTGAAAAAAACCGACAATCCACCCGGGACACCCAAGCGTGTGCACGACCTAGACGCACCCTCCAGCACACCCCTACACGTACCCCCTTCTCCCAGAACCCTCTATCCACAGGTGTCGCGCTCTCTCTCTCTTGGGGACACCTCCACCCCCATGTGTCACACTTTCTCTCTCCTCGAGACACCCCCAGGTGTCTCACGCCCACACTCTCTCCCGGACACCTACACCACCCAGGTGTCACCTTCCCGCACCCGAACGTCCACCCTCCAGCACCTATAAAAGGACCCTCCCAGCCCCCTTCTCCAGACAAGCCCCCAGCAAGCCCCTACGCGCAAGCCCTCTCTCAAGCTCTAGGACATGTCCTACACTCTTCTCCCCCCCGTGTGAATAGACTTAAAGTGTGCTTCTCCTCTAACCCTTGCCTCCCTAGATGTACACTCTTCTCAAGAGCTCTCCAAGTTAAGGACACCCTTTCCCCCCCCCCATATGCGGCGACTTAAACTTAGGCTAAGAGGTCGTTCCTACCCATAAGCCCAACAAGCTTTTCCTACCCCAAACGGACCCCATTTTCGAATCCGTTTGAACCAGTAGAATTCTCTCTTTTCTCTCCACGCTCCCAACCTCTTATATTCACCTCATTTTCTCTCTATCCTCTCCACGCTCCCAACCTCTTATATTCACCTCATTTTCTCTCTCTTAAAACTCTAGTGCTCCTATGGCACCGAAACGCCGCCGAATTGAAGAACCACGCGCTGCCCAAGGAGGGAATGAGGCGAATTGCGTCCCTGCAATCGACTTCGCCCCTCTTGAAGCGAATAGGCATGAAAACGATAACCAGGTTGGTCATTTAACAAGTTTAAGTAAAATTCTCTCTTATGAAGTTTAATGCAAAGATTTGAAATAATAGGAAAGGAACCAAGGTTAAACCCCTAGTATAGATGGCCTAAAATACCTTATGGTTACTCTTAAGTAAAGTTATAGGAAAGTAATCTTGCTTTTGAATCATTGTCTTTCCGAAACGATGGTTTTTGTTAATGCGTGAATTCATTGAATAAAGGCTATGTCTCTTTCTATTGGATATACTGCTGGTTTATTGCTAACATGCAGGTACAGCTTCTCCCCCCCTTAGCTAACTCCGTGCTTGCCTGTGTAGCCGGGCGGAGGATATAGCGAGGCCGGGAGTCGGCCCAAGGCAATCCCCTCCTATGCCACTGGGAATTGGTTTTCACCACCAGGGTGATGTATATATGCTGCCTAGTTCTGTGGGTCCAGGCTAGTGCGGTGACTTAACCCCCACCTCATGAGGAGACGTCCCCTCCGAAGAGCGAGAGGGTTTGGTACAAGCGTCAGTACTACCTGAGGGGGTGACAGGATGGCTTGGCCCTCATCGACTGCTGACGACGAGGGGAGACGGTCCGTGATTGAGGCTGGAAGATCGAATTCTAGATCATCGGTGTGGTTGTGGTTGTGGTTGTAGTTATGATTGGATTGTGGTTATGGTTATGGTTATGGTTATGGTTTGGACATGAAGTTTGGATTGGAATATCGGCCCGGTTTCAGGGTCTTTGTAAATATTTTTCACTATAAGTATGTTTGTTGATTTCAATGTTGTGCTAAGGAAGATTTCTTTTAAGGAATCAAGTGTAATTGATTAACAAAGGAATTTGTTTTTAAGTGTTTCACAGTGTGGTAGGACTTAATTAGAAAATAATTGAACGGGTGAGTGTGTGGAAAGTGGGAGAATGGATGCCCTGACGGTACCATTCTAAGGATGGGTGGACCCGATCAGTCGGGTAGCCTTCTACTAGTCGTAACGTGCGATACTTAGGGAATAGTAGAGTCCCAAACAAGACTTGTTTTAGGGGACCGAGCCAGCGGCCGTGCCTCATGAAATACGGGGGAAAAAGGCGTTGGCTTCCTTGAACCAAGTGTGGGTCTTGTTCCATCTCCAAGCACATTCCGTGCTGGGGATTAGAATTTCCTTTAGGATGACTGCTTCCCCTGCGAGATAGAGTTAGGTCCCTCCGTTTGCTCGTAACCTCGTATTTCTACGAGATCGAGGTGTCGTCAATCGAAAAATAACACGAGACTTAACCGCCTATCAAAAGGATTCCCCCGCCCTACGGGTAGGGGTCCTTACATTGATCTCCCAACATCAAGTATGCATAACCTTTTCTCATAATATAATATTCCATCAATTGATTCATACTTTGCAAATGAATCTATTTTCTCTTGTGATATGGATTTCTTTGTATTTCTTTTGAAGAAATAATCTCTTGGGATTTCACTCTTTACCTGTTCTTCCAAACTATTATATAGGACAATGATTGCACTCACTAAAGCAACTTTTGGTTTTGTGCTGAACGCATCGAGCCACTTTGTTTTCTCTTCCTGGTCTGTAAATGGTTTCAAAGTCATGTTTTTGTAAAAATTCTATCCATATTTTTTGCTTTACATTCAATTCCACTTGGCTAAACAAATGCCTCAAATAAGATTGATCAGTTTGCACAATTGAAACTTAACTCCAAGGAGATAATACCTCCATACATGCAATGCATGCACAAGAGCCAATAATTCCAAATTATATGCTGAATAATTTCTCTCATGAGGTTTTAGCTTACATGACTCGAATGCGACTGGATGACCATCTTGTATCAAAACCCCACCAAGCACTATAATACTAGAATCTGTTACAACCAAGAAGGTTTTTACAAGGTCGTGCAATTTAAGCACAGGGGACGTAGTCAATTAATGCTTCAAAATTTGAAAACTCTACTCACATTGTACAGTCCATATGAATATTCTACCCTTCCTCAAAAGGTCCATCATAGAACTTTCTTTGTGGAGAAAAGTCAAAAATGAAGATTCGGTAAAAACCTGCAAGTCCTAGAAATCCATGAACTTCTCTAACAGAAATGGGAGTTGGCCATTCCACAATGGCTGCAATCTTATTAGAATCCATAGAAATACATTCTTTAGATATAATATGTCCCAAGTACTCTACCCTGTCTTTAAAGTATTCATAGTTGGACCTTTTTGCATACAACTTATGCTCTAGTAGAATGTCAAACACTTTCCACAAGTTTTCTTCATGCTCTTGTTTACCTTTGGAAAACAACAATATGTCATCCAAAAACACTAGCACAAAGTCATCCAAGTTCTCCTGAAAAATGTAATTCATCACACACTAAGAAGGAGCAGGCACATTCACTAATCCAAATGGCATCACAACAAATTCATAATGCCAAAAAAACATTCTAAACGTAATCTTTGCTATATCATTGTCTTTGATGCGAATCTGATGATAACCAAATCACATATCAATTTTAGAAAATATGCAACTCCTTGCAAGCCGATCAAAAATCTCTCCCATTCATGGCAATGGGTACTTATTCTTGATCGTTAACTTATTGAGCCCCTTGTAATCAACACACAGCTACATAGTCCCATTCCTCCTCTTTAAAATGAGAACAAGAGCACCCCATGGTGACACACTGTGCTTAATAAATCCTTGCTCAAGCAATTTTTGCAATTGCATTTTCAACTCTTCACTTTCCTTCATAGGTAAACAATAAGGAGCTCTACATACACTCGGGGGGTGCACTATTAAGAAACCCTATGTATTACGTGCGTTCAAGGGGTATTTAAAAAACCCCTTACCTGTGAATTTTTAATGAATAAAATGACCATTTTTTCTTTATGTACTTCTGGATTTTTTTCAAAAATGATTTAAAAAACCCCTTCAGTAAATGTATTTCTATAAATTAACCTTAAATTTTTGAATTAAAAAAACCCCTTCATTTGAACTCACATTGTATACTTACATATTTTTAGGTGAACCCCCTGGAGTACATACAGCTTTTGCACCAGATATGAGCTATATTTAGTGATCTACAAATCTATGCGGAGATAATTCAATCAAATTATCAAGAAACAAATTCTAAAATTCCTTAAGCAAAGGATGATTATCACCCTTTTTCTATTCTTTAAAACTTTCTGTCAACAATTCCACGGCATATACATGGCAACCTTTTCTTGTTGCTTTAACAAGCTACATAGCTCACATCATTCCAAATTCTACATCACATCTTTGACCCTATAAGCAATAATCTTTACCGTCATCTTCAATCATGCAAACCCTCTTCTCATGAAACAATATTCTAGCCTTTCTCGGCACTAACCGATCCATCCCTAAAATGGCATCATACCTTCACAAAGGCAACACATGAAAATCCGCTTTTGACTTGAGGTCACCTATGATGAAAGGAATATTCTTGACACACTCCTTACATGTTTGTTTATTTCCCGAAGCAAGCTCTATCATAAGCTTCTTTTGATAAAATTTAGTTATTCGTAACTGTTTCACCATGTGAGGTGATAGAAAGCTATGGGTGCTTCCCAAGTAAATCAACACATAAAATACACTATTCGCAATGTTGATAGGAATTTTAAGAATTGAAGCTCGGTTTTCGACCTTACGTGCATGAACAATAGCATTGACATGTGCATATTCTTCAATCTCCATGGCCACAGTTGCAGCAACTTTTCCTCTTGCTCTACAAGCATTGTCATTACTTGAAAATCCACCACAAATCTCTTGCACATTAAATTCTCTCTTTTTTCATGATCAAGACGTACTGGGAGTCCCTTTCCATATAACACCTCTTCTAATAATCTACTTGATTCTTCTGCCATCCAAACAGGCAAAAGCTTCCTCATCAACAAGTTGCAAGTACTCACAAAGATAGCACATGCACTCATGTTGCAACCATCCCTCTACCATAGATCCTTCGGGCCTTTCCCTCCAATGCATAAACCCTTCAAGACTCCCATGAATCTTTCAACCCAAAACATCCATCATATGCTTACAACTCTAGAAAGCTCCACCCCCTCAATGACATGGATAAGCACATGGACTTGGATGTCAAAAAAGGATGTAGGCAACACTTTTTCCATCAAGCATAGGAGTTGTATGAACTTCAACCATTTTTGTGGAATCTCCCGAGTGTCTATTTCCTTTGATGTGATCCACTTGGCAATGATAAAACACCAATTGATATCTGACTTCAATTGCAAAGAAGAATCCTATACAGATTTTTGAAGAAGCAATACCTTGTAAGCAACCTCAAAACGCTATATGATATCTTGAATGACATCGGTTATGCATCCATCAATTACAAGGGGAAAAATATGCTGGAAATAGTCTACCTCTCATGTTAGTATCCATACAAACCTTTAGGAAGTTATGCTAGTCATGTGTCTTTAATCCTGAAAGATTG
Organism: Cibotium barometz; assembly: GCF_041138505.1. Taxonomy (NCBI): domain Eukaryota; kingdom Viridiplantae; phylum Streptophyta; class Polypodiopsida; order Cyatheales; family Cibotiaceae; genus Cibotium; species Cibotium barometz. Next base: position 19,392,445 of record NC_141054.1, read on the forward strand.
TTAACCTCAATAGTAAACATGTTTCACAATGATGCACCATATCATGTAGGTGTACATATCACTCTCATCCTATCATTGATCATCCCTATCTTGTCCTTTATTAGTACCAATGGTTCATGGCAGATAAGTTGTCTTTCCTGTTTTAGTACTTACTATAGGCCATAAATATGGTTTATAGTTTTGTTCCTTTAAATCTGCCCTTGCATTTTGACACCCACAAGATGTTTCCAAAGTGACTGTCTAACATTCTTGAAAATATGCATGGGGTCAAGATAATGTGTGATTTTCAATTCTTTCCAATATTCCAAACTATACCATATGGAAATCTTAGGTTTTATCAAATTTTTCCCTCTATCTTTGTGACAATCTTTGTCTTCCTCGTCGCTTGTGAGCTCTGCATTTGGATCTATATAATAGGTATAATTGTCCATTTTCTATACGAGTCCATAGGAGTCATTCGTATAGAGCACGATTCACTTTGAATCCTTCTATTGAAATGTCTTGCTTGTTCTTTCGATCGTCGCAATATGCGTCCTTCCGATAGAAATCTTCTATGTCACAGATGTATATTCTTGTTGAGATTCTTGCTATATTTTTATCTTGTAGCCAATCTCCACATGGTGGACATGACTTGTAACCCTTTGTTCATAGACCTATAAACAATCAAAGTCTTAGTGCAATTGTTATTTCACGTGACTTCAAATCTAAACAAAGTAGTTGCAATCATGTACCTGAAGAATAACCTTAGTTCGGACCTTAAAGCCTCATTTGCCTATAGGCTTGGACATTTCAAGAACTTTTGTCCCTTTCTATAGTTGTTGTAAATATTTGATGAGTGGTTCGAGATCCACACTAATGTCTTTGACTTGTCATTTTCCTACATTGAAATGTTGTATTGAGTTAGAGTTTTCAAGAAGTATAAACATATCGGGTGGATAGAATTTTAGATCATGTTGTTTGTGCATGTACTCGGAATTAGTAAACTCAATATTACATTCTACCTCTTTATGGACATGAATGGTGGTAGGTTGTACTTGATCAGCACCACCGGCCAAGTTGACCACTTGCTTGATCTATGTGAAAATGGATTGATTCCATCGAGACCAGCACCAAGTTTTAAGTGACAGGATTCTTGACTAAATTTTGGCCATGTTCTATCAATGTTCTTGAAAGCTTCAGAGTCAGAAGGAATACGTAGGATCCCATTTGTGCTCACATTCTTTTCCATCCAATCCATAAGCTCTGGCAACTACGAGCTCCGAAATAGGTACTCTATTTGTGGAGACAATGGAAAATGTCTTAGAACCTTATGAGGAATAAGTGTTTCTCCCTCCTTAAAACGTGAAGAACCTCATTTGGGATAGATAATGGAGTTTTAATTCTCTCCACGATACAAAATGCAATCACTGATACAGGCATGGAGCATTTTGTAGTTAAGTCCAAGACTTGCCATCATCTTTCATGCCTTGTTCCTTATTTTGAGAGGTGTTATCAGATAGTAAAATCTTACTAGAAAGTAATTTGACAACAATAACATTTTATTAGGAAAATAAACCTACCCTATCACTTAGCATCCATGTATTATTGTATATGATCCACTTACATTAGTAATGTTGAAACTCATACATTTCTCCAGGAGTAGCGAGCTTGGAGATTCAGAACGAGGAAGGTCATAGATAATTTCGTCATAGAATAACCCTCATAGATCTCTGTGAGTGCTTCTTCTTTAAGATATTTTTCATGAGTATCACCATTATCTGTATTACTCTGAAACAAATCATCAAGAACTCTAGTCATGTAATCAACATCATGCTTTGCATCATCAGATTGCTCTATTTGACATGCGTATTTCTCTCTCTCTCAACCTTTGAAAAGTACTAGGATCTTGTGCTCTAAGAATCCACATACACTTTAAATGAGAGTGACCTTGACGATATAAGGGCACATCCTCTGTAATATAATAGTCTCGAACCTATGATCTAATACAAATTAGATAGTCATAAAGATAAAATAATTCATAATAAGACAAGTCACAACAAATCACGAGCAAACACATTTGCAAAGTCACATCAAATTAAATTTTGACATCATGTACACATGCTATTTCAAATATACTCAAAGTAATAGGACCTTTGGTGCCACAAGATATAATAACTGAAAATTTAAATATACTACTAGAATGTCATGGATCAAAGCCCGTTATACAAAAGACATGTGCATTAAAAATGTTTTAAATACATCTATTCTCTATGTGGAGCTAGCAGGTCGCCTACGCCAATTACCATAATTCACTACCAAGTCCTCACCAGCACGCAACAATCTAATAGCACTAACTTCAATGTATCTAGGTACATCTCTACTCATGTGCACTGGCTCATAACCAGTGTCACAGTCCACAAAAGTACAATTAGTTCTTTGATTTCTCCCTTTACTTACTATTGATTAGCCCTAATATATTTCCTTGAGTGTAAGGTCTACCCCATCGATATACAATCTCTGTGATTCATTATGGATAATGCCTCTTCTAGCGAGAGAGGAATAATTAGCACATAGCCCATATGTGGTCATACTCTTGATGCAGTGAGTAAACTGATGCTATGAACCCCATGAAGAGAAAGGTCCACAAAATGTCATGAGAGTGACCTCAAAGTGAATTGGGACATGCCAATCCTGTGTAATTGAAATACCTCGATCCCCGCCGATGATCATAGATGGTGCAACCACATAGGGAGCACACCATAAGCTAAAAACCTCTCCATCAGTCAAAAGTGATGCACCCAACCACCCATGATAATGCCTACAATTATATGTCTTTATGAGAGGTAGTAGGTGACTGGGTAAGGAATGATTGCTAGACGTCTCAAACCAAGAACCAGGAGGTAATCAGTGTGCACATACCTCCATTTGTAACTGAAAAACAACTTGACTATGGTGCATGAAAGGAAGCATGGTTCGATCAAGCCCATGAAAGACATTATCATCATCAGAAAGATGTACAACTAGATTTGGCCATGATGATTGTACCTATTGGGTTTTGGCGGGACGACATGGGTTTCCATTGCTACCTCTACCCTGCCTACAATCACCAAGCTACACACTATCATCATCGTCGACATCACTATGTTTCAATCCCAGAAGCTGATCGTGCGTTTCTCAGACCCTATTACTCTAGCTTTATGGCCATCATCTTGATTTGCCATTTTAGGTGAGGAGTTACATATCATTTGCCTCAAGTTCATTTTAGGTGAGGAGTTACATATCATTTGCCATTTTAGGTGAGGAGTTACATATCATTTGGCACATCGCGACTGCCTGGAGATCCTTCTTCACCGACATCATGCTATGATGACAAATCATATTCATGTCACATATGGATGTTTGAGCTTCAGATGTTATTGCCTAGCTAGTTTAGACACTTATTCGATGGGGAGGATGTTTGTGCTAGATGGTCTAGATGTTCTACACATGGTGATTTTGTTGAGGATCTATGTGGTTATCTTTACATGGATGGTTCGGCATTGCTTGCATGGGATGATGTATGTGGGGATTTGAGTGAGTGCCCTACATTTGTGAGTAGAGATGACTATATACCTGAGGATGGGTATCATTATGACATGCATTCAATGGATGATGATGTGGATGGTGATGATGATCATCAACACACATGATGATATTAATGTATCACACACACATACACATGATGATAGTGATACATGTGCACATGATGCCACTGACACATATGTACATGATGATGATTATGTATGTGATAGTGAGAGTGAGAGTGATGTGTGTGAGTCAGATCATGTGGGCATGATCTTGATAGGAGGGATGGCAACGAGCACATCGAGCATTACGAGTATCATAAAGCTACCTATCTCTATTCCTAGTGATCATTGGGATACATTAGATGACCATAGTGATGCATTCCATGACTTGATGGGCATTTGACTAGTCATGATCATTCGGCTAGTCATACATCCTTAGTTACACATGGGATTGACACTTCGACACCTTGCTACAAGAGGATGTGGATCCTACATATTATGCTTGTATACAAGATGCAGTGGAGCATGGTTTGAGTTTTCTTGATGAGCCGACAAAGCATGATGTGGATAGAGTGATTACTTGGCTGCTTTTTGTGCTATTTAGTAGATTTCTTTAGAGATGATGTGCCATGTTCATCGAGTCGAGCTCACGGTGTTGTGCCAATTGGGGTACGTCAGCATGTAGCAGATGGAGCTTCATCAACATATCTTTTTGATGGGCAAGGTTATGCCTACCCCATGTCTACTCCATGCGAGTGGAGTCTAAACATACTGGTGAGAGTGACAACTTGGTTTTATGTTTTCGTTTTGTATGATTTCATGGTTGGATGCCCTTGTATCTCATGGGTTCCCAACCCTAGCATGTTCCCATGAAATGGTTGCATTGTACTTACACTAGATTCTTATTATGTGAATGACACTGGCATGACCTTGATTGTGGGTTTAAGTCATTGGATTGGGAATCCAACTCACCAGGTGTGCCAAGTGTTTGTGGCTAGATAGCCACATCCGGATCGGCACCGTTGGGATATCACAGCCAGCAGGAACGGTGCATTTTACTCTATTGAGCCAGCATGCTAGAGCTAGGTGTGCCCACCTACCTTATGTGGTTGGACATTGGGATCATTCACTATGAGAGGTTGTGTGTTGTTGTATGAGAGTATGGACGACTATGTATTTTTGGTGTGAGCAAGAGCTGCAATGGATACCTCTCCTTTTTGCTTTCTCGTTGTTCTCTTTCTTTTGTTTCCTCTATTAGGGCAAGAGCTGCAATGGATACCTCTCCTTTTTGCTTTCTTGTTGTTCTCTTTCTTTTGTTTCCTTTATTAGGGCAAGAAGGCCACTAACACTAATGTTAATAGATTTTGCTTGCATCTTGATTACCTTAACACAATGGTAGGCTAAGTTCAGACTTGAAGTTTCTCAGTCTATCAAATAGTAAAAGGGAGGATACATCAAATTTGGTGGAACATTGCACATGTTCAGTGAGAGAACATTTGATTGGTCAGGATCTACCTATGACAATACTGAAAAAGTTATCTTCGGTATATCAACCCGAGTTTCCCTTGAGAATTAAAACTTGAAGTTGTAGTTTTAGGTGTATTCCTAGAAAGAATTGACATGCTTTCACATTTGGTAGAGGATATGATACAATAGGAGAGTTATATCATGAGTTTTCTAGCTTGGACACTCTCTTGATAAAAATACTTTAAAATCCCTGCACCCACCTGCATTAGTAGCCCCACCCCCACCAACCTCTCTCTCTCTCTTAATGACAACCGACCCGACCGCCTCCCCATCCTCACCTCTCTCTCTCTCTCTCTTGTAATAGAAGATATATTACCAAAATTACTTTACAAATGGCCACATGGCTGCCATGTGATGTTCTAGCTTTCCCTCACTAATTACTCCAAACCATAGGTGTAGCTCGAAGGACCCTCATCCAATATATAGCCGTGTCAACTCTCTCTCTATATATATATATCTCTCAATATCCCACCAAGTCGCACACCATCCCCACCCCACCCTACCCCACACCCCTCACCTCCTCCTCCTCCTCCTCCTACAACAATTATATTTGTCGTAGCCAATCAAATTATATCATGGGTGTCCTGGGGTGACTTGGACAAATATAATTGATTGGCTACAACAATTATATTTGTCATAGCCAATCAATTATATTTTTCATAGCCAATCAAAGTATATCATGGGTGTCCTGGGGTGACTTGGACACTCTCTTGATAGGAACACTTTCAGAGGACATTTATACCAAAAATGTTCAAATATGTGATAGTTTTGTGGTTCTTAGAGACAGAATGTATTTGTATCCCTCACATTAAAGGAATTAGCCATCCTAATAGGATAGGAAATTTGATTCGCTATATACAATAATTGTATTTGTGATGTCAAATTATCTGATTCCTCAGTAGTTTGATTGAGAGATTGTTGTGTTCCTCATGACTCTGGTTTGAGTTGGTCTATTTTTAGTTCCACTAAGAGAGTTGAAGGGACTTTGGTTGTAGATTTAGTCAGTTCATATGGCAGAGTTATAAGTGGAAAGTGCATGAATGGTGAACTAGATTATGGAGTTAGTTGTCAAAGGTAGTTTCAATACTACGAATATCTTTGACTTGGGAGCAAGTTTGCTAGTTTACAACATAGGTTTCCCAGTTTTATTTCTTAGACAGATTTTACATACGTACCTAGCACTAATCTTTAAGATTAGAGGTCTAATCTAGCAAGAGTTAAGGGAGACCTAGGATCAAAGGAAGTAGGTTGATACATGCAACTAAGGATCATGGGTTAATAAACTGACCAAACCATTATTTATAACAGCAATAGCTAGTATATAGGTGACACTTGGATTATTATTGTTCATAGAGAGTATGATTGGACTAGGATTACCATCAGCAACATGATTGGATTCAATGGACTATGGATGGTCATGGTGAGGGATGGTGTACCTAGACTAAGGTGTGTTAGTAAACTACCACTTAGCTGGAGTTAGTTTATAAGGGGTCTAAGGTTAAGGCTTTAGATAATAAGTACCCTAAGGTTTAATGGTCAAGGGTCTTGGAGTCTTGACGAGGGATATGAGGGCCTAGTTTGACCTAACAACTAAGTCTCATGGGTTAATAAATTGACCAAACAATTATTTATAACAGTAATTACTAGTACATAAGTGAGACTTAGGTTATTATTGTTCATAGAGAATTTTCTATGGATCAATATGAAAAAGAGGCTCAAGTAGATAAAGGGAATCTTCTAATTTTGTAGAGTAGGATCAATGTTTTAAAACAAATGAGGATACAAATGTATATATATATATATATATATATATATATATATATATATATATATATATATATATATATATGAAATGTCAACAAATGATGTAGATAACTATCAAGTTAGAATCTGAGATGTCATGGAGAATTTGTATGCTGGTTATATTTAAAATTTTGAATACATCATTGATATTACGTGCTACCTAGCCTTACCTTCAACACAGAAAGTGGATCCAGAGAAGGGGAATTTGGAGCAGGCATATCCGGAGGAACTGAATACAAAAAGCATACAAAAATAGCAACAATAACAACATGCTATTGTTTAGGCCAGCAGACTATAAATAAAGGCAAACAGAGCCGAATGAAAGTTTTCAGAAACTTCTAACTGTGTATAATTTTTAAAGAACAAGCTCGTGCTTTTCATCAAAATTCAAAGTAGTTCAAGAGAGAAGCTGAAACTCTGAGGATTTTGAATCAAGAACTTAAAAAGATCAATGCTAAGATTAAAGATCAATGAATTCTTGATTTGGTAAGAATTACAAAGCTAAAAGAAAGAATTACTTCTTTCCAGGGAATTGAGAGATGTTATTAGAGTGGAGATTAATGTAGCAACATAGACATAAATGTAACAAGAAAGAAGAGATAGGTGGAAGCATAACACTAAAAAAAAAAAGTGATATTAAATGAATAAATTAATGACGATCATCACTTGTAAATAGATGTGAAACAAAAAAACTAATTCACAGAAACCTGCTAGTTCATGGATTAGCAGTTCACAAAATAACATTTCACGAATTGCTAGTTCTTAATTAAGGATTATCATACCATTGGTAAAATAGGTACACCATAGGAGTTGGCACGACATAAATTAAGGATTGTCAGACTAGCGGTAAGATAAGTATACCATAGGAGTTGGCACAACTCGAATTACTATAATTCTAAGCTGAAATTTTGAAATGTGAAACACAAGTCGTTGCATGGCATGAAACATAGTTCACAATGTGAACCTCATTCTAGTACTTCACGACGTGAACTGTAGTTTGCTGGTTCACAAGGATTTGCTATTGCACGATGAGAAAAGTCACTTCAATAGAAAACCAACGGTTGGAGTTGTGATTTAGCCTGTTGAAACACATTCTTATGCACTTGAGGTCAGGGAAACTCATTGGAGATGACCTTACCCCTCACGACAATGCATCTAATCACCTAGTTCTTCCTACCAAAGAAGTATTAGTTCAGGTCGCTCAAGCACTCAATTGAGTGTTGTAGCTTGGAGAAATCTGACCACCATAGAAACAAGTAGTGAGGAATCCATGGAAGAAGGGCTAAGATTCTCTAGCCTTGGAGAGGAAGAAAAATCATCTTCGCCTGTGAGATCCAATGTAATCTTTGATATGGCCATAGGGATTTTTTGGTCTCCAGTACGGCACGGAAGATGAAGCATAATCTGCAGGCACGAGCTTGTCAACAAGCACAGGACACAGTCTAAGATCGGATTTACCAACCCAACCTTCTAGCCCCAAGAATACTAACAAAGTGAGGATTAATGGGATGACTTATAGGGTTAGGAGGGATAAGGAAAATTCTTCCAAGATAGGTCAAGTCTTCTTCCCCACATTAGAGGAAGTGGAAATGGACTTGAAGATGGTTGAAGCTGAGCAACAATTACGTCTAATGAGCTTAAGAAAACAAGAGTTGATACGCGAAGAAGGAGGGCAGAATAGAGGGAAATGGAGAATTTGTTTAACCACATGGCAAAGAACTAGAAACATCTAGAAATTCCATTGATAGCATGTGGATGGGGATGAGAGAAGGGGGAATACCAACCCTAGAACCCATCAATGAGAAACCAAAGGTTGATGAAAGCCTTGAAACACTAGAAGAGGTGGAAATTTTACCTAGGGCATCTGAGAAGAAGATGATCTCTACACAAGAGAGTATATACAAGAAATGATCAATGATCCCACATTAATGATCAAGAGCATGGAACTCCTAATCCAACAAAGGCAGGCTGAGGCCACTAGCAACAATGAGCTAGGTAATGAGGAATTACTCGGACCCAACCATAGACCCTAATTGAATAGAAGAACCGATGCAGGAAGACGACAAGGTCTAGGTAGGGGTAGCTCCTCGAAGGCCAATTGTGGATCCTAACACAGATCTAATTGAATAGAAGAACCGATGCAGGAAGACGACAAGGTCTAGGTAGGGGGTAGCTCCTCGAAGGCCAATTGTGGATCCTAACACAGATCTAATTGAATAAAAGAACCGATGCAGGAAGACGACAAGGTCTAGGTAGGGGGTAGCTCCTCGAAGGCCAATTGTGGATCCTAACACAGATCTAATTGAATAGAAGAACCGATGCAGGAAGACGACAAGGTCTAGGTAGGGGGTAGCTCCTCGAAGGCCAATTGTGGATCCTAACACAGATCTAAATACGGTCACAAGAGCGGATTTGCTAAATATGGCTACTGAAATGGGGAGAGGCATTGTTAGGGAACTAGGCACTGCCCTAGAATCTAGACCATCCCAGATGAAGCCACACATCATTTCAAAGCTTGTGCAAAAGTTTTCAGGAGATAGGGACCCAATCCAACACATAGAGGTCTTTGAGTCTACCTATGAAACTTGTGGGCCAGTGAGTGATGTAACCATGATACATGCTTTTTCTCTTACCCTAGAAGTGAAGGCCCACCAATGGTATCAAACCCTAAATCCTAAGGATAAATTCAATTTCACTCGGCTTAAGAATGTGTTCATACCGAGCTTTGCTCGAAGTGGTGACAACAGATGGAGTCATGTGGCACAACTCCACAACATCAAACAAAAAGACAATGAGTCCATGATGCAAGATTATGTTTCTCGGCTCAAACACTTGAACTCAAGATGTAAAGTGAGGAAAAGGCTAACTGATGATCAATTATTACCCTGTTTCTAGAGAGGAGTCCGAGATCATAAGATTCATGATTATCTTGTGTTGGCCTAACTGACCACTCTAGATATGTGATGTAAGTTGGTGATTGAATATGAGGATAACATGCTTGAGCTATCTCACAACCGAAAGACACCATGTCAGCTTTGCTAGTGGCAACATCACAAGTATCTAGTCATCAGGAAGAACGTAGGAACCAAGAGCAAGCAAGTTGGCAACATGACAGTTGAGGAGCTTAGTAATGCTATCTTGGAGAAATTAAAGGTCAAGGATTGGAGAGAAGCATCAGGGAATACTCGTCTCTTACCCCATAGGGAGAGTTAATTTGATGTTCAATTTGCAAACAAAATCATACGAGCACTGAATTCCCTCACTTAAGACCAAGGCAACTACTCTATTGTTCTCATTGTCAAAGATTAGGGAGCCATGATACTACCATGTGCAGATATCCGAGGATTCAACCTCTAGCACAACTACGAGCTCCCCACCAGAGTGCTAGCCTTACCAACCCCACCCATGCAAACCAATGTGGCTGTAGGATAGCCGAATACCTCCTACTCACCAAGAGGGATGTTCAAAATGCAGGACATGTCGTGCCAAAATCAATCAGGTATTGATTGAGGAGCCCTTGGAAGAAGGAGAAGTCATGTTGTGTGTGGTAGAAGTCAATAACGACTACTACTACAAGGAACCCAAAGATATCACACTGGAGTACTATGTCTTACAAAACAGCACGCCATTACCACCAGTGTTTTAAACCACGGTACACTGGAAAGGAAAAGACATAAACTCAACTATGAGAAGGGAATGATATAGTGTTTCCATTGTAATGGACCTCATCAAGTAGCGGAGTGTCCTCTAAAGAATGTGGCTAATGCTAGCCCAACCAATCGCATTACAAACCAATGCCATGCCAACACTTGCATGTGTTAAGTGTAGTGTTGATCATCTGATCAAGGATTGCCCATATCGCATCAATGGCTCTGCTTCTACAAAACAGCACGCCATTACCAGTGTTTTAAACCACGGTACACTGGAAAGGAAAAGACAACTCAACTATGAGAAGGGGATGATCAAGGATTGCCCATATCGCATCAATGGCTCTGCTTCTACAAAACAGCACCCCATTACCAGTGTTTTAAACCACGGTACACTGGAAAGGAAAAGACATAAACTCAACTATGAGAAGGGGATGATACAGTGTTGTAATGGACCTCATCAAGTAGCGGGGTGTCCTCTAAAGAATGTGGCTAATGCTAGCCCAACCAATCGCATTACAAACCAATGCCATGCCAACACTTGCATGTGTTAAGTGTAGTGTTGATCATCTGATCAAGGATTTCCCATATCACATCAATGGCTCTGCTTCTACTTCTAACCACACCACCATGAGGACTATTAGTGTGCAGCCTGGAAACATCATGCCACTGAATGTCCTGACATGCGCACAAGCGAAACAAATGGAAAAAGGGAAGAACCCAGGAGGTGTTACAACCTTTATGATAGGAAGAAGGAGAAGAGTGAAAAAAGTGCACAAGGGTGATACTATGGTCATAATTCAGGATGGATGAGAGGAAGATACCATTGACACCGGATCCACCCAATCAAAAGGAGGAGATAATGAGCATGCCCAAGAAACTCCAAGGGAGAGACCACCAACCCCTAAGGGGATTGGAGAATATCCAAATGCTAAAGAGGAAATAATGAAGCTTGGGGAAGCTAAGGCCCTTTTTGAGAAATGTCAACGCAGCCATGAAGCCAAATTGAGGTCTAACAAGGCTAAGGATACAATGAGTTGTTTAAAGAAAGGATGTTGGATGTGCCTACTCTAATTCTAGAAGAGTTTGAAGAAGATACTCATAGTGACCTCATGGAAAGAATGTTTGAGGAGGTAAATCAAGATTTGTCAATCCATTCTTTCCTGAGGGTCTAATATGCGACAAACACGTGGAATGAGCCCTCACTTGCCAGAGAACCTAGAGACATAGTTAGTCTCGCATCAATATTATCCACAACTGACAAAATGCCACTTGGACCATTGCTACACAACACGCCGGCTTTGTGGGAAGATGTGAAGGACTGGGTAGAGGGAAGATTGAACCCAATGTCTAATACAAGGGAAAGCCAATCACCTCTGGCAGAGAAAAACCTAGTACATGAGGAAGGAGGAACACCCAAATTTGTCAAAATACCTGTCAACCAACCGAGCTGGTATTATGAGAGTGATGATATAAATGGGTACCAAGCACTACTATCTTGGATGGAGGTGTGGGTGTGAGCATTATTACCAAACAATGTTAGGAAAACTAGGGAAAACTAAAGTTGGAAAGAGCGGACCTAATCGTCGAGATTGCAGATGGAACATCCTCAAGACCAATGGGCTATTGAAAAACGTTAGGCTTAAGGCATTTTCGTTCCTCTACCATCATACATTTCTCATATTGGACTTTCTGTGCCAACCAGATTCATATGACATTATCTTGGGCCGACCCTTCATGAGGGAAGCCAAATTGGTGCATGATTTGGCATTAGATCAAGTGTATGTTCAAAAGGATTCACAAATACTGAAAATCAATATCCATACATGGAAGGCACACCCCATGCAAGGGTAATTGTTTGGAAATGATTCAGTCACCACAGAACTAACTACATCCTTACAAGTCTACCAACCAGTTGAGGAGAATTCATGAGAAGAGGAACAGGCCAAAATGTACATGTCACTTCCACCTCCAATTTTAGTGAAAAGTGGATGCATTTGGTAGCCACTATAGATGTGTTATCTCCCAGAGGAACCCAGTACATTGAATTGGGAAAAATTCCCACCACCTCAATGCACATAGTAGATTTGCAACTAAGAGAAGAGAAAACAGAAGATAAAGCCTCCAGCACAGAAGGGTCAGGATTGCAAGGTCGCAAACAGCACCCAACGCCTCAAGAATTGGCACAAAAAAAAAAAGATATATATTTCTTGATGAAATGCCATATTACGTAGTAGACCCAAGGACATCGAGTGGCTAAGATATCTGAAAGTCACTAAGGTGCATGTGGAGTTTTCTAAGAACTGGGGTGAGGAATTGAGTAAGATAACCTTGGTAGGAAAACAAGAGGAGAAAGCCACACCTCAAGAGCTTGATACGCCTTAACTCACCAAGGCACGATGAAGAAAACGAAATAAGACTCTAGCTGAACCCGAGTGAGAGGCAAAAAAGGTGATGGCTAGGACAGAAGATGATGAGGATCACAAGCCAGGCCTACTCTGAGTGGCGAACCATTTCAAAATTACACCATTGACAAATGAAAAGTGGTCCAATTGATGGCCAAAAGAGTGAAGGAAAATGGCCAATCCACGTCTTACGACCAGCGGAAGTTAAGGAGGTAGACATCGCAAAGCCAAGGGAGGATACCGAATGTGTGTACATTACTAAGGACTTAATTACTGCTCAAAAAGAAGAACTCATTGCTCTCCTCAAAGAGTTCAAGGATTGTTTTGCTTGGAAATACATGGAAATGAAGGGAGTATCACCCGAGGTGGTTCAACACACTATTCCAATCATGGAAGGATCAAGACCATCTAAGCAAAAACCATCCAAGCAAAAACCATATCAGATGAATCCAAAATATGCAGCAATTGTAAAGGAGAAAATTGATAAACTTATTGTTGTGGATTTCCTCCCACGAGCATTGTCACACCGCCGCGTTGCACTACGTGTCCTCGTCCCTCCTCTCACCTCACTTCACTCACACACACTCACTAGCATGCATTAGGGAGAGAGATTAGCAAGAGCAAGACTCAATTGCACAATGGGAGAGTATGTTGTATTATGAGAGAAATTCACTTATATACATGGCCATAAGTGTTCACACTCACTTAAATTGTGGCCGGCCAGGCACTTTAGGCTCATAAGAGGCCTAATGCTATTATAATGACTACTCTCATAATATATCCATGAAGTACATCACTTAGGAATTCATCCTAACTTGCTACCACATGCTCTTGAAGTAGGAATCACCATAAATACTCCGTCATACCATTACGGGCGCCCGTCCAAGTTGTAGCTTTGGACACTATTGCTTTATATCTTGAATGTATGACCCTTTGGTGTATCTACCATGACTCGTTGATGTAAGATAATGGTGGTAGCTCTTGTTAATCTTAGAATTGGATTAACATTTTTCCCTTCCTAATGATCGCATCCACGTGATCGCGTTGAAGACCTTTGTGTGGGGAGAATGAACAAGCTTTGTTGATGGCTTTGATGTTAAATGATGTTCAATGCCAGAAGGAATAAGAAAAGCTAGTTAATGAATGAAGAGGTTAGTTGTGTATTGGGAATTTCTAACGGGGTGGTGGGTTTTTGCGAATGATTGTATTTTTATATTTGTGTGAGCTCTTTTTTTTCTTTTTTTCTTTTTTTGGCTCACTTTGTTTTTGGCAATCATCGGCAAGGTTACATGTGATTTTTGTTAGTGGAAACACTAAGAGATGTTAATAATGGGAGAGGAGAGAAGAATCCGGAGGAACGTAATCTTCATCTGAATGAGATGATGATTCCCAGTTCCTCATTTGATTCATTGAAGCAACATTCATCATTTGAAGTAATTGGCTTGTGACGATGTCCCTTTATGTGGCAGGATTCTTGTCAAATATTGTTAAGTAGGACCTAATCCTTTCTTCTTCTGTCCATGTGCTTTTTATGTTTTTATGCATATTTAAGTGCTCTTATGAAGCAGATTTACATGAAGTACAAGAATTGAGTCATATAGACTCTTATTGAACTGCTCTATGTTAAAGTACCCACTTGTTGGTAAGGATTGAAAGAATTATGTCAACTTACGAGGCTAATATAGATATCTTTACTAAGGATTAAAGATTATTTTTTTGTGAAGTAATTAGCTTGTGATGATGTCCCTTTGTGTGACATTCATCATTTGAAGTAATTGGCTTGTGATGATGTCTCTTTGTGTGGCTAGGATTCTTGTCAAATGTTGTTAAGTAGAACCTAATCCTTTCTTCTTCTGTCCATGTGCTTTTTATGTTTTTATGCATATTTAAGTGCTCTTATGAAGCAGATTTACATAAAGTACAAGAATTGAGACATATAGACTCTTATTGAACTGCTATGTATTGAAGTAGCCACTTGTTTGGTAAGGATTGAAAGAATTACGTCGACTTGCGAGGCTAATATAGATATCTTCACTAAGAATTGAAGATTATTTATTTGTGAAGTTGGTGGTGTTGTTTGGAGAGGCTTGTAATTTGAAGAAAAATTATAGGCGATGGGTTGTACCATATTGACCAGGCTTTCACCCACCATGGCCCCCCCATCCAGAGATGTACCTGGAAGTTGTCGATGGTGAGGCTTTGGTGCAAACGTTCTCCAGTCCATGAGTATGGATATGTACTCATGGAGCATATACTACATTAATTTAGCCAAAAGAATAGTAAGCACTAAGCTTAGCAAATATATAGTGGCTATTGTGTGATATGTATGGCTTAATCCATGATGAGGCTTAAATTGTGAAAGTACAGGTTCTTAAGCCATGAGATGGAACTCCTTGAATTATAATTATGTGAGATGGAATTCCGTGAATTTACAGGTTTTGACCTCGAGGGTTTTTTTTATTTTTTATTTTTAAATCGATCATCTAGGTCATGATTTACAAGCAACAGCTTCTTGTGCGCTCATTTCTCACTTCCAAAGGAGTGATAAGAGCATTGTTATTTTGTTCTTGATGTGATCCTAAGTCTCCATATTTGTTCTTGAATTTGTTGCTGAAATGATGTCGAGGCAGTAGGGAAGACTGCTTATTGATTGAATTTGTTGCTAAAATGATGTCAAGGCAGTAGGGAAGACTGCTGGTTGATTAATTGAACAGACAAGCTCTTGTGTTGGTGTTGAATCCACGAGAGTGTTTGAGTGAGTCATCCATCTTTGACGAACATAGTAATTTGGTGGCCAATGTGCTTGGTGTTGAGGATTTCTTCTTTGTGCAAGCTCAGGGGACTTTGTGATGTGCTTGGGGACCCAAGATTTGGTATTTTTTTGATAGTACCCTTGTGCTTGCAGTAGTGTCTTTGGTACCCACACTTGTTGCATTGGTGGAGTTCTTTGAGGAACTCGCATAGGCTTTTGTGGACGGTGTTGTGGAGTACTCTTCTTCTTCCTTGGCCTTCGAATGCTACGTTGTGGAAGAGGTTTTGACTATTGAGACACCCAAATTTGATTAGCACCTTCATAGTAGCCTTGAGCTACTTGTAGCTACTTCTCCACCCACATTATGATACTATTAAGATATCGTGATTGTGGGAGTCTTGGTGGGGTCTTCTTTAGGGTTGATGTGGAAGATTTGGGACATTCCTTAACTTTGGATGCTGCTAAGGCTATGGGTTTGAGACTCATGGGCATTGTTGATGATGATGAGGTTAGAGTCTATGGTGGAGTGGCTGTCGACAAGGCCTTTGAGCATGTGGTTGTCTCCTTTATTGAGGTTTGTTGATGAAAATGCATAGGCTTTGGGGTCTTTCCTTTGAGTTTTTTCTTAGAGATAGATGGTTTGGCTATGGGAAATTCTTCAGGAATAGCTACTGCTGATTGCGAGGTTTTGGCATCGAACTTCGTAGGTGAGGCTAGGGTTGAAGGAGTAGAGGCTTTATCGGAGTTGGTTGTTGATGCAGATGGTAGGTCATTGTATAGAGGAGCTTTGGTGGAAGAGGCTTATATTCTTTTGCATTCAACATCATAGATATCCATTAAAGTTGGATCCTCTTCCTGGCAGTATGGTATTGTCAACTTTTTGTCGTTGACCATCATGGGATGACTCTATCGCTAGCAAAGCACAATGGTGCTTGGGCAGCAACAATCCATTTATGCCCCAAGATTAAATCTACTTCCAACACATACTCAACCACAAAAAACTTGCAAGTGAGGGGGTTAGTTTCAATATCCATCGTATGTTCAAAGTACCCCAAACATGGCATGTTCAAGTCATGTGTAAAGGTCATCCTTTCAGGATGTGCCATGAAATCCAACCATACCATGATAGAATCTTCCAAAGGAACCATGGATGTTTTGGTTATTGACTCCGTTTCGAATCCGATTTCTGTTTCATATTCCCATTCACTTTCATTCTCTGTTTGGGTCTCAGCTTTTTCAAGACTACCCAATGCCTACAATGGCACACTTGGCCCTCTGACGATTCTTAATGAGGGCTATTTGGAAACTTGTGAATCCTCACACAGTCCTGTTTTATGTAGTTCATTATGTCCTTGTATAACTCAGGTTGAGCCATTAAAGGTGCAAGTGTTGATGTGATGCTGGCTTTATCATCATGAGAGAAGAGCATTCCTCCGAATGAGGTTTTGAGAGATTATTTTAATCTTGTAAGGAAATTATCGAATTCCTCATGTGCTTTCTCAAACCTATAATTCATACAATCTGTCTCAAATGACTCTTCTGTAGAGAGTATAACTTCCTCACGTGATGCAAGTGTTGATGTGAAGCTGGATTTATCATGAGAGAAGAGCATTCCTCCGAATAAGGTTTTGAGAGACTATTTTAATCTTGGAAGGAAATTATCGAATTCCTCACGTGCTTTCTCAAACCTATAATTCATACAATCTATCTCAAATGACTCTTCTATAGAGAGTATATCTTCCTCTTGAAAGGGAAAGCGGTACGCATCTAGGCTTTGTATTTTGGTTGCTATTTTAGGATTGGCATTATGAGGCTCAATCACAACCGATGACCCTGTGAGACATTCAACCAAGCTAAGCATACTCTCCTGAGCTTGCTTTTTGCATTCTGCATATGTCATGTGATCATTATTATCCATTTGGGGTGGTTGGGTGGGTTCTAGTTTTTTGATTGGTTTATGTGGTGCACTAAGCAAAGAGTAAGAACTTGTTTCATCCTCAGTGATGTACTAGAACTTGTTTCATTCTCCGACTTTCTTTGGTTTGTCAGTTTTTCATTATGTTTACCCATGTAATGAGATCAAATTTTCTTTTAGGTTTTTGTATTCCGTGTCACACATATGGGCATCGAGGTTTGTGTGGTGGTATTTGAGATGGATGCTTCTGCATCATGTATAGCTTTTGCCTCTTTGGTGTGTATGTCCCCTTTTGGATTTATGTCCTGTATAGACTCCTTTTCCTGTCTTTTAATTCGACCTTGGTTTTGATTGTTTTTTGTCCCTTGTCTTTCTTGGTTTTAGAAGGTTTTGCTCCTTCTTTTGGGTTCTGTTTTGAAGCATGTTCTTCTACCCATGTTGAGGTATTGTCTTTTGCATTCTTTTTGACTATTTGTCATACCTTGGCTTGTAAACGTGTAAGCACATTCAATGGCACTGTGGCCAGTTGCCCATTTTGTACACTGAAGATGTTACGAGTTGTATTTTTATGAGACAAGTTGCATTGAAGCAACTCGTCTTGGGCAATCTTGGAACATGTGATCAATGCCACATCATTCACACATTGGTCGCAAGGTGTCAGTGACTATGGGCATGGAAGTATTCTAATCTAAACAGTCTGCCACCTTGTGAGGTCCACAAATATAATAGAAACACTAAAGTGTCTCATTAACTGCTTATTGAGTAGTTTCTACCCTTTGGACTGTTTCTATTTGGTACACGGGAGATGGAGGTTTTGAGTCCATTGTGGATGAAGCGGGACACTTTTTACTATTGTGGTCAAAGGTTTTATAATATATGCAGTATAGAAGAACAGGTGCCTTGTATGCACAATGAGGATTGGGATGGTCGTAATGATTTCATTCAACACAAGTCATTTTGCTCCTCACTATTAGAGGTATTCAGGATGTCTGGTTTTGAAGGTTTTCATCTTGTCTTATAGATGTCTGCTGTAATGTTTTAAGCAAGGCTGCATAAAATTCTGGGAATGTCAATTCCAAGATCGATCTTTCTTTTGCCATTGCTTCACTTGGTTGCATGATCATCTTCTAGCATGTTGTCATCTAAATGTATTGCTTCTTTATAACATTGATCGAATGTTTCCGGATTGGATACAATAATCAAGTTATGTAAGCTTTTATTCTGTAAGCCCATCATGAAACAACTCTTCAATTGAACATCGTTTAATTTTTCCCATGACTCACAACGTGAGTTTGAGAGTTTTATCTTTTAAAGGATAAAATCTGTAATGGATTCATTTGGTTGACGCTCAATTGAATAGAGTTCTGTTGTTGCACTCCACCGATCACCTTGTCTAGAAAAGCCATGTATAAAGAAAGGCTGATTTCAAGGTTTTGAAGTTGGTCTTGATCGCCGGCATTAATGTGATGAACCATCGACTAGCTTTTCCCTCTAAGCATAAGTTCCACGCATGTACCTTAGTGGGGCAGTTGGGATTTCCAAAGGCTTCATATCTCTATTCAAACATTTGAATGAATTGAACAGGGTATGTTGTTCCGTCATATTTGCCCACCATAATTTTAGAAATTTTTACGACCGTATTTCTATATGAATCATTAAGGCCGTATGTGAGTGCTCTTGTTATTGTTGGGAGAGACTCGATGAGTCCTTGGGTCACCCCCTTCCTAGACTAGTTAGTATGTCCAAGGTGTGAGCATCCAGGAAAGGGTTGGTGCTTATAGGACTTGCGAGAATGTTAGGCAAGGGACCTAAGCTCGGTGGGATCAAAATCATAGGGGGTGTAAAACCCAATAATACGCTTGTTTTATAGGCATGGCCAATGGAATTGGGAGGTGAATTTGCGGCATAGATCTTAATGGCTTGAAGATGTCAGCCACCATTGGGTTCAGTTGTGTGATCGTTGGGGCAATCTCTCTATCATGGTCATATTAGAGTGTGCTTAAATGCTCCTTAATGAGAAAACACTTTTTTTTGGCTTTTTATACTTTCCCACAGCCTCAAGAGACTTGGCGTACTCTTCGTTGGATCAAACGGATGTCCATTCGCCCAAAATAGCTTAGGCGCTATACGCACATAAATCTCTTAGAGATATTTTTTCGAAAAAGGCGTATGCTAGGAACTTCCGAGATGGAAGAGGAGCTCCTAAAACATATTTTCCATCATTGTCTCAAGACAAAAAAATTTCCCAAGAATTTTTTTCCTGTTTCGTGGCACGTTTTTTAGGGTGTTCCAAAAGGAATTTTGAAAAACTCTGTATGAGGGAGTTATAGTAATTTTGGAGTGCTACAACTTTGTTTCCCTTAGTCGTCCGTGATTTTGTCGTTTAGACTCTCAAAAAGTAGCCCAAATATGGTTCGTAGTCGTTTTCACGACGCTATTTTTACGATTTTTCGTGGGTTTTGGGCTGTTTTTTGCCTCGATTTCCGGGTCGAAGTTTGAGGCTACTGGTCAAAAGCCAAAATGATCGATTTTGACTTCGGACGACCAAAATCCAAAGTTGTTGAGCTTAATGTCAGCTTTTTGATGAGCCCTAAAGCGCTTTCAATCGGATATATGGTTTAGGAGATACGAGCCTCCAAACAGGGATGTTTTTTAGAGTTTTTTTTTAAGCCACGTGGAACTATGGTGTTTCATGCCATGAAACGGTTTTCACGCATGAATCGGACTTCAGGTGGAAATTAAATTTTGATTTTATTATTATTATATTATTTTTTACCACGTGAAACTCGTGTTTCACGAGTGAACCGGACTTTCGCGGGAATTAAATTTTAAAACTTTTTTTTGAGTCTAGTGGAAAATACGAATCTCCCTTTTTGGGAGGAAATATTTTTTGAATTTAAAATGAAAGGAATATGGGAATTTTTCCAAAAAAGGTAAAGTGGAATCAAAAAAGTCAACCTTTGACACCACTTACACCCTTGATAAATAACCCCCAAAATGGACAAATTGACAACTCATGAGCATCTTCTCTTTGAATGCTCATTAGCTTTAATGAGTTATGTAAAAAAGTGATTAAGAATTAATCTTTTTACTAATCTCTCTCTTTTACACTAATTAAAGACTCTAATCAACCACTAATCTCTCATTAATTCACACAATTGAGCACGTCATTGGATAGAGCACGAAAAAACTAATCTTTGTGCATCAACAATTGTGTAAAGTAATCTAAATTAAGAGATTAATTAGACTCTTAATTATGATCTCCTCTTTTAAGTCAAAATTAAGCAAAGAGACTCAAATTTCTTCAATTGATAAAAAAATTGATGTGATTAGGTATTTTGATGTGATTAGGTATTTTGATGCATCTAGATGCTCTCAAACCACTCAAAAACCCCAATTTCGACTACCCATATGATCCATTTAAACCCCAATTAACACATTTCCTAATTTTTTGGCCTCTTGAACAAGATTAATCACCCTTAATGACAAAAACCAATCCATTAAGAGAAATTAGTCAAATTCAAGGATTTTTTGATGGTTTAAATAAATTTTTTGAAAGATTAAGCTACTCCTAATGCTTGAAATTTTTAAAGATTAAGCTATTCCTAATGCTTGCTAACACTCTAATCCAAACAATTTTAGCAAAAAACACACAATTAAACTAGAATTAATGATCTTAGATCTATCTTTAAACTAAAGAGAGCTAACATTCACTAAAAATTACATTCTATTGCATTGTTTGATGCAATGGATGCAAACTAAGTCTAATACAACTATGTGCAAGCCCTAAGAGCATGAAAAACCACAAAAACAACAAATTAATCTATTAAGCAAAAAACATTCTTTTCAAAAACAAAAAAGAGAGCTATTCTACACCAAATCTCACACAAATCACCATCAAATCCATATCTTTTTCTTGGGAAACCACTAATCAAGATAACGGGCAATAGGTTATGCGTAGATTAGAGACGAAACAATGGAAAAAGCCAAAGGATGTCTCCCCGATAGTAGCGCCAAAAATGTTATGGCTCACCCTAACCCTCCTTAAAACACATCCAAAAAGAGACTACCTGGTGAACCACAACTATCGTGAGGATCTTTCCAATGGCCAAGCTCGTAACACTTGAGGTCTCCAAGCTATACAACTCCTTGAGAAGTAATTCCACCGCGTCTCCTGCGAGCGTTATCACACCGCCACATTACACTATCGGTCCTTGTCCCTCCTCTCGCCTCACTTCACTCACACACTCACTAGCATGCATTAAGGAGAGAAATTAGCAAGAGGATTAGCAAGAGAAAGACTCAATTGCACAATGGGAGAGTATGTTGTATTATGAGAGAAATTCACACTTATATATGGCCATAAGTGTTCACACTCACTTAAACTGTGGTTGGCCATAAGTGTTCACACTCACTTAAACTATGGTTGGCCAGGCACTTTAGGCTCTTAAGCGGCCTAATGCTATTACAATGACTACTCTCATAATATATCCATGAAGTACATCACTTAGGACTTCATCCTAACTTGCTATCACACTCTCTTGAAGCAGGAATCGCCACAAATACTCTTCATCACACCATTACGGGCGTCGGTCCAAGTTGTAGCTTTTGACACTATTACTTTATATCTTGAATGTATAATCCTTTGGTGTATCTACCATGACTCCTTGATGTAAGATAATGGCGGTAGCTCTTGTTAATCCTAGAATTGGATTAATAGAGAGTGAGAGGTAGATTACCTTGCATTGTGGTGCGAGCGACTCCATGGTGATAGTGTGGAGGTAGAGTTTAGAGGAGTGGAGCTTCCCGAAGCGAGCTTGGAGAGCCTCAAGGGACGTGAGCTCGAAGCATTGGTAAGTACCCAACGATAGTTGTTGTCTATTTCTTATTCCGATTGTGAATGGGTAGAGTTATCTCTTGGGAGGTGCGTTAACCCATAACAAACATAAATCCACTGCTGGATCTCCTATCTGCAGTACTACTAGCCCAATATGCATCGGTGAATCCAAACACCTACAACTCTGTACCAGCCTCATAAAAGAGACCATAACTTCTACTATAGACGTCACATAGAGCACTATGTGCCTCACACCATCCAAATGGGGCTTCCAAGGAACCTGCATAAACTGACTCTACAGTCCAACTGTATAGTTCAAATTTGGCATGGTGATTGTCATGTAGATCAAGCTACCCAATATCTTAGATTGTACATGGTGGGGTCCTCCAAAATCTCACCTCCAACTACACTCAGCTTGCCATTTGAATCTAATGGCATAGAAATTGTCTTACAACCAGTCATACCGTATTTGGACATGTCCAATGCATATTGCCTCTGTGGGTGACTGCCATATTTCCTTAGTCGTCCTAATAACCTCAATGCCAAGGAAGTACCTTAGCTCACCCAAATCCTTCATGTCAAATTTTTGCTTGAGGAGACATTTCACACCCTTTACTTCATCTCCACTATCACCCCCCTACAATCAACTCATCCACATAGATTGCGATGACCACAAGACCCTTATCACTCTTCCGCACATAGAGTGAATGATCAGCACTTACCACATGAAAACCAATGGTGATAAGATATTGTGCTATCTTATCATGCCATGCTCTCGGTTCCTGTTTCAAACCATATAAAGCTTTATGCAACTTGCATATACAAAATCAGGGTGACCCACATATTCAAAACTTGGTGGGCTGATCCATATACACTTCTTCTTTCAAATCACCATGCAAGAACGCATTCTTAACATCCATATACACTTCTTCTTTCAAATCACCATGCAAGAACACATTCTTAACATCCATTTTCTGTAAAACCCATCCTTTTGATGCAGCCACCGCAATAACAGCTCTCACCGGTTGCCATCTTGGCAATGAGGCTGAATGTCTACTCATAATCAATGCCATAAGTTTGAGCATAGCCTTTGGCAACCAATCTTGCTTTATACCTGCTAATACTTCTTATCTAAGTTGTGCTTTATTTTGTACACCCACTTGCATCCAATAGTCTTCTTGTCCTCAAACAATGGCACCAAGTACCAAGTCTCATTTGCATTCTTCATCCATGGCTTTCTCCCAATCTAAATTCTCCCTGACCTGCGTTGTCCATGATCACTACATGGTATTTTTGCAACTTCTCTTGTCTTTCTTACACTAGGTGTCCTAATAGCTAGAATCCCAAGCTCATTATCAAGACTCTCCTCCGAGCCACTAAAATCCCAAGCTCATCATCAAGACTCTCCTCCGAGCCACTAGAATCCCAAGCTCATCATCAAGACTCTCCTCCGAGCCACTAGAATCTCCATCAACATAAGAATGCCCTATACAAATGTCGGGCATACCAAGAGGCTCACCAACCTTCTCTTTGCCTTTTCGTGATGTACCAACTATATTTTTAGGACTAGTATTTTGACACAGCCTGCCACTCCATGGTCTATCAAACAGACCCAACACAAGAGGACTCTCCAGGTCCACTCAATGACTGTGATTGCTAACTTGCGTTCTGTGTAATCACATTTTAAGTTACATCAACCCCAACGACATCTTTCTTTCAGCACGATACCAGCTACTCATTTCATCAAACACATCTCTGCTTACCCTCAACTCACGTGTAGTAGGGTTATAGCATCTATATCCCTTTTTCTCAAGGTAATATCCAATAAACACACATTTTTCTATCTTTGGATCCAGCTTCGTACACAACTCATTTGGCACATCACATAGGCAATGCATCCAAAAACTTTCAACAAGTGAGAAAAATATTGTTTCTTGCCGCACTGAATTTGTCTGAAAGATCCTTGTCCCCTCTGCGCATCGCATTCTGGGGTGCTAGCAACGGAAGTAGCAACTTCTTGCATAGGGCAGGGCTTCCCACTCGGGGCATCGTCCACGAATGTCTGGACAAGAGACTAATCCCTCGGTTCTTCCAAAATCAAACTCGAAAAAAACTTCCCTCGCCCCAGAAGGCATAGGCGATTCCTCCAAGAAAATTTATTCTAACGTAGTCAAGAGCCTTAATTACCCTTTTTCATTCCGACCAAACTCGTGGGTCACATGGCCGGATCAAGGGAGAAGCTTACACTTGGATCATAAAGACCAACACATTTTTCCTCGTCAAGAGGCACAGCTGTTGCTTCTTTTCCATAGAACAAGGATTATCCGTGATTTACTTCAACTATCTTAACTTGAACAGAATTGAATTTTATTATAGGAATCCATCAGTCCAGCCTAACCCCATCCAATCCCATGGGTTAGCCAACCACCCAACCACTATATTGATAGGATCCATTATAAAAATTTGGTTATGTTTTGTCCCGGGTACCAAGGAAAAGAGTTCCCAGGCCCCCTAGCCGGCTCTCATGAAAAAATTGAATAGACAGACCACTTACACACCCAATATGAAACTGCCTTTTCTCTGATTCAACTATTTCCAAAATAGATTTGCAACAATAAAACCACAGTGTTTCCTTCCTAATACTCAGTATTCCATTTCCAGATCCAATTTCTAACTTTTTCGCTTTCCATCCCTAAGATCCAATTTCAGTCATTCCTTCCTTAACGTACCTATGGCATCATCGGCAACCAGAACGCTCACCACCTGCTCACTCAAGGACCTTTTCAATAGTTCCTAGCCCATAATACCTAGGAGTTTAATCACATAAAAACCATATGGACTCTCAGTTTTGTGGATCACCAAGATCAACCAACAAGATTCATGTAAAAGAGCCATGAATTCATCCATTGAAGACTAGCAAGGCCAATCAACCAGATCCATGCCTGTGTTCAGAAAACAGCTCCAACTCATTTTTCTTTCTCGTCGAATGCGTGGGTATACTGGGCAACCCAAAGCCTGAGCACCGTATGGTTGTTGCACCCTCTAGGCTCCTTCACAGGTCACCTGACGTTTCACTCACAGGCCGCTTCCTTGGTCCCTCATCCACCGTACTGAAAGCTCACCATTTTAATCAAACCGAGGCTAGTCAAGACCTCAACCGACCTTACCATGCGAGACGTCCTTCATTGACTCTCCGTCAGCTGTTGCAACCTTTTCACTTAGGTCCTCTCATGACCTTGTTGACAAGATAGTCAAAATGCTTCCCCAACATTCTTGACATAAAAACAATCTTGAAAAACTATTTTCATATACAAATACAGTTTCCAACAAACTCCCATTATTCCATGTCATTTCTGATTATTCCACATTCTTCTACATCAATTCACATCGCATCATTCCACATCCATTCACATCATCCCACATCGATTCACATCATTCCATATCCAATCACATTCATTCACATCGTCCTACATTCATTCATATCATTCCATATCCAATCACATTCATTCACATCGTCCTACATTCATTCACATCATTCCATATCCAATCACATCCATTCACATCGTCCTACATCCATTCACATCATTCGACATCCATTCACATCATTCCATACCAATCACATCGTCCTACATCCATTCACATCATTCCATACCAATCACATCGTCCTACATCCATTCACATCATTCCATACCAATCACATCATATCACATCCAATTACATCCATTCACATCATATCGTATCCATTCATATCCATTCACATCATATCGCATCCATTCATATCCATTCACATCATATCATATCCATTTACATCCATTCACATCATATCATATCCATTTATATCGTATCCATTCATATCCATTCACATCATATTGCATCCATTTACATCCATTCATATCATATCATATCCATTTACATCCATTCACATCATATCATATCCATTTACAATATCGCATCCATTCACATAATATCATATCCATTTATATCCATTCACATCATATCGCATCCATTCACATCCATTCACATCATATCGCATCCATTCACATCATATCACATCTATTCACATAATCCTACATCCATTCACATCATTTCTACATCCATTCACATCATTCTTATATCCATTCACATCATCCTACATCCATTCATCTAAATGAATCATTTTCATAATTCTCATAAATTGATTCACATCATCCTACATCCATTCATCTAAATGAATCATTTCCATAATTCTCATAAATTGAATGATTCTAGAAAATTTGTGCATAACCTTCTTTATTTTTCTGACAATTGAATAATGCTCAAGACCACTTTTAGAATAAAATTTATTATGCATAAATTCATTCTCTAATGATATAAATTTTTCCATAGCTTCTCTAAATTTTCTAAGAAATGATAATACTTAAAATTCCACTTTTAAATAAATAAAAATACCCATATTTTGAAATATGCCAAAAATTTCTCTTTTAATATTAAAAATATTTGTACCTAGAATATCGTGGGAATTCCTCTTTTTGCTTCTAAATTTTTGTGCATGTAAAAATAAATATAACAAAAATTTCTCTTTTCTCTATTTAAACACTTATGTAAAAATACTATAAAAGTATTTTCCATAAATATGACAAAAATCATTCTTTTAGCATAAAAATATCTATGCCGAGAATATGATGGGAATTCCTCTTTTTGCTTTATTAAACTTATGCATAAAAATAAGATTTATCTTTTTTCTATAAAATTTTGCCATAGCTTCACTTTGCAACTTCTATGAATGTTCAATTTTCCAACTTTAAATGAATATTCATAATTGAAATGGAGTGTATCTACATGTAAACTGTCTTTGAATGCCATTATTCCGTAAAAAATCAGAGAACTCATTGGAGAAGTACTCTCCCCCTCCATCTGACCTTAGGCACTTCACATGCTTCTTCCCTATCTACTTTTCAGCCCCATCACTCTGAAATTCTGAAAATGAGTGAAAACTTCACTCTTCTCCTTCATGAAATACACCCACACTTTCTTCGTGTGCTCATCAATGAATGTTACATAATGCAGCCACCCATAGATGTAGTTTTTGCAGGACCCCATACATCTGAATGCGCAACATCTAGTACATTCTTGCTCACATTTCTATCATGTGGAAATACATGCTTTTTTTCTTTCCAAATTGGCATGCTTCACATACTTTCTACATACCATCAACCTTAAACTTAGGGAGCCCTGTCCAAGTTCTTTAGTCTGCATAGACTTTATTCTTTGTACATTTGCATGCCAAATTCTCTTACGCTAAATGTCTTTATCTGCAAAAACTCATGATCCCTCTGTAAACATTGCAACTTTCACTTCAGGCATATTTACATCTAGTGTAAACATTCTACCCACTCTATTGACTTTTGCAACCAACTTGCACTTATCCTTAAAGTCTTCGACATAACAACCATCAGGATTAAAGTGCACCTGCAAACCTTGCTCAATCATCTGGCCACCGAAAACTAGATTCTTTGTAATATTTAGAACGTGAAGTACTACATCTGTAAGATACTTCACCTTACCATTCTGCATAGACAATGACACATTTCCAACATGGGCAATTGGATGAGTAGTATCATCCCCTGTTTCAACAAAAATTAGCTTTTCAGGTTTTTTCATATCCTTGAACCACTCGCCATGATTGGTCATGTGGTTTGAAGCACCTGAATCCACATACCATACATCATCATTACACATGTGGATACATATTTTTTCGACACAGGATTAAGCACATGTCGCATAACAAACAACCTTTCACTATCCTCATTACTTCGGCTAGAGGACGCATAATTATTTTGTTGCACTTTTTCATTTCTCATGTCATTTCTCTTCTTATAGCAATTTGTTTGCACATGTCCAGATTTTCCACAATAAAAACATCCTCATGTATCATTTTGTTGTCTTTGTCAATTTCCACGATCTCTTTGACTCCCCCTGCATCTAAACTAACCTCTTTTGCATGTGTTGTTGTTGTGATTCATGGGACTGTGTTTGCTGACCATAATTTTGATTACCTATTCGGCCACCACCTTGGCCATGGCCTCGTCCTCTACCTGCACTCGTGTAGAAGGCTTGTTGCTCCGAATTGTCTCTGTTTTGTGAAGCTTGGTCTTCATCAAAACTCTTTTCTTCAATGATCAGCATTGACACCAAATCTGTAAAGTTGGGAATGTTCTCCTGAGCCTAAATAGATGTCTTGAATGCCTTGTGTTGTGGCCCAAGACCACGTAGACATACTTCCACCTTATTATCATCATCAATAGAAACACCAATAGATGCAAGGCATTCCACAATGCCCTTGATCTTCAAGGCATAATCATTCATAGACATGTTTTTCTTCTCCACAGTATGAAGCTCATTCTTCAAATGAATCTTTCGTGCCTTGGTATTAGTTTCATACAACTTCACCAAGGTGTCCCATGCCTCCTTAGGTGACTTGGCATCCTGTATATGCCCAATCATGGTGTCTTGTATGCTAATAGAAAGCCAATACATGAAGCTCCTTGATTCCAATCCTTGTATTCTTTTACATGTGCAGCAGTTGGATTAACCTTAGTTGTCTCTGGTGCCTCTTCATGTTCACCTTCAATGTAGTCCGAGTAGACTTTTCCCATCAAAAAAATTGTTAATCTAAACCTCCAACCATGGAAGTTGTTATTGTCAAGCTTCTCTGCAACAATCTAGTTAATTACATCATTTGATATCTTTTCTATAACACAAACTCACCAAAAGTAACACTCTTGTTTATCCTGCACAAACTATTGTATTCTCTGCAGCGGTATTATATTGCACCCAAACTGTCACAACCAACGACCTCAATTTGCATCTACACCCAATAGAATCTATAAGATCTCTTTGCAGTACACATAGTGTTTGCATAATTAATTACCCTTCTTATAGTTCCAAAAATAGAATTCTACAAAGAATCGAAACTTACCCGTAGTACAAGTGAATGCCTATGAACTGAAAAGCAGAGGTCAAGACATGCCCAAAACGCATTTCTGGTCACAAAAATTTTATCCAAAGGATGATATTGTTTCCCTGTAGCTCTGATCCCACAAAGACAGCTCCTCAATCGGAGTTCATTTGTCAATGTCTCCTGAAGAGCTCTCGACAAGGGTGTAGTAGCTAACACAAAGGGGGAAGTAGCTCTTACCCTTGTATCACTTCCCGTGCTTCTCTTACTTGCCGCTCAACTTCTTAGCATGAACTAGGCTCTGATACCATGAAAAGATGAAGGGAGAAAGAGAGCTTGACCTCTTGCAAGCATACACACACTCACACAAACCCTAGAAGAGAACACACAAGATGAGAGGCTGAAAATTGTTGTTCTTCTTCTTCTCAACAAAAGTGTTCTACCAAAAGATAAGGGAAATACAACATAAGTACTAAAGTACTATGTACATGCTATCCATAATGTGAACATGCTAAGTGAGTGAGTTGGCAAGATAAGTATGCCATAACTCAATGGACTAGTAGCTCGTGTAGTCCATCTATAGAATCACCGGCAAAGATCTATCATGTCACCATCCTACCAAACACGCCATTGATATAAGTGGCAAAAATGATCACCCACGCATATCATAAGTGTCGGCTCATGTTGAGCTTGACATCTCAACATATGAGTCTCCAAATGAGATTAAATATTGCTAATAACTTCACAATGGAATTTACAAGAAAATTCACATATAAACATTGTTCGAAGCCTTATTTTTTCATCACATCAGACAATCTTATAGAAGACCATAGAAGATGAAAATACCACGAGTTAGTTGACTAATTGATTTATTAGAAATAGAAGGTATACAATATTGAAAAATCTTGAACCCATCTGTTCACCCTTGAGCATATCTCACTCTTACTCTCACTTGTACTTGCACTCACACTTGTGACCACACAAGTTGTCTTAGGCATTCATTAATGCCTAAGGTTTATCTTAGGCTTATACGCAACTAACCCTTTGTCTCCTCCCATGTTGTTTTCCTTGCTGATCCCCCACCTCCTTTCGCCAGCACAAGCACCTCCTCTAACATCCTTCTTACTCATGTGAGTGTCCCTCGTGCCCCTATCCTTCTTTCCTTGGGATATTGTTGCCATCTTCCTTATCGACTTGTTATAGGTCTTTTCCTTGACCTTCCACCCAACTCTCCCTCAACCCTGAGTAGACATAGATAGATAGACACATAAAGGGATGTTATCCCAAGAATGCAAGTGTGCGTGCGTGTGTGTGTGTGTGTGTGTGTGAGAGAGAGAGAGAGAGAGAGAGAGGCTTGATAAAATTGGGGATGGAGGGTTGACACATGGTCTTCAAAACACTAAGAATCTTAAAGTTCATTTTTAACTTTACTGTGTTTCAAGGTCAATGGGATATGTTTTGTGATGTGAGGCATAAACAACGTTCCATGGCTGGACAAGTATATGATTACAAGGAATTTCGTATGTTTTATAGTGGCCACAATTAGGGGTCATGATTGTAGTGAAATCTCGGTTTAAGCCATCATTGGTTATGGAGGATGTCCAGGCGCGGTTCATTGTTGTGGAAGTGGAGTTTATGGATGAAACATTATGGCTTGTGGGGCTATATGTGACTAATGTTGGTTGCAATTATTACACATCCAATCTTATCTCGGCTAGATAAGCTAGTGGAGGATGGTGAAGTTGTAGGGCTTACACGTCCAAGGGGAGAGAAAATGGTCAGCCAGGCATTGGCAGATGATTCTTTCATGTTCCTTAAGGCTCAAAGAGATAATGTTAAGAAGGCTATGGCTATTTGGGATAATTTTTGTCTTGCTTCAGGGTTATGCATTAATATTCAAAAATCTACTCTAGTAAGATGTACTCAGAGAGATTTGCTTTGTTTGGGATGGAATGGGCAGGTTATACAAAGGGGATGCTTCACACGCCACTTGGGTTATCCGAGTGGAGTTGATGTTGATTCACAAGCTTTGTTGGCATGGATTTTGGCAAGGATAAATGATAAGTTGGTGTATTAAAAATCTCAGGGTTGGCCTATGCATGCTAGGCTCAAAGTGGCACAATCCATTATGATTAGCATGATATCTTTTTTCTTTCCTTTATTGCCATGGACGAGCAAAGCTTTGCATCAGATATAACAACCAATTCGATTTATGCTATGGAAAAGAGCAAGAAATAAACCAGGGCAGACATGGATTTATTGGGAACATGTTACTACTCCGAAGAGGAGTGGAGGGCCAGCCCTATTAGATGTCAGATTACATATGGTTGCACAAGATGGCCTTAATTTATTACAAGATATGTGTGTATCTTAAGAGCCATGGGTGGTAATGTCTAAGGCCCTCATAGAGGAGATTGCACTTGTGCATGGTAATACCAGGATTGATGGTACATGGTGGGATGTAGTGAATAGTTTCCACAACAGGTTCAAGTGGTGGCTTCACCTCTCCTTTCTCATTTGATGATCTCATGGAAGGAGGTGTTGGCACACACTAAATGGAAGCCTTCAGATCAGCGGTTGCAGTTGAATTCTATGGCAGGTGAGGTGTTGGCTACTTCACGACTTCTGGAGTGGCGTAACAAACTTGTTGAGCGGCCAAAATTCAATAGAATGGCTCAATTGGGACTAGTGAGAATTCTGGATGCTTTGTTGCCACACGTAGAGGTCGCTTATTGTCTTTTCGAAAAATTCGTCAATATTTTCGGGTTTCATGTGGATATGTACAATTATGGGAGAAGGTGAGGGAAGCACTTACACCATTTGGTGATATTCCTCAGTTGGAGGATCAGCAACCTTGGTTAGATTGGGCATTTAGAAAGCCTTAGGACATTGTCCAGCATACAACAAATCCAGTGTACCATACGATGGTAGAAGATAAGCACTGGATCATTGAGAAGGCTAATAGGGTATGGAACATTAGGAAGAGTAGGGCCTAGTGGAAGGAAGTAATCTTACATGGCTGATGGTCTAAGGGAAGGTGTTTCTATATGGAGCATGCTAGTTGGAGGCTTGCCATTGGGGGACCAGTTGTGCGAAAGCGAGGATTTGCTTCTGGTAATTGTGTGTTTTGTATTACATGCTTGGAAACATGCCCACATCTTTTCATTTCATGTCCGGTGGCAAAGAAAGTGTGGGATTTCTTTTCTCGCGTATGGACTTTGTTGATAGATAGGCCCATAAAGGTTAAAGACTGGATTTTTGGCAAGTGTGGCAAGTCTCTTCCTTGGCAGTCAACTCATTTGGTGGAGAATGACACAGCTATATATTGGATGAGGGTACTCCGAGCTACACTTGTGGTTCGGACTAATTAGTGAGGGAAAGCTAGTACATCACATGGCAGCCAAGTGGCCATTTGTAAAGTAATTTTGGTAATATATCTTCTATTACAAAAAAAAAAGAATGTTTATACTAGTTAAGCTTGCCTTCACAAAGCCATGCCTAAATTGAGTTGGCTTCAGGCTTTTGTGTTTCAAATGCAAGTAGTAGCATATTCATCAAAGTTGTCTTGGGAATGCAGAAGGTTTGTCTTAGGCTTACGTGCAACTAACCCTTTGTCTCCTCCCATGTCGTTTTCATTGCTAATGCCCCTCCTCCTTTCATCAATGGGGGCACCTCCTCCAACATCCTCCTTGCTCACATGTGCCCCTATACTTCTTTCATTGGGATATTGCCGCCATCTTCCTTATTGGCTTGTTATAGGCACTTTCAACCCTGAGTAGAGATAGATAGATAGATAGACACACAAAGGGATGCCATACCAAGAATGCAAGTGTGTGTGTGTGTGTAGATAGATATATATAGATGTATAGATATAGATATGGACATAGTATATATCTAGATATAGATGTATATATATATGTGTGTGTGTGTGTGTGTGTGCGCGTGAGTGAATGTGTATATTATATATATATGTAAATATTGTGTGTGTGTGTGTGTGAGAGAGAGAGAGAGAGAGAGAGAGAGAGAGAGGCTTGAATCTTGATAAAACTGGGTATGCATCTTTACCACCAACCAAAGCAGCAACCTGGACCAAGACTACAAATTGCACACACCCACTATTTACCACACTTCACTCAGATTACACAGCAGATTCCATGTGTCATCCTCCAAAACTGGCTTGCTCCCAAGAAACGTGATACCCCAGAACTGAGGGCTGAGACAAGAATCTTAAAGTTCATTTTTAACTTCACCAAGCCTAGCATTTTTAAAGGGTGAATTTCACCAAGCTTAGCATTTTTAAAGGTGAATTGATGATCTTGGTCCTTTGTAATTGATGATCTTGGTCCTTTGTAATTCTACCGTCCGGGGGCCACAAATTCGGGAGCGCGGGCGGCCTCATCCGGCAGCAGGCGTGTGGCTGACAGTGATAGGTCGGGAAGTCAAAGGGCGTGAGGACCAGCCAAACAAAGAATTACAAAAAAATGAGGTGGCGTGTGCTACAAACTGAACAAACACGGTGTCGCATAAGCCAGCTGTACCTGTGTATTAACACGGAGTGATGATGAGTCATGACCAAGCCAACTAGGTCTTCTCTCATCAGTCTCTCTCTACCAACCACCCCCCTTCTCTCTCTCTCTCTCTCTCTCCCTGGTTGACGACCCAAGCCCACTTCAAGCTCTCTCTCTCTCTCTCTCTCTGTGTGTGTGTAGATCTATCTCCCCATTGCCTCATTTCTCCCCTCCCCCTCCCTTAGATCAATTGCCCTTCGCTTTCGCCCATTTTCCCTATCCTTACAGCACTTCAACCCTCCTTTCCTCCACCATGGGTAGAAAAACTGATGCTCTCTTGCGAGGCTTCCGAGCCGCCAAATGGTAAGTATTGCTTAATCTGCTCTTTTCATCGCTTTCTGTTCCCATCGATCTGAGATTAGCCATCATTAAGCTTTGTATACCTTCAGTGTAGTGTATTAACAACAAGCACGCTTGCTCTTATTATTATGAGCTTGTTTGCTCACATAATTATGCAATATTAGGAGTAGATTTTTTGATCACATCTCCCTTTTTGTTTTCTCTCTCTGCTTTGATGGTGTTTAACAGCCTAACTCTCCTTAAGCTTAACTCTGCTTTGATGGTGCTTAACAGCCTAACTCTCCTTAAGCTTACAACTTCACGGATCAAATTATTAAAAAACAAAAAGAGCATCGCAGCCAAGCAAATGCGCAGAGACATCGCCCAACTCCTCAAATCAGGGCAAGACGCACATGTTTATATTACCAAGGTAAACCTAACATCTTCGCATTAGCACTAATTGATTACGCTCATTAATAGGGTAATAACATTGATTTAAGTCACTGTCATTTAGCTTATAAAGTAATGCTTATGTGTGAGAGTGAGAGAAGACTTGTGTGCTGTGTGTGTGTATCACTGTGTGTGTGTGTGCACTGCATAGAGAGAGAGAGAGAGAGACGACGTATTCGATTCAGATGTGTCGTTTGATTCATTCATTTGATTTATATACAAAGGTTCATTTGTGTCGTTTCGACATTAGATTATGGTTGTGTTGTTTTATTCACTTGCGTTCATACACCCCCTTCTTTGAACAAGGACCTCGTGTCGTGTAGACCGAGATGCTTGCTACAACTCTCATGCTTCATTTGCGGAACCGCCGTTGTCAGGAAATCAGCCCATTGATTGTTTGTTGGAGTATACTCCAAGATGACTTCTCCCTGTTCTGCAAGCTGTCTAACAAAGTGAAACTTATGACGAACATGCTTAATTTTAGGATGATGTTTTGGGTTGTTAGCCAAATGAATACATGATTGATTATCAATGTAGAGAGTGAAAGGTTTAGGTTTAAAAATTCCAAGTTCACTGAGGAGTCGTTGGATCCACACTCCCTCCTGACAAGCAGTTGAAGCAGCAACAAATTCGGCTTCGGTGGATGAGAGTGCAACACTTTCTTGCTTCTTTGATGACCATGAAATCGCGCCGCCTGCCAAAACAAACACATGGCCAGAAGTGGAGATGCTAGTGTCCACATCTCCCCCCCAATCAGCATCCGACCAACAAAGAAGATGTGGGTGAGTATTTGGTGAGGCTACATAAGTAATTCCATGATGTTTTGTGTGTTGAATGTTACGGAGGAGGTGTTGCGAGGATTGCCAATGAGGCATGCCAGGGTTTTGCATGAATCTTGAGAGGAGGTTTGTTGTAAAAGGCAAGATCAAGACGGGTACAAGTCACCAAGTAGTGAACATGTCCTAGCTTGGGTCTATAGGGGAATTGTGACATGGCCTTAATAGCTTTAGGAGTGGTAGGACATTGAGAGGAATCAAGCTTTGTGGTAGGTGGAAGAGGGGTAAGAGAAGGATGGCAATCAGACATGCCAAATTTGGCAAGTACTTCTTTAGCAAATTTGGATTGGGTGAGAGTGATAGAGCGAGTGACTGGGTCACGAAGTACTTGAATGCCTAGACAATAATGAAGTGGGCCACCATCAGTCATGGCAAATGCAGTAGAGAGTTGTTGCTTTGTGGCATCAAGAGCTCTAGGGTTGTTTCTTAGGAGGAGAAGATCATCTACATAAAGACCTATAATGACAATGTTGTTATGAAGGTGACGTACATAAAGAGATGCACCAGAATTAAGACATGTGAAACCAATTTGAGTGATGAAATTGTGAAATTTAAAGTACCATTGGCGAGATGATTGGTTGAGTGATTTTCTTAAATGATAGACATGAGTGGGGTGTTGAGGATTGACAAAGTGTGGAGCTTGATGCATGTGAATTCCCTCATCTAAATCACCATGGAGAAATGCTGTTTGCACATCCATTTGATGAATCTCCCAAGAGTAATGTGTTGCTAAAGCAACAAGTAAGCGAAAAGAAACCATGGACAAAACGGGAGAGAAAGTTTCATGATAATCCTCACCATATACTTGTGTGAAGCCACGGGCAACTAGACGGGCTTTATAGCGACTAATGGAGCCATCAGCATTATACTTACGATGCAAAACCCATTTGCAAGAGACTAGACGTATGTGAGGAGGTGGCTCAACTAAATCCCAAGTGTTATTCCCAAGGAGTGAAGAGAACTCATCTTTCATAGCACTGTAGCAGCCATCCAAAATTCCTTTTCAGGTCCATCTAGGGCAGCTGTGACATCAATGGGATCATTAGGAGAACTAGTGTAGGAGGAGTTATCATCAAGAAGGGATGAAGAGGATGTAGAGGCTTCATGAGAGAAGGCATAGAAATCTGCCAATGGTCGAGTGCGTCTAGGAGGTGAGGGTGAAGAGCAATCATAGTGTATCCTAGTAAGAGGTGGGCTAGGTGATCATTGTGGTCGCAAAGTAAGGGATCGTCGAGGAGTTTTGGAGCGAGTGGTGCCACGAGGAAGAGGATAAGGAGGTGGTGCTTTGAAATGAGGACGACGAGGAGATCACCTTGAAATTTGTGGTGTAGATTGACCTAGTGGAGAAGAGGGTTGAAGTGGTGGTACTGGAGGTGGGGCAGGGGGAGGATTGAGTAAAGGGAGAGGTGGGTTTTTGTGAGGGTTTTGTGCCTCGTGAAATATGAAGTCAATGAGATTAGGAAAGACATCGATGACCTCTATATTTGTGTTGGGAGGTTGGGAAGTAGGAGATGGTGGTGTGTTTATGAGAGCCATTTCATTGAAGATGACACTCCGACTAAAGGTAAATTTTTGAGTGATTTGGTTGAAGAGGCGATAGGCTTTCATCCCAAAGCGTTCCCCATAACCCACAAAGATAGTGCGCTCAGTGCGAGAGTCAAGTTTGTTGCGAAGTGTACTAGGGATGTATTTATAAGCTGGACAGCCAAAAATGCGTAGATGAGAGAGATCAGGTGGTTGGCCAAACCATTGCTCATAAGGTGTTTGATTGCCTAAAGTGGAGTTGTAGGATCTATTTTGAAGGTAGCATGCAGTGGCGAGTGCTTCTTCCCAATATGAGTTAGGCAAGGATGCTACTTGCAACATGGAGCGAGTGGCATCCATGAGGGTTCTATTTTTACACTCGGCAATGCCATTTTGTTGTGGAGTGTAGGGAAATGTGAATTGATGAATGATGCCATGATGCCCACAAAATGAAATGAATTCATTACTAACATATTCACCACCATTATCAGTCCTAATTTGCTTTAATGGATGCTCTTGTTGCTTTTCAACAAGGGTTTTAAAATATTGAAAATGGAGAAAAACTTCACTTTTAGATCTGAGAAAAGAAACAAATGTATATTTTGTGTAGTCATCTATGAAAGTGAGAAAATAGGTGTGGCCTGTGAGTGATCTAGTAGGCATAGGACCGCAAAGATCAGAATGAACTAGTTGAAGAGCGGGTGAAAGGGAGTTGAGGGTTCTTTCCATGAAGGCATCCTTCACATAGTTCTATGTGACATGGTTTAAAGTTAAGCCCATGAGCCATATGTCGGGTTTGCATTTTGTGAAGTGCACGACCATGTAGATGCCCTAGTCTATAGTGCCATTGAATAGTCTCTAGCTCAGAGGTAGAAGGGGCTATGGCTGAAAGTGCATAAGCGGGGATCAGAGTCACACCCAAAGGATAAAGCCGCCCTTGTTGTTTGCAAGTTACTTGAATTTGTTGGCCATCATGCATGTTTGCTTTTATGATACAGTGATCATGAAAGAACTCAATAGAGCTACCATTTGATGTAGCTTGGCTTACAGAGAGCAAATTCTTTGCTAGTCTCGGGACAAGGTAGACTTCTCGAATTTGTGTATAATTTCCATTGGGCAATTGGATTGTAATGTTGCCTACACCTATAGCATGCTTAGTGCTATTGTCTCCCAATTTGACTGGAAAGGTGTTGTGCAAGGGCTTGAATTCATTTAACGACTCCCGATTGTAGGTCATGTGGTGTGTGGCTCCCGTGGCAAAATACCAAACATCAGTGTGCAAAGTGGGTTGGGACCCAAGGGTAGCCATGAACAGTTTGGCGGTGCGAACCATTTGTATTTGTCGATCGCCGAGGGCAAGTAGAATCTCCGTGCGGGTAGCGAGGTCTGCCGTTTGCCAATCATCGTATGCCTTTTGTTGGTCCTCGGTGGGATGTGGTGGAAGTTGCGGACATTGGTTTGTGCCGTTGACGTAGGTCCATAAATTGTGTCGTCGTAGCACCATCTCCATGCGTGTGCGCCATACAAGGTAATTGGACTGGTTGAGACGCTCGATTTGAGCGCGATGACTCCAGGTTGCAGCGGGAACTTGTGCCATCACCGTCCGGATCAGCAAGGGAACAAGATTTGTCGCCGCAGCAACAAGGTCGTCGGGTTTAAGGTCATCGGGTTTTGTTGGTGAGAATGAGGACTTACTTCAATTAAGGTTATGAAGTAATGGGTCAGAGGGTGAATTGTACAGCAAGGGAGCGTGAAGTGAATTTCTGTGCGCTGTAATTTGGCCTTCTCACAATAGGGGTGCGCCTATCTCGGATACCATGTGAGAGTGAGAGAAGACTTGTGTGCTGTGTGTGTGTATCACTGCATAGAGAGAGAGAGAGAGACGATGCATAGAGACGTATTCGATTCAGATGTGTCATTTGATTCATTCATTTGATTTATATACAAAGGTTCATTTGTGTCGTTTCGACATTAGATTATGGTTGTGTTGTTTTATTCACTTGCGTTCACTTGCGTTAATATTATGAACGGGTAATTATATTGATTTACGTCAGTGCTCGCATTTAGCTGAAACTAGATTATGGTTGTGTTGTTTTATTCACTTGCGTTCATATTATGAATGGGTAATTATATTGATTTACTTCGGTGCTCACATTTAGCTGAAAGTATTCTCGTTAATGGGGTACTAATATTGATCTAATTCACCTCCATCTAGCTTATTGGTTATTGAGCTCTTCCAGATGTTAATTTTTGTCATAATCATATGGAATGTCCTTCAATAACGGGTAATATTGATGCAAGCGACTAGACTTATGCTCATTGATATTTATTTGACTAGCAAGAGTATGATAAGATAATAATGTTCGACCTTGTATTACCAACTAGTCGATGTGTGTAAGGCCCTAATTATGAGTAGTAGCCATGGTTGAGCAGTCCCGATAATGTTGGTTTCCCCATAGGTAAAGAGTCCAGCCCATTCACACACTAGTTATCCACTTTCACTGTATATGGCACCCTAGCATCCTCTATAGCATACAGCATCTGTATTGGAAGTTATAGATGAGCCATCGAAGCTTCTTTCACAGGAGCACAGCCCATAGGTGTCGACCTTATATCCATGTGTCATATCAACAACATTAGCAATATAATATTGTTCTCCATCTCTTTTATTGTTCAATTTGGGTTTAAAGTTTTGTGCTGTGAAAAACCTACTAATGAGTAACTATTCTCATTGATGGGTACTATTGTTTTATTTGACATCAGTGGGTATGATTTTACTCATGAATGGGCAATATTGTTGTTATTGACTCTCTATTTTTCTCATTGATGGGTAATATTTTGTGATTACCCTTATTTAGCCCTTAAGCATATGCTCATTTATGGGTAATACAATTGAGTGCCCAGCATAATATGATATTATTCTCTCCTGCAGGCTGACACTCTTATCAGAGAGGAGAACATGGTGGCAGTTTATGATCTAATTGACCAATTTTGTCACTCCATTATCAGCCGAATTCCTATCATTGAGATACAAAGGTAATTTTGCACTATGAATCTTTTTTGGGATGTCATTAGAGACAATAATCTCTAATTATACACATTAATCTTCTTTGCATCATTTCCCCTGGTAAATTTAGTGAAGTTATTCATACATCATTTGTCTTCTGTTTTATTTAATACATTTCTTAATATCTTGATCAGGAATTGTCCCATTGACATGAAGGAACCCATCGCAAGCTTAATCTTTGCAGCGCCGAGGTGTGCAGAACTTGTAGAACTGAGTCACATCAAGGACATGTTTACAGCAAAGTATGGGAAAGAATTTGCAGCTGCCGCAGCTGAGTTAAGACCAGATTGTGGGGTTAATAGACAGGTAAATACTCTTCTTACATATTGCTTACACCATGGAATTAACACCAATTAAATTTGCTCAATCCATCCACTAATATTCATTTAGTACTGTGTTACAGATCATTGAGAAGTTGTCGACGCGCCCGGCAAGTGGGCAGATAAAACTGAAGCTAATGAAGGATATTTGTGTGGAAAACAACATCGAGTGGACAGCCAAGCATGGTCTATCGGACTCTCCTAAAGATTTACTGGTGATGCAACCCTGATCTCTTTGTTTTTAATGTCATAAACGGTGGCGTATATGATTCATCCCCTGCTTGCCATGCATGCAAGGTTGCCTATACTTCTCCCCATCCATGGCCATGATGCACACATTCAAATGGGGTGGGGAATGGTGTGTAAAGACCCATAGTTCGATCATGCCGGTTTTGCCATTGGGATAAGCTAGGAAAGTACGGCTGAATGTATCTTTCTGTTGCTTTGCAGGATGGATCCAGCCAAAATGTAGAGGCAAAAGTAGATCTTGTAAGACTTGCAGAAGAGAAGGGGAGCTCCAAGTCACATCTTGCAGAAGAAGCATCCTCGAGAGTTAGTGAAGCCGGGTCCTTGAATGTGGATCTAGATGCAAAAGCTCATTCTCAAAGAGGCTCAAGACATGGCGAGAGCAGCAGTTTTGGACCAGTTGCCCCAGCTGGGTCTCTAAAAGCAGGTGACGGCGGGCCTATGTCGGCCACAGATGTGGGAACTATGACTGCTTCGTCGGGGTTTGGCACAAAACATGGCTCATTTTTGGAAAAAGAGGTGGCAAGAGTCCAGGGCAGAGTTTCAGAGAGTTTCAAAGGAGTTGTGGATGAAGGGGCTTCAAGTTCCAATGCAGAATATTTGGAAAAAGAGGTGGCAAGAGTCCATGGCAGAGTTTCAGAGAGTTTCAAAGGAGTTGTGGGTGAAGGGGCTTCAAGTTCCAATGCAGAATATTTGGAAAAAGAGGTGGCAAGAGTCCATGGCAGAGTTTCAGAGAGTTTCAAAGGAGTTGTGGGTGAAGGGGCTTCAAGTTTGAAAGGAGTGACAGAGCCTAAGGCAGAAGCTCATGAGGAGAGTGTTGAAAACCAGTTGCAACCTGTGGTTGATGCTCAAGATGGGATCAGTGACAGTGGCAGCGAGTCATATGTTTCTGTCGAAGAAGAAAGATTTGAAGATGAAGAAGTTCTCTCTCCGATGAGAGCAGCATCAAGGAGAGAAAGTTTGACGAAGAAATCTTTCAAAGGTATCGCAGAAGATGGTATCAATGGCTCGAGTCTGAAAGAGAACTCATTGAGAGCAAGTAGAGAGAACAGCTTGAGTGTAGAAAACTCACATAAAGGCAACTCTCTCAGAGCAAGCAGAGAGAACAGCTTGAACACGAAAGAGTTCTCAGAAGAGACGTCTTACAGAGCAAGTAGTAGAGAAAACAGTTTGAGTAATAAGTTGGCTGAAGAGCAGTCATTTAGAGCAACTAGAGAGAACAGTCTGAATAAGAAGAAGCTGGCTGAAGAGAGATCTTTCAGAGCAAGTGAAGAGAACAGTTTGCAGATGAACGAACTGTCTGGGGAGAAGTCATTCAGAGCAAGCAGAGAGAACAGCTTGGACGTGAAGAAGCTGGCAGAGGTGAAGTCTTTCGGAGCAAGTGAAGTGAAGATGATGTTATCTGAATATGCAAGTGAAGAGATGAATAATGTGCCCATATCAGAGATGCAGAAGGTGGTGCCTGCTTCTGCGAGCATATGCATTGAACAGACGGATTTTCAAGCTAGCAAAGAGAACAGCTTGAATCTCGAGAAACTATCCGAAAGTGCAATCGAGGAGGAGAGTAGTGTGCCTGCTCTACAGAAAACTGTGCAGGAGGTGGTTCCTTCATCTTCGGGTGTTCCTGTTACCCCTGAATACAACTATGACTTTGCCACCACTGCCAAGGCCATTGCTGCCGAAGCTGCCCGACTAGCTGTCCTGGACTACGCAAGACGGTATGCTGGATCCAGCTCCTTGTCAATGGAGGTTGGGGATCTCAGTAGTTTTGGTTTAGCTTTTGGTGAAAACATGAAAGCAAAACAAGCAGAAAACCTGAACATCAAAGGCAAGCCAGCAGTTAATGTTAGTCAAGGATATGGTGATGAAGATGATAATATGAGTGCCATGGGGTACCGAAGTGATGTGACCAAGGAGAAGAAATCATCAAAGACAACAGTAGTTGATCATGATGATGGCAATTATGGCAGCATGGATGGCATGGGATACAGATGGAATGTGACCAAGGAGAAGTCCAAGCAGTCATCAAAGCCAGCAGTAGTTGATGATAATGATGATGATGGCAACATGAATAGCATGGGGTACAGATGGGATGTGACCAAGGATGAGGCAAACCAGCCATCAAAGATGGAAGCAGGGGATGAGGACGTTAACCCATTTGCTGTGAAAACAGAACCAGGGGTTGATGAGGAGTTGAACTCATTTTTATTAAATCCAGGAGGTGATGAGGGCATCGATCGGGTGTCTATGTCGAAGCCTGAGTTGATAGAGAAAGCAGGAGGAATGGTTGGGCAGGAGGAAGAGGAATTTACAAGGAAGGCCCATTGGAGGCCTGTAGAGAGGCCCGGGTTTGGTGCAGGCAGGCATAGTTCTGTGGAGGTGAATGCAAGCTTT
The DNA here is from genome assembly GCF_041138505.1 of Cibotium barometz. Taxonomy (NCBI): domain Eukaryota; kingdom Viridiplantae; phylum Streptophyta; class Polypodiopsida; order Cyatheales; family Cibotiaceae; genus Cibotium; species Cibotium barometz. The sequence continues at coordinate 19,435,497 of NC_141054.1, forward strand.
GATGAGGAGATTTTGCCTAGTTATGGCTTTGGCAAGCATGGGATTAATGGGCAAGACAAGGTTGCAAGTAGGCCAATTTTTAATCAGGTATCATATAGGCAAAGCCTATTTTCTGAAGAAGGTTCAAAATTATATAAGAGCCCTGTTTTTGATGAAGGTTCCAGATCGTATAAGAGCCCAGTCTACGATGAAGGGCCAGAATCATACAAGACCCCATTTTCTTTTGATGATGATTTGGATGAGGACACGCTTTCTGATGGCATTTCTGATCGGGAACTAGGACATCAATCATCACCCAAATTCAAGGCTCCCCCGAACTCTTATTTTAAGCCTGAACCCCACTTTGATGAGGTAGCTGAAGAAGAGGAGAAGCCTGGCATGAATCAGATGACATCTCAGAATATGGATCAGCTGAGGTGGAACTCCGAAACTTTAACTAAAGATCAATGTAAGGATTATTATGGTGATGAACAGTTGACAACTGGAGAAACATGGGATTACTTGTCAACCATGTCAGATGCATCCACAAGCGGCACTGGTCATGCCATGAGCAGGAGGTCAAGGAGGGAGCCTCAAAGGGTGGATGAATATGATTATAACAGTGAGAAGGTGGTTGGAGCCAAGTCAGCGGCAGACAGAGACAGCTATAGCCAAGTCACGAGAAGGTCCACAAGGTCACCTACTAGGTTGGCTCAACAACACCAAGTGGAACAAGAGGAGAAGCCTGGCATGAATCAGATGACATCTCAGAATATGGATCAGCTGAGGTGGAACTCCAAAATTTCAACTAAAGATCAACATAAGGATTATTATGGTGATGAACAGTTGACAACTGGAGAAACATGGGATTACTTGTCAACCATGTCAGATGCATCCACAAGCAGCACTGGTCATGTCATGAGCAGGAGGTCAAGGACGGAGCCTCAAAGGGTGGATGAATATGATTATAACAGTGAGAAGGTGGTTGGAGCCAAGTCAGCGGCAGACAGAGACAGCTACAGCCAAGTCACGAGAAAGTCCACAAGGTCACCTACTAGGTTAGCTCAACAACACCAAGTGGAACAAGAGGAGAACAACAAGACCAGGCCACCCGAGTCCTGGGCAGACAGTGGCCATGTCATGAGCAAGAGGTCCTCGAGGTCACCAAAGTGGGCCTCTCAACAACAACAGGAAGACCTTCTGGAGGAGGGTCAACTTGACACATGGGATGCCACTTCAACCATGTCAGCCACTGCCGGAGGTCGCTTTGTGAGTAAGAGAACTACAAAGTCTCCTACTAGGTTGGCTCAAGGACAGCAGATGGAGAGTGACGAGGTTCACGATTATGCCGAGAGGAAGACTTGGAAGGGCAGTTCAGCAGGTAGCAGTAGCCTTATTGTGAGTAAGAGAACTTCTAGGTCTCCTACTAGGTTGGCTCAGGAACAGCAGGTGACACTGAAGGAGAATGATGAAGTTCAGGATGATGCCGAGGCAAGCGCGACATCATCAGGTGGGCATGCCATGAGTAAGGAGGGGTCAGCGGGAGCACCTATCCGGTGGGCTCAACGAGAACAAGAGGTACTCGAGCAAGAGGAAGTTTCATCCAAGGAATATGGCTTGGTGAAGGCAAAATGGGATGCCAGTGCACCTGCAACCTTGAGCAGTGGTAGCCACAGCATGAGGTCCAGTTCGTTGCCCCAACGACAGAAAGTGGCATTGGAGGAGGATTTTCCTGAGGCCATCACTGTAGGAAAATGGGACATTCCCGAGGCCTTGCCAACAGAGGCTTTGGCGGGCAGTGGCCATGCAATGAGTAAGAGGTCCTCAAGGTCACCAAAGTTGATCCTGCAACAGCTGGAAGAAAAGAATGCTGCTGAGGAAGTGGTTGGTGCAAAATGGCAGGCGTCTTCGACAATGTCAGCTGCAGCATTGGAAGGCAGTGGGCAGGTCACAATGAAAAAGAAGCCCACACAGCAGCACAAGGTGCAGGATCTGCAATCTTTTGAGAGATCTTCATCCAAGCTACACGGTACTGAGTATGGATATGCCAGCTCACTCATGGCTCAAACCGACGCGCAACAGCTTGCATCAGGGTATGAGCCAAATGTGCAGGTTGATTTGGGCAAGAGGACCCCATCAAGCTCACTGTCCAGCCAGCAGCAGCAGCAACGTCGCCAAGAGGAACAGATTCCGGTCGCATCAGGGTACAAGCCATTTGTGCAGGTTGATGATCTGAGCAAGAGGACCCCATCAAGTCAACTGTCCGGTCAGCAGCAGGAGCAGCGTCCCCAAGAGGAACAGGATCTGGCACCATCAAGTCAACTATCTAGCTGGCTGCCAACGCCGCAACAGCAGCATCGCCAAGAGGGACAGAAACACCCATCAATGCTAGAGTCTTGGCGGCAGCAAGAGCTGTGCCAAGGGGAGCAGCAACAACCGTCATTGCCACTGTCTGGCCGGCAGCAGCATAGCCTGTCAGAAGAAGAGGCTACTAAGCAGCTGCCAGCAAAGCTAGACGCAAAAGCACAGCCTCCGGCCAGACCGCCGCCACCGTTGCCGCCACAGTCTACTACCTCCCCCCCTCTTGGTTCATCCATCTCTGATCCTATCATACTTGCCACGATTCCTCCGCCACCCAAGAAACCTGCGACTCTGCCACCTGCAGCCACTAAACTTGCCACCTCAATCTCTGCTCCTCCTGCTTCAACCACCACTTCCTCTGCTGCCTCCATCTCCACCGCTACTGCGGCCACCATCCCCCAGAAGCCTCCTGATGTTGATGTCCTGGCAGCACGCTTTGAGGCACTTCGCAGAGCGAGGCTTGATAAAAGGCCACCATCCTAGACGGCCTCTTGCAGTTTGGAGTAGGTGACCTGTAAAATGCAAGCATTTTCTTTCCTTAGGGGTGCTGTGCCATCATTAATCATTTTTCTTTGCATGCACTTTCAAGAGACCTTATGTATCTATATATGTTATAGATGCATGATTTTATGTATATATTTCATTCTTCTGATCATGTTATAACATGTGTGCATGTTTGTTAAAAGTCATCACTTATTAGTGTGTGGGTCAAGATGTAGTCTAGCTAACCATGGCCATCATAGCACCCCCCCCATAAAGCACATGCCCATGAGAACATGACAATGCTATCAAGGAAAACCATGGAACAAACAAGCTCTTTGATTTTGGGTTTGTTTGTAATTATGGGCTTCTCAATTTCTAGAGGTGCTCATCCTTTGGCTATCAACAGATAATTCAGCCTCGAGCTTGTGATCATACGTCTATAGGGGCTTCTGAGCTTGTGATCCTTGCAATTATGGGGGCTTTTGTACCCATAACTCTCTTGCTCTACGCTATCTGCAAAGTGAGAGTCAACCGCCCATTGATTTCCCACCATGAGATGGCTTGCCGTCTTTGCTCCTCTCTCATGGCTATCTCTCGTGCAAACTGGTCACAATCTTGAGCATGGACTCTTCCTCCTGCTATCAAGAGTGTAATAGTTAAATACATAAGTTAATAGCATACTTAAAACCATTGCACACAGTCTGCACATAGGTCGATGAGATGTGATAAATCTTTTTAATCTTCTTTTTATATATGTAAACACTCTTTCTTGCAAAAAAATATTAAAGTTTCTCATTTCTTTAAATAAAATTATTCAAACCAATGCTCTTTCATGATGGTTTAATCTATTCATATTATGAAAATAGATGTGAAAACTTGACTTGGGTAGTGTAAGCTAAACATAAGGTGCAAATACGTGCATGCTTGTTTCTAAAAACAATAGCTTTATTAGTTTAGATATATAAGTATTATTTTCCAGCAATAAGACATGAAGTCGGTGTAGTGTAAGTGGTAGAGCTTGTGAGTTGTAATACCTTCAAATCCCTATGCTTTCACATTAAAAAAATTCCCATGCTTTCAACTTTACTAGTGGGTTGACCCGTGTTTCACACGTCTCCTCGAACCTTCAGATTCAAAGTCTATCCCTCCTCGAACCTCCTCTTCCTGAACTTCCATATTCTTGCTGCATGGTAGCTTTGTGAAACTTTTCCTTTATATAATATATACAGACTGACCCATGTTTTGCACATATATAATGGGTTGTTAGTTGTTGGAACAAATGGGCAAAGTGATAGGGTAGATATACTTATTGTTAGTGGAGTGGATGAAGCTGTCGAAGGTTTGGAAGTAGGATTCCTAGCTTGATATTTTTCAAATCCTAGAGTACGAGCCTATCCCACTCTCTCTCTCTCTCTCTCTCTTTTATCGTAGCACAAAAAAGCAAAGCGCTCGTTCCCTAGCTTACACATGACTGCACAGTGCTCTCTTCCCTTGTCCTACCATGTGTCCCTCCTCTTCTTTGTGCTTAAAATAGATAGGATAGAAAAAGATATAAATATAGAAGTCATGGACTTGCACGCTCTTCTTTAACACATATAATGAATGTTCCTACATGTATGTGTATCCCTCTATGTTATATACACGTGTGCATATGTCTCTCTCTCTATGTTACATACATGTGCATACTCATCTCTCCCTCTCTCTCTCTCTCTCTCCATGAGAAAAAAGCATAAACACATGTATGTATTACTAATATCATCGAATAAGTGATGATATTCAATTGAACATGCAAAGATCATTCTCATTGTATAGTGATGAAAAAGATCAATACAAAAAAAATTAAAATAGTAAACGTAGTGAGAATTAGTCAATCGATCTAGTGATCAATAGAAAAGTGAAGCTTCTGCTTCCTATAGACATCAACCATGGGCAATGCTTGATGTCGTTGCCCAACATGGTATCCAACCGACACATCTCCACTACATTGACAATCAAATGTGGATGTCTTCTTCATTTGTGGATCACAACAAAAAAGTGTGAATTTTTGATGAAATATCAATTAGAATGATTAGTAAAAATCTATTGTAGTTAGAGTTAATCTTACCAGACAGAAACGAAGATTGAAATAAAGCTATATATACACACACACACACACACACACACACACACACACACACACACACATGTATGTATATATATATGTGTGTGTGTATGTATATACATACTTTGTTTTTTTGGACCTCCCATTTGGAGGGAGTCTCCACGGGAGTGCATAGAGGCCTCCATGGGATGTGTTTACAGAGTACCATGTCCGAAAGTCTATCTTTGGCGGGCTGGTACTCTTTCTGATAGTGGTTGGTTGGCGGTGGTGGTACTCTTTCTGATAGTGGTTGGTTGGCGGTGGTGTCCTACATGGCAGGTTAGAGATTTCCTTGAAATCAAATTTTTGTTCGCCAATTACTAGTTGTAGGATTCAACTTAGTCAAGAGGTTAGTACAGGAGATAGCATGGGGTGGATTGAGCACTACTCCACGAGTGTATGACTTGGAGATTTGGTGATGGATTGTGGTCTTCCATCACTCGGCATATGGATACATTGGAACAAGAGGGCATCATGGCAGAGGTAATGTGACTTGCTCTTTTAATGCCCTGTGTCAGTTGCATTGCTATTTCTATGGTCTGTTATGTAACTGGATTCTGTTGCATGGTTGAGTTTATACGTGTTTCTTGAATGAAAACGTAGTTTTAGACTTCTATGATATACCTGGTTCACAAAAGAGTGGACTCATGTGTTATGCATTACCTGCCAGTGAGTGAGTGCACTTTCAATAGCGGAGGATTGGAGCTTTAAGGTGTGGGCTAGATGAGCCATACATTTTTGTCATGCTTCTTGGAGCTGCTTTGTCATCCATGGGGTATTGTCTTGGAGTTAGAGTGTGGCACAACACCGACTCTAAAGGCATGCCTTTGTTTAGGGAGACCATGTGTTTCATTGGATGTAGATGATGTCATCATCTCTAGCTACATAGATACGTACTTACGTAGCTACACGAGTGCATGATCTTCTTCAAGGATGATAGTGGATGAGCACTTAGAGGAAGAGATCGAAGCTCATGCGGGGTGAACCCCTATGATGACTAGTGAGCTTTGATAGTCCCTTTTTGACTTCTTTTTCTCCTTTTTGCTACATTTGGTGTGGAGCATTTCTACTACATTGACATTTCCATTGTTCCTCTTTGTGTCTTTATCTCTATCATATGGAGTGTTCCTTGTTCACTATATGTGTTAATGGATGACTATTTTTATCTTGATTTTTTGGGTATTTGACTTGTCCTTGGCACAAGTAGTTTGGACACTGGCACTTAATTTCATATTTGAATTCACCATGTCCTTTCTATCACTCTCTTTTTGGTTGATGAGCTGAAGTGGAATTAATAAATATATCCTTAATCTTTTGGGATTCAATGCAGGCTTTGTATTATTGACACGTGTACTTTTGTTGTCATTGTAGTGCATTGCCCTCTTATGCGAGGACTGCAGCTCAAAGAATGGTTGCTGACAAGAAGTATCAAAGGATGTCACGAGCATGTCATCAAGCATCGTGCTTTTATGTGGATGATGAGTGTGAGGAGGGTTAGATATTGTGCTAACAACCATCCTCTTGAATGATGCGTTTGCTGCCTTTGATGTCATGACATTTACACTTTGAATTCCATTTGATTTTTATTTGGTTCATGGCTATGATGAGTGTAAGGAGGGTTAGATAGTGTGCTAAGAACCATCCTCTCAAATGATGCATTTGTTGTCTAGGATGTCATGACATGTACACTTTGATTTCCATTTGTTTTTTATTTGGTTCATGGCTATAATGAGTGTGAGGAGGGTTAGATAGTGTGCTAATGACCATCCTCTCTCTCGAATGATGTGTTTGCTGTCTTTGATGTTATGACATGTACACTTTGAGTACCATTTGTCTTTTATTTGGTTCATGGCTCTCACATGTATTGGTAGATTGTAAATATGAGTCAGTGCTTGAAAAACACACGTTTGTAGGGTGAGAAAGCGTTGATTTCTTCGACTTGCATTTGAAAAGATGCAGGGGGGAAGAGAGCTTGAGCTCTTGCAAGCACACACACACACTCACAAAACCCTAATAGAGAACACACAAGGTGAGAGGCTGAAAATCATCTTCTTCTGAATCACTCAACACTCAACACACCATATACAAGAATAAGAGTACACACAATATGAAAGGTACTCAACCAAATACATACATGGGTTCTCTATAGTGTGAACCCGACTAAACGAGCTGGCGCTATAACTATGCCAGTCTCTAGAATGGCTGTCACACAGCCTGTCATCCCACTGGCCGCATATCACCCAAGATCTCACCAACCATGCCAGTGGTGTAAGTGTGGGGCCTATCCCCCCAGGCGGGTCATCAGTGTCCACCGCCTCACTAGACGAGCTCGATATCTCAACACTCCCCCTCGAGCTCAACTCCATCTCATGTACACCAAGGGAAGCCCTGAATCTACAGAGCTTCTCTGTACCCAATACTTTGGTGAAGATGTCAGTTACTTGATCCTCTGTACTGACATAAACAAGGTCAAGATCTCCTGCCAAGACCTTCTCTCTGACGAAGTGGTAGTGGACCTCTATGTGCTTCGTACGAGCATGAAAGACTGGGTTCCTGGCCAACTGTATACTGCTAATGTTGTCACAAAAAATGACAACTTGTCTATCCACTGATAGACCCAAATCTGCAAGTAGCTTTCTCAACCAAGCTACCTCACATGCTGCCATAGCAGCTCCTCTGTACTCGACCTCTGTACTGGATAGAGCAACCGTAGGCTGCTTCTTGCTGCTCCAAGTCACAGCAGCACTCCCCAAAGAAAACATGAATCCACTGGTAGATCTTCTATCTAAGATACTACCAGCCCAATCAGCATCTGTGTACCCATGTACACATATCTCTGTCCCAGTCTCATAGAATAGTCCACAATGCAAAGTAGACTTCACATACCTCAGCATGTGTCTCACTGCATCCAAATGTGGTTTCCGTGGAACCTGCATAAATTGACTCACCAACCCAACAGCATAGCTCAAATCTGGTCTGGTGATCGTCATGTAGATCAAACTTCCTACTATGCGCCTGTACATAGCAGGATCCTCCAAGATCTCTCCTGAATCTGCACTCAACTTGCCATTCAGATCCAATGGCACAGAAATAGGCTTACAGCCTGTCATACCATACTTGGACAACATGTCCAAGCCATACTGTCTCTGCAATAATCCAATACCATGTGGTGACCTAATCACTTCAATGCCCAAGAAATATCTGAGTTCTCCCAGATCCTTCATCTCGAACTTCTGTCTAAGCAAGATCTTTACATCAAAGATCTCTGCATCATGGTCCCCCGTAATGATCAAGTCATCTACATAGATGACAACAAGCACAACTCCTCTATCACCATGTCTCACATACAGCGAGAAATTTGCATTGGCTACATGAAAGCCAATAGTGACAAGATATTCAGAAATCTTGTCAGACCATGCTCTTGGTGCTTGCTTTAAGCCATACAAGGCTTTCTTCAACCTGCAAACATGCTCGGGGTGACCCACATTCTCATAACCAGGTGGCTGCAACATATACACCTCTTCTTGCAAATCCCCATGCAAGAATGCATTCTTTACATCCATCTGATGTAAAGACCATTGCTTTGACGCAGCCACTGCTATCACAACCCTCACTGTTGCCATCTTGGCAACTGGGCTGAAAGTTTCCTCATAAACAATCCCATATGTCTGCGCATATCCTTTGGCTACCAATCTAGCCTTGTACCTGTTTATGCTTCCATCACTGTTATGTTTAACTTTGTACACCCACTTGCATCCAATGGCTTTCTTGTCTTCAGGCAATTGCACTAAATCCCAAGTTTCATTTCCATATAGTGCATCCATCTCCTCATCCATAGCTTTCTCCCAACACACATTTCCAACAGCCTCATCAATGCATGTGGGCTCAACAACCTGCACAACCTTTGCCATATATGCATAGTGATGTGCCACATAACCATCATAGGTAAATCTCTGCACAGGATTTTTCACTCTCCCAGATCTTCGCGGCTTTTCATTCATGGCTTCCATAGCCTTCTTTACACCAGGTGTTCTCATAGTAGTTGGGATCCCAAGCTCCTCATCAAGGCTCATATCTGAACCACTCAACATGAGAATGTCCTGCAGAAATGTCAGGGCTCAACCACTTTCTCTTTTCCTTTACGTGATATACTAATCACATTTGCAGGACTGGTATTATGGCGCAGCCTGCCACTCCATGGTCTATCAATAGACCCACTAGATGAGGACTCTCCTGGTCCACTCAAAGACTGTGATTGCTGACCTGCAGTCTGTGCAACCACACTTCCACTCACATCAGCCCCAACAGCTTCTTTTTCAGCAGCATACGAGCTACTCATCTCATCAAAGACAACATCCCTGCTTACCCTCAACTCACGCGTAGCAGGGTTATAACACTTGTATCCCTTTTGCTCAAGGGAGTATCCAATAAACACACATATTTTAGCTTTTGGATCCAGCTTAGTTCTTAGCTCATCTGGCACATGCACATATGCAATGCATCCAAAGACTTTCAGGTGAGACAAATCTGGTTTTCTGCCAGTAAACCTCTCCTCTAGAGTTACATCATGTATGGCTGCAGTTGGAGTCCTGTTCATGATGTATACTGCTGTAGAAACAGCCTCAGCCCAATAGCTATGCGGCATATTCTTCTCTTCCATCAATGCTCGCGCAATCTCAGCAATGTGCCTATTTTTTCGCTCAGCAACTCCATTTTGCTGCGGAGTGTATCTGCATGTAAACTGTCTTCGAATACCATTCTTCTTCAAAAACTCAGAGAACTCATTGGAGAAGTACTCTCCCCCTCCATTTGACCTTAGGCACTTTACATATTTCCCTGTTTGCTTTTCAACCAAAACTCTGAAATTCTGAAAGTGAGTGAACACCTCACTCTTCTCCTTCATGAAATATACCCACACTTTCCTTGTGTGATCATCAATGAAAGTCACATAATACCTGCAGCCTCCCATAGATATGGTCTTCGTAGGACCCCATACATCTGAATGCACAACATCAAGTGCATTTCTGCTCACATATCTGTTACGTGGAAACACATGCTTTGTTTGCTTTCCAAATTGGCATGCTTCACATATTTTCTGCATACCTTCCACTTTAAATTTTGGCAGCCTTGTTACAATTCCTTTAGTCTGCATAGACTTCAATCTCTGCACATTCACATGTCCAATTCTTTTATGCCAAATGTCTGTGTCTGCAACAATTCCTGAACCATTTGCAAACATCGTAGCACTCATTTCAGGCATGTCTACATTCAACGTAAACATTCTGCCCACTCTGTTGCCTTTTGCAACCAACCTGCACTTGTCTTTAAAGTCTTCAACATAACAACCATCAGGGTTAAACCGAAGAAACCCTGCTCAATCATCTGGCCAACTGAAGCCAGATTCTTTGTTATGTTCGGAACGTGAAGTACATCTGCAAGGTACTTCACTTTGCCATCCTGCATAGACAATGGCACATCTCCAACATGGGCAATTGGATGAGCAGTGTCATCCCCTGTTTCCACAAAACCTGGTCTTTCTGGGTTTTTCATCTCCTTGAACCACTCCCCATGACTCGTCATGTGGTTTGAAGCGCCTGAATCCACATACCATACATTATCTTTTTGTGTTGCATCAACATTTTCAGACGGCATTCACGACATGCTGCATAACAAACAACCTTTCATTATCCTCATTATTTCTGCTTGAGGATGCATAGTTGTTTTGCTGCACTTTCCCATTTTGCATGTCAGCCTGCTTCTTATAGCATTCTGCCTACACATGTCCAGGATTACCACAATAATAGCATTCACGTGCATCATTATATTGCCTTTGCCAATTTCCACGGCCTCTTTGACTCCCCCTGCCTCTGAATTTGCCTCTTCCACCTGCGTGTTGTTGTTGTTGTTGATTCTGGGACTGTTGTTGTTGTTGCTGCTGCTGGCCATAATTCTGATTACCTGTTCGGCCACCGGGCCTTGACCGCGTCCACGGCCTCCTCTACCTCGTCCTCTTCCTGAACTCGTGTAGAAGGCCTGTTGCTCTGAACTGTTTTTGCTTTGTGAAAACTGTTGGTCTTCACCCAAGCTCTTCTCTTCGATAATCAGCATAGACACCAAATTTGTAAAGTTGGGAATGTTTTCCCGAGTCTGAATGGACGTCTTGAATGCCTTGTATTGTGGCCCGAGACCACGTAGACAGACTTCCACCTTGTCATCATCATCTACTGACACACCAATAGATGCAAGGGATTCCATAATACCCTTTATCTTCAGCGCATAGTCATTCACAGACATGCTCTTTTTCTCCACAGTATGAAGTTCATTCTTCAACTGTATCTTACGTGCCTTGGTATTTGTTTCATAGAGCTTTACCAAGGTGTCCCACGCCTCCTTGGGGGACTTGGCATCCTGAATGTGCCCAATCATGGTGTCCTATATACTAATGGAGAGCCAATACATAACCTTCCTGGCTCCTTGGTTCCAGTCTTTAAACTCTTTCACATCTGCAGCAGTCAGATTTATATCCGGTATCTCCGGTGCCTCTTCATGCTCACCTTCTATGTAGTCCCAATAGCCTTTTCCCATCAGGAAATTCGTCAACCTGAACCTCCAAGCATGGAAGTTATTCTTATCTAGCTTCTCAGCCACAATCTGGGTTATCCCATCATTTGACATCTTGCCAAATACACAATTTTACCAGAAACTGCACTCTGGTTTTTCTACACAAACTGCTGTATTTTCTGCACAGCGGTACTGTAGTACTCTCAAATGTCACAACCAGTGACTTCAATGTGCATACATACACCCAATGGCAACTATTGACCTCTTGCAGCACCCAAAGTGTCTGCACAGTCAATCTGTCTTCCTGCAGTTCTTAAAACAGAGTTCTGCAGAGAATCGATGACTTACCTGCAGTGCTTGAAATCGCCTGCTTTCTGAAAAAACGGAGGTCCAGACGCACCCGAAACGCGTTTTCGGCCCAAATAATATTGTCCAATAAGATTGTATAGTTGCCCTATAGCTTTACTCCCGCGAAAAAAGCTCCTCAATCACAGATCGTTTGCCGGTGCCTCCCGTAGAGCTCTCGACAAGGGTGTAGTCACCAACACAAATAGGGAAGAGTAGTTGAAGCTCTTACCCTCGTACCACTTCCTGTGGTTCTCTTGCTTGCAGCTCAGCCCTTAGCATGAACCAGGCTCTGATACCATGAAAAGATGCAGGGGGGAAGAGAGCTTGAGCTCTTGCAAGCACACACACACACTTACAAAACCCTAGTAGAGAACACACAAGGTGAGAGGCTGAAAATCTTCTTCTTCTTCACTCAACACTCAACACACCATATACAAGAATAAGAGTACACACAATATGAAAGGTACTCAACCAAATACATACACGGGTTCTCTATAATGTGAACCCGACTAAATGAGCTGGCGCTATAACTCTAGAATGGCTGTCACATAGCCTGTCATCCCACTGGCCGCATATCACCCAAGATCTCACCAACCATGCCAGTGGTGTAAGTGTGGGGCCTATCTCCCAGGCGGGTCATCAGTGTCCACCGCCTCACTAGACGAGCTCGATATCTCAACAACATTGACTCTATTTTTGTGCTCTGAGTATGTTATGATTCACCATTTAGGGATACATGTTGAATTGAGATGACTAAAATGACTTTAAAATATATTACAAAGACTAAAATGAACTGGAGCACAATAGGGTTTTTGTCATCTCTCGAGTTTGGGGCTTTCTTTGTTTTTTTCGCTCCACGTATTGTACATACCACGCCTATAAACGTGTTTGGAAATCTCACGCTTCATGACCATAGCACCCATAAAAGCTACAGTTACCATTGTATCAAGCTCTTAAATTGGACATTTGCTAGTGGTATGTCCCGAATGGAAAATGGAACACCAATGTAGCTCTCTCTTGGGGTACATGTGTACATTGTCCAAAGCTTTGGTAGCCTTCATTTCCTCTTGGAGGGCTTTTGAGAAGTCAATCCAAGTCATTTCTAGTAAATTATTACCTTTAGCTACAAGTTTTTCAGTGGTGGCTCTATGACCGTTGTGGTTGGTAACGTAACAGACTTAGAATATAAACATCTTACTCCATGTATCATCACGTTATTCTCAAGTTAGATAGCATTAGCTGTGACGTCCTCCCAGGTGGTGATACCTCAATGCCCAAACCATTATGGATATGTTCAGTTTTAAGCTCATGGATAAATCGATCGAGTAGTTGATCGTTAGAAAAGTTCTCATATAGAGTACAATGAGAGTTCAAATGCTTAAGACGACTAATAAAATCTCTCACTGACTCTTCTTCTTCTCTCTTATCTTTGTGCAATTGTGGAGCCACAATCCACAAAACTCCTTAAACTGCTTTAGGAATAACCTTTGAAATGCGATAAATTTTATACGTTCTTTAACTCTCAGAGTCTGATACCAATCACCAGCCTTACCATCTAGTGTAAGGCTAAATGTGTTGGTCTTTGCAAGCTCATTCCTCTCACCTAAGGCCTTGTTGCAAATGTGGTCGAAGACTCGAGGTGTCTTCTAGGAATGCCCTCTCCATTGAACTTATGCGTAAGCTTCGTGATTTGTATAGCCTTTCCAGAGTTACTCTGCCCATTATCTCTCATGACAGGTCCTATACTTTCAGCCACATAACTATCCCCAGTGCTTGCACAAAGGCTACTGGATTAGTTGTTGGAATGATTGCTGCTGGAGATATTGGTTCAATAGGGGCAACATGTGGTATGAAGGGTGCTTTGTGCGGGCGTAATGGCATGAATCCCGAAGGAGTAACATGAGTTCGATAGGTGGGGGGATGTACAAAAATTCCCATAGGTACTGATGGTATATGAGCCAAGGGCACCCCACTGGTTTAGTCATTTGTGAGGATGTCCCCTGTGCTCTAGGGTGCATTGTCAAAGTAGAGGAAGATGGAAGGATGCGAGGGTATTGGGTGGAGGTTCCTCCTTTTGTGACCCTAGCCAACGAGATGGATGTGTTAACTAGGCCTGGAGCCATTGTTATAGGGACTGCTACTGCAACTGTATGGTTCCCATCGCTGCAACCGAGGGCTTGAGACTAATGGGAAATCGTGCATGGTTTATTACATAGGTGGTGTTATGAGTGGTGCATCTTGGGTTGGTACCTCTCTACTCTACGGACTTGGAATGTGAAGTCTGTGCTTGTAGATTCTTGGAGTTCTCTTTAACTTGAGTAAAAGGTCTATGTGCCTAGTTCTTTGTGGACTACATCTTGTGTCTTTTTGCGTTATTTTGTTGCTTAACATGCTTATGAAGTAATTGTAGATTTTGGGTCTATTTCCAATATGGTATTAGAGCCATCTTTCATGGGAACTCTCTCTATGTGAGGTTTTGGTTCTAGCTCTTGGTCAAGTACTTTGTGGAGCATATCTAGCTTGTGGTTGAGCTCTTTGTGGTGCACTTTTGGGTAGGAATTAACTTTGTGTTAAGTTCCTAATTCATGTTTTCAGTAGGACTCATCCGTATGCAAGAAGTATCCTAGGTGGGGTAATTGAATGATTAAGTCCTCATTATGATTCATGTCTCTCTAATCATGCTTTTTAATCCTCTAAGCTTATATAATAAGAAGCATTTTTGGTAATCCTCTACTATAATTTCTCTAAACCTTGTTGAGAGGGTAGTGCTAATATTATATAGGCTAATCTCTATTGTGAGATCTAAACATCATTTTTGGTGAAGTTTCTATGTGAAGCATTAGAGATTCTCTGTTTGAGAGAGAGAGAGAGAGAGAGAGAGAGAGAGAGAGAGAGTGAAAAACTCATTTCTTGTACTCTAAGTGAGAGACCTTTTCAGTGAGAGAGAGATCTGTTGTTAGAGAGAGAGAGAGAGAGATTTGAGTTTTGAAAAGAGGGTGTTTTGTGAGAAAGCTTTTGAGAGAGAGAGAGAGAGAGAGAGAGAGAGAGAGAGAGAGCTTTGAGTTTTGTAACTAAGAGAGAAGGAGAGTTTGAAGATTTTCCTACTAGTCGTCTGTTGCTAAGGCCATGGTTGTCTGGTGAGACTGACCTTGAAGTGCTTCTACAGAGGAGACTTTCACCTTCTGGTCATCTGTTGTGGCCAAGTCTGTAGAGTGTGGAGATCGCTTTGCTACATCAAGCACGAAAGACGATTCTACAACACAAAACGATTGTGAAGCAATCAAGAGTCATGGTCGGGAGGCATCAACAAAACGGCTTAGAGTCGTGGTCGGAAGGTAGCAATAAAATGACTTATAGTCGTAGTCGAGAGGCAACAGCTAAGGGACTGAGAGTTGTGGCCGAGAGGTAGTAGCAAGGCGACTGAGAGTTGTGGCCAAGAGGCAATAGCAAGGCGATTGCCAATCAATCGAGTGGTGGGTCGAGCGACAGCAGCAAAACGGCTGACAAAACCAGTCAACACAGAGGCGAATCCATTGAGGTTGATGTGCCCTATCAAGAGAGTCAGCGGTGTGTGGGCCGACTGCTGACAAGGAGATGCAAGTGATAAAGCTGGCATCATTCTCCAAGAAAACGTCTTGGTGTCAATAGAGTTTTTTGGTGGGAATCAACTATAGTGTATTTATGTAAAGGTCATACTTGGGCAACTTTTGTGTTCACTAAACATTGTAGAAGGAGAAAATCACTTGTTGAAAAAGATTTATTATTGGGTATGATGGAATGAACACAATAGAGATTTCTTCAGATACCAAGGAATCAAGAATACAAGGGGTTGTGGAAGTATCCTCAGACTCGTTCACATCCAAAAGAAGGAAGCAGACTCCTAGAGTGAAGTAAACTACTAGAAAAAGGATCACGCATTGTGATAACACTTTGGGTTAGACAACCTGATAATCAAAATTCAAAAAGGGAGCAATTAACTGAGGGAGAGTTAGACAAGCAAAAAGTAGAAAACAAGCCATGGTATTATGAGGTTGCCTTAGCTCAAGGCCTTGGAGATCTCTTGGCTTCTAATTTGGAGCTCTATGGGTGTCGTGATGGACTCTGAATATCTCTACCTTACATGTTGAAAAATTTGACTTGTATTAATCTTTCAACTATTTATATACATATCACGCATGGTCCATAAAAATGCAAATGGCCATTGTAGAGAAGGATTATTGGACCATAACAAAGGGTGATTACAAGAAACCTAGTAGGGATGCAGAGGCACAAAAAGTTTGGGAAGCACTTGACATGAAGGCTCTAGCCTTCCTTATCAAAGGGCTAGATGGCACACAAATACCACAGGTAGCAAGTGATGCTTCAGTCAATGAGGCATGGACTAGGCTTAAAGGTATCTCTGGTCAAACCAATGCTTCTTCAGGACTGTGATTAAGAAAGAAACTGTATATTGATAGGATAATGTTGCAATCCATTTAAGAAATATCAGAAGTCTTATGAATCAACTTTCAGGGGCTGTGGTAATCATTATTTAACAAGAAGCTATATTTGCGTTGCTCTATTCAATGCACCCAAAGTTTGATAATGTGGTGTGTGTTATTGCCAAACCAACCAAATCTAACCCTTGTTAGTACAACATCTCATTTGGTCATGGAAGAAGCTGGACTCCGAGTTTCAATAGATGGCATTTAATCCTCAAGTGTAGAAATACCCATTACAAAATCTTCCATGATGTCCAAGGAAGAGAAGAAAAAGAAGAAGAAGGGACCCAAACATTTCTTTTATTGCAAAAAGAAACGTCATATGATCAAAGACTGTTTTCAGAAGAAGGCTGATGAAGAAAAGCTAAAGGGGATTAAGGACAAGGACACGGAAGAGGCCAACATGGAAATTGTTGACTCAAACTATTCTTTCTAGCAAAGGATTGAGTAAACATTGTAAATATTTTTAGCCAGTGGGAATTTTTATGTTGTGTTTTTTCAAAGAACTTGAACTTGGTGAGAGCTTACTCGGTGTGGTGAAGCTAAACCAAGAGGGAGTATTGGAATTAATGCTTTAGCTTTAGGTTTATAACCTTTGTGGTGGTGGGTGCTTTTATAAGGTCTAAAAGGGACTAGATGAGCTAGTCAAAAATAGGAGTCTAGGTGGCAAGGGAGTCACATGGCATGGATCAAGTGGGCACCCTATTTGAGGAGATCTTGGAGGTGGCCTTAGATGCTCTCAAGGGGCATAATACATAATGGATGATGTCATTCAAGTAGGCACTTTATTCCCCTCATACCTATATACTGGGAGGTCACAATTTAGCTCCACACAACCATTGTATAACCCTTGTATTAGCACTTGAGTAAAAGGGCTATGTGCCTAGTTCTTTGTGGACTACATCTTGTGTCTTCTTGAGTTATTTTGTTGCTTAACATGCTAATGAAGTACTTGTAGATTTTGGGTCTATTTTCAACAAGATCATTATCAACCAAGTCTTGAAAGAGGTATCTTTCAAATATAGGTAACTTTTTAAGTAGTTTAGCCCTAATTTTATCTTGTTTTCTAGATTCTCTAATGCAGTATTGACCTTCGTGGACACACCCCTCACATCCACACTAGCCTGTGAGATGTTGGGCCATGTCTTCATTTGATAAGATATGTTCATAGGGACATACTTGTTTGGATTTTCAACTATGTCTTCATTTGATAAGATATGGCTCTACGGCCATGTCTTCAAAGTACAACCATTGGTTGAACCATCTATTTATTTGATAAGATACAACTCTAGGGATATATCATGGCTCTAGGGACATATCTACATTTTATAAGATATGGCTCTATGGACGAATTCTTCCTCTGGTTCTCCTAGGGCCAAGTTGCCATGACTCTAGGGCCAAAACCTCTCTATGGATTTAGGGCCATAACTTTAAAATTGTAATTTAGGATGGCTTTTAGGCCATATCTTCATTTGAATAGTTATGGCTTTAGGGCCATAACTATTCAAATGAAGATATGGCTCTAGTCTTTAAAGAGCCATTGGGTAAATACTTATGGCTCTAGGGCCATATCTTCATTTGAATATGTATGGTTCTAGGGCCATATATTCAAAAAAGAGAGATTGGGTAAATATGGCTCTTGACCATGTCTTCATGTGATAAGATATGGATATGGGGCTATATCCTCATTTGATAAGATATGGCCCTAGGGCCATGTCTTCTCTTGATAAGATATTAACCTAAGGCCATATCTAAAAAAAAATAGGCTCATGAACCATGTCTTCATTTGATAAGTACAGGCTCTAAGGCCATGATTATAGGGCCAAGTCTGACCTCTCTATGGCTTAAATTAGGGCCATCACTTTAAAATTGTAATCCAAGATATAACTTAGGCTATACCTTCATTTGAATAGATATGGCTCTAGAGCTATATCTTTATTTGTGAAGATATGGCTCTAGGGCCATATCTTCAAAGAGACTTTGGGTAGACACGGCTCTATAATAATGTTTTTATGTGATAAGATATGGCTATGGGGCCATATCTTCATTTAAATAGATATGGAACTAGGGCCATATCTTCAAATTAGAGCCATAGTTTGGGTAGATATGGCTCTATAATAATGTTTTTATGTGATAAGATATGGCTATGGGGCCAAATCCTCATTTGGAAAGATATGGTCCTACGGCCATATACTTAAATTTAGATAAGACGTGGGTCTAGGGCCATATCTTCATTAAACCATTGGGTACATATGGCTCTCTAGCCATGTATTCATGTGATAAAATATGGCTATGGGACCATATCCTCATTTGATAAGATATGGCCCTACGGCCACGTCTTGTCTTGATAAGATATGACCCTAGGGACATATCTTCAAAGATTTATTTGGCTTTTGAACCATGTCTTCATTTGATAAGATATGGCTCTCGGGCCATGACTATAGGGGCAAGACCTCTCTTTGCCTCCAAAACATTTTGATAAGATATGTCCCTAGGGCCATTTCTTAATTTGATAAGATAGGTCCTTAGGGTCATATCTTCAAAGATTTATTTGGCTCTTTAACGATGTCTTCATTTGATAAGTTATGGCTCCATGGCCATAGCTACAAAGTCTAGCCATTGGTTGA
Organism: Cibotium barometz; assembly: GCF_041138505.1. Lineage (NCBI taxonomy): Eukaryota > Viridiplantae > Streptophyta > Polypodiopsida > Cyatheales > Cibotiaceae > Cibotium > Cibotium barometz. The sequence continues at coordinate 19,454,477 of NC_141054.1, forward strand.
ACCATTTCTTCATTTGATAAGATATGGCTCTATATCCATATCTTCATTTATTAAGATATGGCTCTACCACCATATCTTGAAAGAGCCATTGGGTGAAATGGCTCTCTAACCATGTATTTAGTTGATACGATATGGCTATGGGCCTTATGTACACTTGATAAGATATGGCTCTAGGGCCAAATTCTCTATATGGTTATCCTACGGCCAAGTCTCCCTCAAAGAGCCATAACTGTTATATCCACATTATGTGTGCATATAATAGGAGGCTAACCCACATTAGGCTTGTGAGCATGGGAGCATGGGAACAAGCTCTAGTGGAGCATGGGTTAGGACTAACCTTAAGGGTTAAGGTTAGGGTCAGGCATCCACCAAGGGTCACACATGGGAAATGGAGAGTCAAGAGTCACTTGAGGGCCCTCCTATATAATAGGGACATGGGGCACACTCAAGGGAGGCTTGGAGGCTTAGGCTTGGTCTCTTGTGTAGAGGATCATATCTACTCATCTACCATTTCACACTATAGCTACATGCTATTGGATTAGAGTTATACCTCTTGATGGTATGGGACATCAAGGTAGAGGTATGATGTATTTCATTATATTTCATGTGTGCATCCCTTGAGCTCGGGCGTGGTTGGGTGGACGAGTTTATGCCTGATTTATGCATAACAATTATCTAGAGAGATGTTAGGGTTTTAACAGTGGTATCAGAGCAATCTCTAGTTAATTGTTGTTATTTTTTCTTTTTCATTATAAATTTTGGCATTTTTTTGAAGTAAATTTTAATATTTACTAATAGAAATGTTATTTTGTTGATTTGTGTTGATGATTTGTACGTGGATCGTCGATATGGCGATTGGAATGCGTGTTACTACTATTCAATGGTCGAATCGACGTTGCGGGGGAATTCCGTGAGTTTAAATGCTATTTTTTTCTATTTTTATTGTTTAAAATAAGCATTTATGGAAATTTTTACGAAAATACCACATATTTTATTGTGGATATTTTTGGTAGAATGGATTTCCTAAATATCTAGAAATTTTAGGAAATTTTTTCTAATTTCTTAGAAAAGTTTTGAGCATTTTATGGTTAAAAATGTATTTTAATGCATTCCGCGGGTATGTTTTCGAGTTTCTGCCAATTTTTTTGCTGAAAAGCAGTGTGGGGGAGTCAATTGATGCATTGGGTTCTCTCCCGTGCACGTAAAGTTCTTCTCTTTCCCAAAATCCGGAGATTCTTTCTATTTCTCTCTCCCATGTTGTGAATGCCTCTAGCCAGGCACATTTGATTAAGCTTAATCATGACTAAAATATAATTATGATTACAAAAGTTTAATTAAAGTTAATTAAATGCTAATCTCCCTCTCAGTTAAACAGAGAGAAGAGAGAAGGAAGAAGTGGTGTGAGAGTAGGATTGAATGTGACGAAGGGGAGGAGTGAAGAAGGGGAGGATTGAATGTGAAGAAGGGAGGAGACGGGAGGGACCTCTCCACCATGGAAATTCTACGCACAAGGGGAGGAGTGAAGAAGGGGAGGATTGAATGTGAAGAAGGGAGGAGAGGGAGGGACCTCTCCCTCTCCACCATGGAAATTCTACGCGCAAGGGGGGACTGCGCTGTAGGTCTCCTTCCAAGTCTTCCTCTCAGCATAATTGTGAGTAAGAGAACTTCTAGGTCTCCCTACAAGGTTGGCTCAGGAACAGCAGGTGACACTGAAGGAGAATGATGAAGTTCAGGATGATGCCGAGGCAAGCGGGTGGGGATATATTTCATGTGCTCCCCCTTGTCGTGTAGCAAGGGAGTGCATGAAACACTTTCCACCTAGACCCCCCCCTCAGCCGGCGGGCTCATCCAAAAATGCTTTTCTGTCCGCCCAAAAAATAGACCAAAACTAAAGAATAAAAAATTCAAAACTCTCTTGCCTCTCTTGCTCGCTGTACACCTCTTTTATTTTAAAGGGGAAAAAAAGCCCACACTTGGGCCTTATCTTTTTGTAGAGATGTGGGCAAGAAGCATGAGGATGCTTCCACATGCAAATCAAGATACAAATGGAGCTATCGAGTCATATCATGCTACTTTAAAGTCTCATTTCTTATGTGGCAAGAAGTACATATGGGGACGTAGAATTGATTGGCTTTTGCACAAACTTATGACGGCATGTTTGTCGTATTTTTGGTATATAGATGAGGCAAAGAAGGGTGGCTTTGTCACAAATAAAGCCATAAAAAGATTGATTGAGCATTCACTGGAAAGAGCTCAGAGCATCCCAGATGGAGATGTACTATTTTTTAATGAAGGCACAAGGGTTATGGCAAAGGTAAAAAGTGAATCCTCGGGCGCCAAGATCCATTACATTGTGTATAATGCCGATTGTGATTGGGGTTGTTGTAATTGTGGATGGGCAATGAGGGGAAATATGTGTAAGCACCAAGTAAAGGTCATGCTACTGAAGGGTTTTAATTTAAATACTATCATTGGTAAGTGTTTGGAGTTGTATGACAATGGCCATGGCCCATGACACATGTATTGGCTCAAATTGTATTTTTGTCATGGAGGAGACTCATAGCATTGAGAATGTAGACCATTCTCAACAAGGTACTCAAGAGCCAAATGCGAAGAAGCCTAATGTGACAGATTGCTATGAGCGCACACTACAAGGGATCGAGCTCATACCCGCGCTCCTAGCCGCTAAAAATGA